>NC_073234.2:135793125-136104895 GCF_029281585.2 Gorilla gorilla gorilla
CTTTCACTCTCCATAGTTTTCTCTTTTCAAGAATGTTATATAGGCCGGACGCGGTGGCTCACGCCTGTAATCCCAGTACTTTGGGAGGCCGAGGCAGGCGGATCACGAGGTCAGGAGATCGAGCCCATCCTGGCTAACATGATGAAACCCCGTCTCTACTAAAAATACAAAAAATTAGCTGGGCGTGGTGGCGGGCGCTTTTAGTTCCAGCTACTCGGGAGGCTGAGGCAGGAGAGTGGCGTGAACCCAGGAGGCAGAGCTTGCAGTGAGCCAAGATCGCCCCGTTGCGCTCCAGCCTGGGCAACAGAGCGAGACTCCGTCTCAAAAAAAAAAAAGAACGTCGTATAGTTTGAATCATACAGTAGTAGCTGTTTCAGATTGGCTTCTTTCACTTAGTAACACACAGTTAAGATTCCTCTATGGTAGCTTTTTTTGTGTGTGGGTTTTATTTTTTTGTTTCTTGGGTTTTTTTGCTCGTTTGTTTTGTTTGTTTGTTTGTTTGAGACAAGGTTTCACTCTGTCGCCCAGGCTAGAGTGCAGTGGTATGTTCAGGCTCACTGCAGCCTCAACCTCTCAGGCTCAAGCAATCCTCCCACCTCAGCCTCCCGAACAGCTGGGACTACAGAATAGCTGGGACTACAGGCACACACCACCGCCCCTGGCTAATTTTTGTATTTTTTGTAGAGACAGGGTTGCACCATGTTGCCCAGGCTGGTCTGGAACTCCTAGCTTCAAGTGATCCACCTGCCTTAGCCTCTCAAAGTGCTGGGATTACAGGTGTGAGCCACCTCGCCTGACCCCCTCTATGTCTTTCCATAGCTTGATAGCTTGTCTGTTTTTAGTGCTGAATAATAGTCTGTGCTCTAGATGTACCACGGTTTATGCATCCCTTCACCTCCTGAAAGACATCTTGGTTGCCTTCAAGTTCTGGCAATTATGATTAAAGCTCAGGTTTTTGTGTGGACATAGGTCTTCAGTCCCCCACTTTTTTGTCCTAATTTTTCTCTCTTTTTTTTTCCTTCTCTCAGATTTCTGGACTCAACCAGAAGGCTATGAGCTGGAGTAATGAAAGCACTTGACTGAGAGTCCAAAGATCCATATGCTGGTCTTGGGACTACCACTGTTTCTGGTTGGGTGGTTCTAGGGATACACCACTTAGCCTTCTGAGCTTCCATTTACTTTCGGAGTTGCTGCAAGACTTAAGTGAGATCATGCATTTGAAAGCACCTTAGACACTCTAAAGCACTATGGGAAAGTAAAGGTAGTCCATCAAAAGCACTATGGGGGTGCCGGGTGTGCTGACTCACGCCTGTAATCCTAGCATTTTGGGAGGCTGAGGTGGACAGATCACTTGAGGTTAGGAGTTTGAGACCAGCCTGGCCAACATGGCAAAACCCTGTCTCTACGAAAAATACAAAAATTGACCAGGCGTGGTGGCACATGCCTGTAATCCCAGCTACTGGGGAGGCTGAGGTGGGAGAATCGCTTGAACCCAGGAGGCGGAGCACTCCCGCCTGGGCAACAGAGTCAGACTCCGAGCAATTATTGTGTCTCAGGCACTTTGCGTTGGGAAACTCATTCAATCCTTGCAACAGCTCTCTGAGGCAGGTCCCTATTTTACAGATCAGGAAATGAAAGCATTGAGAGGTCAACTTGCTAATAAAGATAAGATGGGTGGTAAGTGAGGGGGCTGAGATTTGAATTCAAGTCTGATACCAGAATTCCCATCATGCACTTCATCATGAACATAATTTTATATTATCTACCTATTTAATGCACACACAATGCACCTATTATTACAGATGGTTCTGGAATGTCTGTTATGCAGGAATGGGAGCTCTCTAAGGGAAAGTCCCTTAAACCTCTTTGCATTCTCCTCCACCACCCCTTATCCTCAGGACCATACCTTACACTAAGTACTCAATAGTTGGTTTTTGTTTGTTTGTTTGTTTTTGAGACAGGGTCTCACTCTGTCACTCAGGCTGGAATGCAGTGGCATGATCTCGGCTCACTGCAACCTCTGCCTCCTGGGCTCAAAGGATCCTCCCACCTCAGCCCCCCAAATAGCTGGGACTACAGGCTCAAGCCACCACACTCAGCTAGTTTTTGTATTTTTTATAGAGACAGAGTTTTGCTATGTTGCCCAGGCTGGTCTCAAATTCCTGAGCTCAAGTGATCTGCCCACCTCAGCCTCCCCAAGTGCTGGGATTACAGGCATGAGTCACCATGCCCGGCCTCACTAGTTGTGCTTGCCTAGAAACCATCACTGTGCTAGGGCTGGAGGATGAGATGGTGAATGAGACAGACAGTGATTCCTACTTTCACAGATGTGACAATCTGGAGACACAGTAGTTTTACATACATCTTTTTTGCCTAGGCTGGTCTTGAACTCCTGAGCTCAAGCGATATTCCCGCCTCAGCCTCCCAGAGTGCTGGGATTACATGCATGCGCCACCATGCCTGGCTGATATACATCTTTTTAACCAAGTCATTTGAATCACTGCAATAATTAAATGTAGTAGGTTCTATTAATGTGCTTGCCTTACAGATGATGAAGCTGAAACTCAAACATCTGAAGTGACATGCCCAAGGTCATGCAGCTGGCCAGTCTAAAAATCTAGCTCTACCTGACCCAAACATTATGCTACACTCTGTCTCCATTCCCCACCCCCTGACTTTCCCCGCTGCCCTGGCAGGGAGGGAATTAAATAAACTATTCTGCTTGCCCAGCTGAGAACACCCACAGTCTGTCCAGACCTGCTGACTCTCCCACTTTCTCACTTTCTCACTGTCGCTTCCAATGACAGCCAGGGCTGGTTTGATGTGTCGGTGAAAGGGGGGATGCTTCAGAGTTCTATGGTTTCAGCATCTGAAGTCACCTCTCTGCTGTAATTAACTCTGTGATTTAATCTGCTCAACTAATCATTCTACAATTCAGGGGCCAAAGACAAAGATGTTAAGAGGATGCCTCCTTTATGTTTTATTGTTTTTAATGTTTATTTTGGGAAACTGAAACTGTGGACCTGGAGAAGTGAAACCGCAGGTCTGTCAGTGCTGACGGTGGGGAAGGGGTGCAGGCTGCAGGCAGGGGCTTCTCTTACACTTAGGCCAGACCTAAAGGTGAAGGGCTGGCTAGAGGGGAGGTTCTCATCTCTGAGCCCCATCTGGAGAACAAAGCGCCTTCCCTAGAGCCCAGGTTTTCAGGGACCAGGGAAATAGTTTTTGGAGTTTGTGAACTTAGTGGAAAAAGTATTAGGGAGTTAGGAGCCTCGGGCTCCACCTCTGACCTTGAAGCAGGCTCTTCCCCTCTCTGAGCGCTAGTTTATTCATGTGCAAAATGGAAAGTGGCATATTATTCCAGAGATGGAAAATTGGTTTCAGTTTTTCTACTTGGCCTCCCAAATTACCTCCAAAATGACTGGTAGTGCCTAGGGCTGGGCAAGGATAGAAATCGGGTGATTGATTAGTGATGTCTGCCTTGGTGCATGCAGGTAGTCATGGAACAGTAGAAGGCGTGCTATAGCGTTGCCTTCTCTGGACTAGATGATCACTACATCTTTTCCAGTTTTGGTCTTCTAGAGACCTTACAACAAGAAGGGCAAGGATTAAGAGCTATGCAGCATCCCCAGGAGTCAGACAACCAAGGGAGGAACCATCAAAGTGACAATTTTATTAATAATGATAATACATGATTCTATATGTGGAGGAAAAGAATTTACATCAAACCATAAGCCATTTGCATCAAACCATTAATGTGGTGGGGAGGCGTGTGTGTTAGTATGAGTATGAATTTTTTCTGTGAGTATGGATTTATCTTAACAACCAGAAAACAGTAAAAATAATTTAAATGAGTCTATTTAAAGACTGTTCAAGAACACTGATAGCAGCATTATTCATAATAACCAGAAATTGGAAGTAATCCAAACGTCCATCAACAGGAGAATGGATAAACTATGATATATTCATACAATGGAATACTATGTAAAATGAAAAGGGCCGGGCACCCAACACTTTGGGAGGCCAAGGCAGGTGGATCACTTGAGGCCAGGAGTTCAGGACCAGCCTTGCCAACATGGTGAAACCCCATCTCTACTAAAAATACAAAAATTAGCTGGGTGTGGTGGCACAGGCCTGTAATCCCAGCTACTTGGGAGGCTGAGACAGGAGAATCACTTGAACCTGGGAGGTGGAGGTTGCAGTGTGCCAAGATCACTCCAAGATCACGCAACTGCACTCCAGCCTGGGTGACAGAGATTCCATCTCAAAAAAAAGAAAAAAAGACCATGCTTGGTGGCTCACGCCTGTAATCCCAGCACTTTGGGAGGCTGAGGCGGTCAGATTGCTTGAGGCCAGGAGTTCAAGACCAGCCTGGCCAACATGGTGAAACTGTCTCTACTAAAAATACAAAAATTAGCCGGGTGTGGTGGTGTGAGCCTGTGGTCCCAGCTACTGGGGAGGCTGAGGCAGGAGAATTGCCTGAACCCAGGAAGCAGAGATTGGAGTAAGCCAAGATAGAGATCGTGCCACTGCACTCCAGCCTGGGCAACAGAACAAAACTCCATCTCAAAAAAAAAAAAAAAGAAAAAAACCCACAAATGACAGATACATATAACAATACAAATGAATTTCTTTCTTTCTTTTTTTTTTTGAAACAAAGTCTTGCTCTGTCACCCAGGCTGGAGTGCCTCCCAAGTTTTATATATAAATTTTTAGATATAGCTACAACCCAGATTAAGATACAGATCCATAAAAGTGACCACTTACCACGTGTGGCTACTGAGCACTTGAGATGCAGCTGGCCCAAACTGACCAGTGCTGTAAGTGCAAAATATACATTGGATATCAAAGAATGCAGAAAATGAATGTAAAATACAGTGATAATAATTTTACATTGATTACATGTTGAAATGTAATTTTTGAATATATTATTAAAATAAATTTCACCTGTTTCGTTTTATGTCTTTTTATTTTTATTTATTTATTTATTTATATTTATTTTTTTGAGATGGAGTCTTACTCTTTCACCCAGGCTGGAGTGCAGTGGCGCAATCTTGGCTCATTGCAACCTCCACCTCCTTCGTTCAAATGATTCTTCTGCCTCAGCCTCCCGAGTAGCTGGGATTACAAGCACCCACCACCACACCCAGCTAATTTTTGTATTTTTAGTAGAGACATGGTTTCACCCTGTTGGCCAGGCTGGTCTCCAACTCCTGACCTCAGGTGATCCACTTGCCTCGGCCTCCCAAAGTGCTGGGATTACAGGAGTGAGCCACTGCGCCCGGCCTTTATGTCTTTTTAATGTGGTTCCTAGAAAAATTTTAAATTACATATATGGTTTACAGCTGTAGCTGGCTTTTTTTTTTTTTTTTTTTTTTTTTGAGACAGAGTCTTGCTCTGTTGCCCAAGCTGGAGTGCAGTGGCACGATCTTGGCTCACTGCAAGCTCCGCCTCCCGGGTTCATGCCATTCTCCTGCCTCAGCCTCCCAAGCAGCTGGGACCACAGGCGCCCACCACCACGCCCGGCCAATTTTTTGCATTTTTAGTAGAGATGGGGTTTCACAGTGTTAGTCAGGATGGTCTCAATCTCCTGACCTCGTGATCCGCCTGCCTCAGCCTCCCAAAGTGCTGGGATTACAGGCGTGAGTGTAGCTGGCATTTTATTTCTATTGGGCAGCACTGATATTGAAGCTTTCCTTCCTCCAGAAAGGTATCTCCTGCTTCCAAGTCAATATCTGCTTCCCTCTTCCCAAAGATAAACGCGATTATGACCTGTCTTCCCATTGATTAGTTTTGCCTGTTCCATAATTTCATATAAATGGAATTTTTGTATGTATTTTTTTGCATCTGGCTTCTTTTGCTCATATAGTTTGTTGTTGTTGTTGTTGTTGTTGTTGTTGTTGTTGTTTCAAAACAAGGTCTCACTTTGTCACACAGGCTGGAGTGCAGTGGCATGATCTCGGCTCACAGCAGCCTTGACCTCAAGCAAGTTCAAGCGATCCTCCTGCCTCAGCCTCCTGAGTAGCTGGGACTACAGGCATGCACCACCATCCCCGGCTAATTTTTGTATTTTTCATAGAGATGGGGTTTTGCCATGTTGTCCAGGCTGGTCTCAAACTCCTAGGCTCAAGTGATCTGCCCTCCACCACCTCCCAAAGTGCTAGGATTACAGGCATGAGTCACTGTGCCCGGCCTCAACATACAGTTTTTGAAATTCATCCAAGCCGAGCATAGTGGCTGACACCTCTAATCCCAGCACTTTGTGAGGCCAAGGTGGGAGGATCACTTGAGGCCAGGAGTTCAAGACCAGCCTGGGCAACATAACAAAACCCCACCTCTACAAAAATATAAGAAAATTAGCCAGATATGTTGGTATGAGCCTGTAGTCCCAGCTACTTGAGAGGCTAAGGCAGGAGGATCTCTTTAGCCCAGGAGTTTGAGGAAACAGTGAACCATGATTGTGCCACTGCATTCCAGCCTGGGTGACAGAACAAGACCCTGTCAAAAAAGAAAAAAAGAAGTGAGAGTGAGAGTGATACTTTACAAAAAAAAAAAAAAAAAAACCCAGAAAAAATTAAAAGGGGAATAGGATGAGCAAGTGGAGATAGAGTAACAAAGGTAAAGAAGGATTGAGCTACATCTGGCCGGGTGCGGTGGCTCACGCCTGTAATTCCAGCACTTTGGGAGGCTGAGGCAGGTGGATCACGAGGTCAGGAGATCGAGACCATCCTGGCTAACACAGTGAAACCCCGTCTCTACTAAAAATACAAAAAATTGGCATGGTGGCGGGCGCTTGTAGTCCCAGCTACTCAGAAGGCTGAGGCAGGAGAATGGCGTGAACCCGGGAGGCGGAGCTTGCAGTGAGCCGAGATCGCGCCACTGCACTCCAGCCCGGGCAACAGAGTGAGACTCTATCTCAAAAATAAAATAAAACAAAATAAGGAAGTATTGAGCTACATCCGTGAATCTATTTCCACCAGCAGAGAAATTCACCAGGGCTCAGCGTCCCCAAGACTGGGTGAGAAAATCACAAAAGATCAAATTTGGCAGAAGCTAATCAAGAGTTTACTTTTTGGTCTCAGCATCATATCCCAATTTTTTAGTGTGTCACATGTAACATGTAACTAATAACAACAAAGTAGATATTGACAACTTTACTGAGCCCTTACCATATACAGCACGGTGCTAAGAGCTTTCCTGTCTGATCGCATTTAATCCCCTCTACAGCCTTCTAAAGTTAGTTCTATGATGATCCTCCCATGTTGTAGATGGGGAAACTGAGGCTCAGCAAACTTACCCAAGGATACTACACTCAGAAATGGCAAAGAGGGGATTCAAAGGCAAGTGTCTCTGGTTTCTGGTCTGGTATTTTTAACCACTACCTCTACTGAAGCTTGAGAATGCTTTCTTTGCCTTAAATAAATAAATGAAGAAGAAAAAGAAATAAACAAATGAGGAGAAGTGGAGTCAAGGTTATGTCTATAAATAACGTCACTCTTGCTCCCTGGCCTTTGGACAAGCTCTCCAGAGGGAGAGAGGAAGAGCTGGGGTTACGCAGAATTCAGACTATCTTATCTGAACACCATGGAAGCATGAGTCACGTGGGAATGCCATTCATCAGGAGTGTCCCAATTTTAAAAAGGTTGAGAAAGGCTGCCTTGGAGAGCCTCTGATGCCCCCCTCTTGCTTTATGGATAAACTTAGAGCTCCAAAGAAAGAATTACTTTTCCCAAGGTCACACAGCTAGTACTCAGCAGCTACATCTTTGCCTCTTCTCTTCTCAGTGAATGAATCAAATGTGCCTTTTCCACCGTGTCAGGTACTCTGGAGGTATCCACACCTGAATAAGGCTTGCTGACAGTTCTTGAGGCATTTACGCTCCAGTAAAGGGACAAATTATATCCCAAAGCAAAGTATGAGAGCCTTAAGAGAGCTTTGGAAGCTCAAGGGAGGGAGGGAGTACAGTGGGTTGGAGAGGAAAGGGAAGGCTGGCATCTAAGCTGGGTTGGAAAAGCAGAAACAGAGAAGTGGGCACTCCTCAAAGGAGAGCCAGTGGGTACTTGTGTTGGCTGAACTGTGTATTTACCACCGGCCCAACTATTGCCTCTAGTGTCCACCATGATGTTGAGTCAACATTAAATTATTGGTTAACTGTTGCAGAATAGAACTCATTCAGGGTGGTTTCGGGGGCAGAAAAAAAATTAAATTAAAAAAGAACTCGTTTGGCCAGGCTAGGTGGCTCACGCCTGCAATCTCAGCACTTCGGGAGGCCAAGGTGGGCGGATCACCTGAGGTCAGGAGTTCGAGACCAGCC
The DNA here is from genome assembly GCF_029281585.2 of Gorilla gorilla gorilla. Lineage (NCBI taxonomy): Eukaryota > Metazoa > Chordata > Mammalia > Primates > Hominidae > Gorilla > Gorilla gorilla. The sequence goes on from NC_073234.2 coordinate 135,801,437, forward strand.
TGGCTAACCTCATCTCTACTAGAAATATAAAATTACTGGGCATGGTGGCACACACCTGTAATCCTAGCTGCTCAGCTGCTCGGGAGGCTGAGCCACGAGAATCAGTTGAAACTGGGAGGCAGAGGTTGCAGTGAGCTGAGATTGCACCACTGCACTCCAGCCTGGGCGACAGAGTGAAATACCATCTAAAAAAAAAAAAAAAAAAAAAAAAAAAGAACTCATTCATCAGAAATGCAGAGATAAAATTAGCTGAGAGTGGTGTGCATGTCCCTGTAATCCTAGCTAGACAGGAGCCCAAGATAGGAGGACCACTTGAGGTCAGGAGTTCAAGACAGACCAGCCTAAGCAAAAGACTGAGACCCCCACCTCTACTAAAAATAAAAGATTAGCAGAGTATGGTGGCTCATGCCTTGAGTATGGTGGCTCCCAGCCACTTGGGAGGCTGAAGTGGGAGGATCCCTTGAGTCCAGAAGGTAGAGGCTGTAGTGAGTTATGATTGCTCCACTGCATAAATACAGACAATGTGTATTTGTGTGTGTATATTGTAATGTCTGTGTATCCCGAGGTCATATGCTTCTCAAAAGAAAGGACTGTTAGCCAGGCACCGTTACAAACACCTAGGCAACATAACAAGACTCTCACCTCTAAAAATAAATAAATAAATAAATAAATAAATAAAAAGGACTGCTTTCTTCATGTTCCCCATTATGGCTGGCACATAGCAGGCATTCTTTACATCTTGGCTGAATGAACAAATAGGTAAATTGTGGGGAAGACACATTGGCCCCTTTAAGCCTTAAGAAATAATAACCAGCGGGGCGCAGTGGCTCACGCCTGTAATCCCAACACTTTGGGAGGCTGAGGCGGGCAGATCACGAGGTCAGGAGTTCGAGACCAGCCTGGCCAATATGGTGAAATCCTGTCTCTACTAAAAATACAAAAATTAGCCAGGTGAGGTGGCATGCGCCTGTAATCCCAGCTACTCGGGAGGCTGAAGCAGGAGAATTGCTTGAACCTGGGAGGTGGAGGTTGCAGTGAGCCAAGATCGAGCCATTGTACTCCAGTTCTGGGCAACAGAGCAAGATTCTGTCGTGGGAAAAAAAAAAAAATTAGCCTGGCATGGGGGCGGATGCTTGTAATCTCAGCTGTTCAGGAGGTTGAAGCAGGAGGATTGCTTGAACCTGGGAGGCAGAGGTTGCAGTGAGCAGAGATTGCACCATTGCACTCCAGCCTGAGGGACAAGAGTGAAACTCCGTCTCAAAAAAAAAAAAAAAAATGCTAAGTGTAAGGCTCACACCTATAAACCCAACATTCTGGAAGGCCGAGGTGGGAGGATTGCTTGAGGCCAGGAGTTCGAGACCAGCCTGAGCAACAAAGGGAGACTCTGTCTCTACAAAAATTTAAAAATTAGCCAGGCATGGTGGCACTTGCCTGTAGGCCCAGCTACCTGGAAACCTGAGGTGGGAGGATCGCTTGGGCCCGGAAGATCGAGGGTGCGGTGAGCTATGATCGTGCCACTGCATTCCAGCCTGGATACCAGAAGAATACCCTGTCTAAAAAAAAAAAAAAAAGGCTGTTAAGACTTTGCTTTTTAATATAGCTATATGGCTTTTATTTTGAGACGGTGTCTCACTTTGTTGCCTAGGCTGGAGTGCAGTGGTGTGATCTTGGCTCACTGCAACCTCCACCTTCCAGGTTCAAGCGATTCTCCTGTCTCAGCCTCCCAGGTATCTGGGATTGTAGGCCCCTGCTAGCACATCTGGCTAATTTTTGTATTTTTAGTACAGACGGGATTTCATCATGTTGGCCAGGCTGGTCTCGAACTACTAACCTCAGGTGATCCACCTGCCTCAGCCTCCCAAAGTGCTGCAATTATAGGCATGAGCCACCACACGTGGCCAAATACAGCTTAATATAGTGACACACAACTAGGAAATAGATGGAACCAGGATTCAAACACCCGTCCTTCTGATGTGAAATTTTGTGACTCAGAAGAGGGAAGTCAGACCCAACCTGGAGAGCCCACTCCCATGCCTGCCTGCAGCTGTCCCAGCTGTGCCTTTAGAGGGTGGGCTGACCTCACTCTGTCATCAGCAGCACCAGCAAGCACCAGAGGGGTGAGTGTCCCTGGGAGCACTCAAAATCATCCACCAAGAAAAGATCAGGCCTTCTATAGTATTTTTTTCTATTTCATCTCTTTTCCCCGCTCTTTTTTTTTTTTTTTTTTAAGACAGGGTGTGCCTCTGTTGCCCAGGCTGAAGTGCAGCAGTGATGTAATCATAACTCACCGAAGTCTTGAACTCCTGGGTTCAAGCCTTCCTCCCACTTTAGCCTCCTGAGTAGCTAGGACAACAGGTGCTTGCCACTATATCTGGCTAATTTCTTATTTTATTTATTTATTTAGACAGAATCTCACTTTGTCGCCTAGGCTAGATTGTAGTGGCCCAATCTTAGCTCACTGCAATGCAACCTCTTTTTCCCAGGCTCAAGTGATTCTTTTGCCTCAGCCTACTGAGTATCTGGGATTATATGCATGTGCCACCACGCCCAGCTTTTTTTTTTTTTTTTTTTTTTTTTTTTGAGATGGAGTCTCACTCTGTGGCCCAGGTTGGAGGGCAGTGGTGCAATCTCGGCTCACTGCAACCTCTGCCTCCTGGGTTCAAGAGATTCTCCTGCCCCAGCCTCCCAAGTAGCTGGGATTACAGGCACACGCCACCATGCCCAGCTAATTTTTGTATTTTTAGTAGAGATGGGGTTTTGCCACGTTGGCCAGGCTGGTCTCTAATCCCTGACCTCAGGTGATTCGCCTGCCTCAGCATCCCAAAGTGCTTGGATTGCAGGTGCGTGCCACTGCTCCCGGCCTAATTTTTGTATTTTTAGGAGAGACTGGGCTTCACCGTATTGGCCAGGCTGGGCTTGAACTCCTCGCCTCTAGTGATCCACCCACCTCAGCCTCCCAAAGTACTGGGATTACAGGCATGAGACACTGTGCCCAGCCTATTTCATCTTTTTAAAATTTCTTTTGCATAGATGTTTGTAACATAGATATTATAACAGTAGAGTATGTATATATTTTGTAAATATATAAATGTATGTATGCTAGAAATATGAGCTCAAAGATTGTTTCCTCTTAGGGATGTATCATCACAAAAATTTGGAGATCATTTGTTAAGACAGCAAAGACAAAGATTAAAAACAATTATTATAGGATATTTACATGTGAAAGAATAAAGTTGGACCTGGCACCATGTAAAAACAAAATGAACTCAAAATGGATAAAAGAAACACAGGGGTAAATCTTTATGACCTTAAATTTGGCAATTCTTAGTTATGTCACCAAATGCACAAACAACACAAGAAAACAATAGATATATTGGACTTCATTTAAATTTAAAACTTTTGGCTGGGTGCAGTGGCTCATGCCTGTAATCCCAGCATTTTGGGAGGCTAAGCAGGAGGGTTGCTTAAACTCAGGAGTTTGAGACCAGCCTGGGCAACATAGTAAGACCTCGTCTCTACATAAAACAACAACATTTAGCTGGGTGGTGGCACGAGCCTGGAGTCCCAGGTACTTGGAAGGCTAAGGCTTGAGGATGGCTTGAACTCAGGAGTTCGAGGCTGTAGTGAGCTATGATTGTGCCACTGCACTCCAGCATGGGTGACAGAGCAAGACCCTGTCTCAAAATAAATAAATAAATAGATAAATAAAAATAAAAACTTGTGCATCAAAAGGCACTATCAAGAAAGTGAGGCCAGGTGTGGTGGCTGACGCCTATAATCCCAACATTTTGGGACGCCAAGGCAGGCGAATCACTTGAGGTCAGGAGTTCGAGACCAGCCAGGCCAACATGGTAAAACCCCATCTCTATTAAAAATACAAAAAATTAGCTGAGAGTGGTGGTGGGCGCCTGTAGTCCCAGCTACTCGGGAGGCTGAGGTGGGAGAATCGCTGGAACCTGGGAAGTGGAGGTTGCTGTGAGCTAAGATTGTGCCACTGCACTCCAGTCTGGGCAACAGAGCGAGACTCTGTCTCAAAAAAAAAAAAAAAAAGTGAAAAGGGCTGGGTGCAGTGGCTGACACCTGTAACACCTGTAATCTCAGCACTTTGGGAGGCTGAGGTGGGCGGATCACTTGAGGTCAGGAGTTTGAGAACAGCCTGGCCAACATGGTGAAACCCTATCTCTACAAAAAAAAAAAAAATACAAAAATTAGCCAGGCATGGTGGCATGTGCCTGTAGTCCCAGCTACTTGGGAGGCTGAGGCAGGAGGACTTGAGCCCAGGGAGGTCGAGGCTACAGTGAGCTGTGATCAAGCCACTATACTCCAGCCTGGGCAATAAAGTGCTACTCTTTCTCAAAAAATAAATTAATAAATAAGTACAAATAGGCAAAGGACTTGAATAGATATTTCTTCAAAGAAAATACATAAATAGCCAATAAGCTCGTGAAAAGATGTTCATCTTGAGCCATTAGTGAAATGCAAGGCAAAGCCACAATGAGATATCATTCCACACCTACTACCACAGCTATGAATAAATAAATAAATGGAAAATGACAAGTGTTGGCAAGAATGTGGAGAAATTGGAGCTTTCTGTACATTGCCGGTGTGAGCGTAAAATGGTGTGGCACTGTGGAAAACCGTCAGATGGTTTCTCAAAAAGTAAAACAGAATTATCATATGACCCAGATCCTAGGCATATACCCAAAATAATTAAAAACAGGTATTCAGACAAAAACATGCATGATCATAGCAGCACCATTCACGACTGCCAAAAGATTGAAACAACCCAAATGTCCATCAAGTGATGAATGGATAAACAAGATGTAGTATACCCATGTAAGGGAATACTATTTAGCCGTTAAAAGGAATGAAATAGGACACATGCTACAACATGGATAAACCTCAGGGACATCATCCTAAATGAAAAAAACCAGGCTGAGCTCAGGGGTGCATTTTGCCGGCCTTAATCCCAGCACTTTGGGAGGCCAAGCCGGATAGATCGCTTGAATCCAGTAGTTTGAGATCAGCCTGGACAACATGGAGAAACCCTATCTCTACCAAAAATACAAAAAAATTAGTTGGGTGTGGTGGCGGACACCTGTGGTCTCAGCTACTTGGGAGGCTGAGGCAGGAGGATCGCTTGAGCCCGGGAGGTGGAGGTTGCAGTGAGCTGAGATTGCACCACTGCACTCCAACCTGGGTGACAGAGTGAGAGCTCATCTAAAAAAAAAAAAAAAAAAAAAAAAAGGAAAAGAAAAAAGCCAGGTGAAAAAGGTCACATACTGATTCCATTTCTATGAAATGCTATAATTCCATTTCTATGAAATATCTAAAATAGGTAAATCTGTAGAGACAGAAAGCAGGTTAGTGATTGCCAGGGGCGGGGGGAATAAGGAAGGAGAAGTAATTGCTTACTGGATATGATGTTAGAAGTTTGCCTTTAGGGTGATGAAAACGTTGTAAATATACTAAATGCAACTGAAATGCACGCTTTAAAATAGTTAACTTCAATAAAACAAAAATAATTATCATAAAATAAATACATGATCATAGTAAGAAAATATCTTTTTTCAAACAGCACAGAATGGTACTAAGTGACTTCTCTCCATGCTCTATTTCCACTCTTCAAAGGAAATAAAGGATACTACAATTTATGATGTTTTTTCCCCAAATTTATTCCATACAGATAGAAATGTGCGATATGTGTATACATGTTTGTGTGTAGATATTTCCTTTTCCTCTTATGCAAATAGGATTATATTCCATTCAATGTACTGCCTTTTTCTCTTGGCAATGTGTCAATTACCATTCCATATCAATACAGTTTTCTTAATGGCTTCGTAATATGGGCTTCCCATACTCCCCGTCTCTTCATCTTCAGACCTGAGGGCCCCACTGTTTCCCTCCAAGTTCTGAGTCCCAACGCCATCCTGCCTCGGACTTGTCAGTGACTTTGACCTCAATCGTTGCTCCTTCACGTGGCATTGTCAGGAGTCTCTAATATCCAGCAGGTGCCTGGCCCCATGGGCTTTATAAAAATGGCAGCTCCCTTCTTCTGCACCCTGTGCTATGCTAGGGCCAGCTGGGGGTACCATAGAATAATGCCCGAGGGTGTAGACTCCCTGTCTTACCAGCCGTATGACCTCAGGCAAGTGCCCTAACCTCTCTGAGCCTCAGTTTCCTCCGTTGCATTGAGGCTATTCACAGTCCCGTACAATGATGCTCACACAGCGCTGAGCCCAGGGCCCAGCTCGCAGCCAGTCGGCATCACGTGATCTTTCGGGAAGAAAAGGTGGGCAGAGCCCTGGGTCGGTGGCCACCTGCTTTTGGGTAGGGCACTAATACAGGGTGCTGAAGCGGGAAGGTGAGGCCGCGCTGGGCGGCCCTGGGAACCCGGGAAGGAGGCGAGGCTGGAGTGGAAACGATTAGAATGAGAACAAACTGGCTCCTGAATAGAAGCTTTTATTCCTGCCGGAGAGGGCTTTGTTCCCCAAACACGTGACACACAAAAGCCTCTACTTGAATTCGGGAACCCTAATTGGTTCTCAGGTGGGGGAGGAGAGGGGTGTCCGGATTTAGGGATTCCTTAAAGGGACAATACTGTGGGGAGCTGAGCCCAGGGTTCCTCCCCATTGTCAGTGGGAAGGGGTGGCGTGGAGGGGAGGGGATGGGGTAGGGGGGAGGGGAAGAGCTGGACCAGTGGGGGTGGGGCAGCTGTTAGAAGAGGAGGGGGAGGGGAGAGGAAGGGAGAAGGGAAGAGGGAGAGAAGCACAGAGAGACTCAGAGGCCTGCAGCCCCCTGGGCCAGTGCTTGAGAAACAGTAGGCATGGACGGAGGGAAAGAAGGAAGGACGGAGGGAAGGAAGGAAGAGAGGAAGGAGGGGAGGGAAGGAAGGAAGGTAGGAAGGGAGAGAGGAAGGAGGGAGGGAGGGAAGGAGAGGAGGAAGGAAGGAAGAGAGGGAGGAGGGGAGGAAGGAAGGAGAGAAAGAAGGAAGGAAGGTAGGAAGGCAGGGAAAAAGGGGAGGAAGGGGGGAAGGAAGAAAGGAAGGAGAGAGAGAAAAGAAGGAAGGGAGGAATGGAGGGAGGGAAGGGAGGAAGAAAAAGAGGAAGGAAAGAAGGAAGGAAGGAAGGAGCCTGGCACGGTAGCTCACACCTGTAATCCCAGCACTTTGGGAGGCTGAGGTGGGCAGATCACTTGAGGTCAGGAGTTCGAGACCAGCCTGGCCAACATGGTGAAACCCCGTCTCTACTAAAAACACAAAAATTAGCCAGATGTGGTGGCAGGTGCTTGTAATCCCAGCTACTTAGGAGATTGAGGCAGGAGAATTGCTTGAACCCGGGAGGCAGAGGTTACAGTGAGCTGAGATGGTGCCAGAACAAGACTCTGTCTCTTTTTTTTTTTTTTTTTTGAGGCGGAGTCTCGCTCTGTCGCCCAGGCTGGAGTGCAGTGGCATGATCTTGGCTCACTGCAACTGCTGCCTCCCAGGTTCAGGTGATTCTCCTGCTTCAGTCTCCCAAGTAGGTGGGATTACAGGCACCCACCACCACACCCAGCTAATTTTTGTATTTTTACTAGAGACGGGGTTTCACCATGTTGGCCAGGTTGGTCTCAAACTCTCCTGACCTCATCTCAGGTGATCCACTTGCCTTGGCCTCCCCAAGTGCTGGGAGTACAGGCGTGAGCCACTATGCCTGGCTGAGACTCTGTCTCAAAAAAAAAAAAAAAAAAGGACAGAGGAAGGAGAGAAGGAAAGGGAGGGAAGAGGGAAGAAGGAGGGAAGGAAGGAAAGGAGAGGGGGAGGAAGGAACAAGAGAAGGAAGGAAGGAGGGAAGGAAAGTAGGAAGAGAGAGAGAGATTGAGGGAGGAAGTAAGAAAAAAAGGACAGGAGGGAAGGAGAAGGAAAGGAAGGAAGGGAAGAAAAAAGAGAAGGAAGGCAGGAAGGGAGGGAGGGAAGAAAGGAAGGAGGAGGAGGAAGGGAAGGAAGGAAGGGAGGGAGAGAAGAAAGTAAGGAAGAGGGAGGAAGGGAAGGAAGGAGTTCTTAGGATGTCCCTTAAGGCCCTTCCTCCCTCTCCAGCCTGGCCCATTCCACTCTCACTCTCCCTCCCAGTGCTCCAGCCACACTGGCTGCCTTTCAGTTCCTGAGATACCCCAAACTAAGTCCTACCTCAGGACCTTTGCACCTGCTCTCCCGCCTACCTGGAATGCTTCCCACTTACCTGCCCCCCTCTTCCCATGGCAATCCTGCAGTTCAAGTATCACCTATACAGAATAAGTCTTCCTAGACCCCCAGGCCTCTAGCCCATCACCCTGTTTTACTGTCCTCAAGCCCTTAACACTCACAGACATTGATGGAAAATGGCGATTGTGCTCAGCTCTATCCCCTGCCCTCAGCACAATGCTTAACACACAGCAGAAGATCAAAAGATACCTGAGACTATCTGGCTGGCTGAGTGGAAAGGGAGCAGTGGCTGCAATAATGCCCATCATTTCCTGGCTCCAGAGCCATTGTTCTTAGGGTCAGCTGAGCTCAAGCCTCCCTTTGAAACTTTCTAGCCGTGTGGCCTTGGGCAAGTCACTTTGTCTCTGACTTCATTTTCCTTTTTAAAAAATTATTATTATATTTATTTATTTATTTATTTATTTTGAGGCAGAGTCTCATTCACTCTGTGGCCCAGTCTCATTCACTCTGAGTGCAGTGGGCTTCCCAGGTTCAAGAGATTCTCCTGCCTCAGCCTCCCAACTAGCTGGGACTACAGGCGTGTGTCATCACACCTAACTAATTTTTTTTTTTTTGAGATGGCATTTCGCTATTGTTGCCCCAGCTAGAGGGCAATGGTGTGATCTCAGCTCACGGCAACCTCTGCCTCCTGGGTTCAAGTGATGCTCCTGCCTCAGCCTCCTGAGCAGCTGGGATTACAGGCATGCACCACCACGCTTGGCTAATTTTTTTTTTTTGTATGTTTAGTAGAGATGGGGTTTCTCCATGTTGGTCCGGCTGGTCTCGAACTCCTTACCTCAGGTGATCTGCCTGCCTCAGCCTCCCAAAGTTCTGGGATTACAGGCAGGTGTGAGTCACTGCGCCCGGACTTTTTTTTTTTAAACAGAGTCTCGCTCTGTTGCCAGGCTGGAGTGCAGTGGCACGATCTTGGCTCACTGCAACTTCTGACTTCCCGGTTCAAGCGATTATCCTGCCTCAGCCTCCCGAGTAGCTAGGATTACAGGCATGTGCCACCACGCCCAGCTAATTTTTGTATTTTTAGTAGAGACGGGGTTTCACCATGTTGACCAGGATGGTCTCGATCTCCTGACCTTGTGATCGGCCCGCCTCGGCCTCCCAAAGTTCTGGGGTTACAGGTGTGAGCCACTGTGCCTGGCTCTAATTTTTTAATATTTTTAGTAGAGATGGGGTTTCACCATGTTGGCCAGGCTGGTCTTGAACTCCTGACCTCAAGTGATCAGTTTGCCTTGCCCTCCCAAAGTTCTGTGATTACAGTCATGAGCCACCAAATCTGGCCTAAAAATCACTATTTTTTATTTTTAAAAATTTTGTTTGTAGAGATGATGTCTCACCATGTTGCCCAGGCTGATCTTGCACTCCTGGGCTTAAGCCATCCTCCCACCTCAGCCTCCCAAAGTGTTGGTATTAGAGGCGCAAGCCACCACGCTCAGCCTTAACATTTTTAATATACAATTTTGTTGAAGAAACAGGGTCTTGCTACATTGCTCAGGCTGATCTCAAACTCCTGGCCTCAAGTGATCCTCCCGCCTAGGTCTTCCAAAGTGCTGGGATTATTGGCCAGGCGCAGTGACTCACACCTGTAATCCCAGCACTTTGGGAGGCCGAGGTGGGCAGATGACCTGAGGTCAGGAGTTCAAGACCAGTCTGGCCAACGTGGCGAAACCCCATCTCTACAAAATTACAAAAATTAGCTGGGCGTGGTGGCAGGTGCCTGTAATCCCAGCTACTTGGGAGGCTGAGATAGGAGAATCACTTGAACCCGGGAGGCAGAGGTTGCAGTGAGCCGAGATCGTGCCACTGCACTCCAGCCTGGGCGACAGAACAAGACTCTGCCTCAAACAAACAAGCAAACAAAAAAGTGCTGGGATTATAGGCATGAGCCACTGCACCACCGGGCCCCTTTTCTTTAAAAAGCACAGAACCGGCAGGGAGCGGTGGCTCACCCCGTAATCCCAGCACTTTGGGAAGCCGAGGCGGGCGGATCATGAGGTCAGGAGATCAAGACCATCCTGGCTAACACAGTGAAACCCTGTCTCTACTAAAAAAATACAAAAAATTAGCTGTGTGTGATGGCAGGTGCCTGTAGTCCCAGCTACTTGGGAGGCTGAGGCAGGAGAATGGCGTGAAACCGGGAGGCGGAGCTTGCAGTGAGCCGAGATTGCACCGCTGCACTCCAGCCTGGGCGACAGAGTAAGACTCCATCTCAAAAAAAAAAAAAAAAAAAAGCACAGAACCTACCTCACAAGGGCGTTGACAGGATGGCAGAGAGAACAAGCACTGAGCGGGTGCATGATGGGGACCTGGGGAACATTAGCCACGCGGGTAGAAAGGCAGTGGGTATTTCTACAGAAGAGGAAGGACTCCCATTCCCTGAGCCCCAACTCTGTGGCAGACGCTCTCATATGATATTTTAAGAAATACCTGTAAACAACTTTTGAAGCAGGTTTTGATCGTCCCCATTTACAGAAGAGAAAACAGCCTCAGAGAGGTTAAGAGACTTCCTCCGGATCACACAGCTAGTAAGCAGCAGAGCCAGGATTCGAACCCAGCTCTACCATCTATCTCATCCCAAAGACTATGTTCTGCCTACTCTGATCCAAGTGCCCTCTTGGACTTCCAGTGCAAGGAGGCTGTGGGAAGGGGAAGGAAGGGCTTAGGACCCTGAGGGACCTGCAAGGCTGGGGCTGCCCCTGTACCCTCCATTAGCATTCAGCCTGGGCCCTCATTATATGAGTAGGTAGAGTCCTGAGTTCTGGACTATGGGCTCCATGCTTCAGTGAGTTATCTTATTTTATTTATTTTTGTGACAAGTTTTTGCTCTGTCACCCAGGGTGGAATGCGGTGGCAGGATCACAGCTTACTGAAGCCTCAGCCTCCCAGGCTCAAGCGATCTTCCCACCTCAACCTCCCAAGTAGCTGGGACCACAGGCACGCACCACCACACCTGGATAATTTATTTTATTTTATTTTTATGTTTTGAGACAGAGTCTTGCTCTGTTGCCCCGGATGGAATGCGGTGGGGCAATCTCGGCTCACTGCAACCTCCACCTCCCGAGTTCAAGCGATTCTCATGCCTCAGCCTCCTGAGTTGCTGGGATTACAGGCGTGTGCCACCACGCCCAGCTCATTTTTGTATTGTTAGTAGAGACAAGGTTTTGCCATGTTGGCCAGGCTGGTCTGAAACTCAAGTGATCCTCCTGCCTTGGCCTCCCAAAGTGCTAGGATTACAGGCATGAGCCACTGCGCCTGGCCCAGTTACTTATTTTAGAAGTTATATTTGAGCACCTATTCTGTGCCGAGCCCTGGCATGAGCTGTGAACAGGCCGTATCTATCCTAGCTGTGCATTAATGGGGCTTTGGAGGGTGGAAACAGGAGGCCCGGTGAAATCCCCGGTGAGAGCAGCCTTTTCGCCGTGGCCTGCGGTGAAGCACTATGGCAGCACCCACACCTGCCAGGACTGAAGGTATTGTCGGGCCCTCTCCTGCTCCCAGCTGCAGCCAAGGCCCTGTGTACAGGGCCCTTTAAGTAGTCTGCGCCCTCCCTAATTAACCAGCTAAAGAAAGAGCTGGCTTGAAATGGGATTGTGCAGACCCAGCTTTGGGACCTGAGGACGCCGGATCGGGGATTGTTATGCTAATCGCCTGAGATCAGCAGTTCCCGTGCCCTTCAGATGGCAGGTAGCGAGGCCGGGCTCTGCCCAGCGGCTGTGGCTACAGGAGGCCAGGCTTTTCCTCCAGCTTCCGGCTTCCTCTGTTCCCCTCCTTACCCCGTCAGACTTGCCCTGCCTGTCCTCCCACCTGCCCGTTGGCTGGAAGGCTTGGCGTCTCCTAGAAATGTCCAGGCCAGCTCCTCCCACCCTCCAAAGAGAAACTTGCTTGCCTTCAAGCTCGGCGCTAACTGGGGATGCAGAGGCAGGAAGGAGAAGGTACCCAGCTCCTCCTCCTGTATAACCCATTCTCATCTCCAGGCATGAGAGCCTCATTGGTCCCTCCTGCCCCCTTGGGCTCTGGAAAACACACTAGGTGGTGCCTTTGCCGCTTACTAACTATACCATCTTGGGCAAGTGACTGCCTCTCAGAGCCTCAGTTTCCTAATCTGTAAAATAGGTTGATAATAACAGTAGCTACCTCAAAGGGTTGAAATGAGAATAGAATGAGAACAGGCATCTAACATAGCCAGTTCAATTGCTACTGCCCATCCAGCACTGGATAATAGCTCCCTGTGTAGAGCACCCACTATGTGTCAGCCCTATGCTGTATCCTTTTTTTTTTTTTTTGAGACGGGGTCTCACTATGTTGCCCAGGCTGATCTCGAACTCCTGGGCTCAAGCAACTCTCCTGTGTGCCACCATGGCTGGCCCTTTTATAAGGTGTTACCCCATTTTGCCTTGCCTGCCTGCCTGCCTGCCTTCCTTCCTTCCTTCCTTCCTTCCTCCTTCTTTCCTTTCTTTCTTTCTTTTTTGAGACAGTCTCACTTTCTTGCCCAGGCTGGAGTGCAGTGGCACCATCTCGGCTCACTGCAACCTCTGCTGCCCGGGTTCAAGCAATTCTCCTGCCTCAGCCTCCCAAGTAGCTGGGATTAAGGCGCCTGCCACCGTGCCTGGCTAATTTTTGTGGTTTTAGCAGAGACAGGGTTTCACCATCTTGGCCAGGCTAGTCTTGAACTCCTGACCTCATGATCCACCCACCTCAGCCTCCAAAAGTGCTGGGATTACAGGTGTGAGCCACCGCGCCCGGCCCATTTTGCCTTTTCAACCACTCTGTGAGATAATTAACATTATCACCCCCCATTGCACAGATGAAGAAACCAAGGCCCAGAGGGACTGACGCACTTGCTCGAGACCTACCCCAAGCCAGTCTGTTCTCTTAATGTCTATTCTGCAGTTTGATATGTGACCATTCACAGTGAGCTTGGTCAATACAAAGATGTTCCCAGAAACATGTGTCATCGTTATATATTTAATGTGCAGGAGAAAAAAAATTAAAGTAGCATTTTAAGCCTGTGAGTTCACAAATAGTATTGCTTAGGTTAAATATATTTAAGTTCATACAGTGACCAGTGCAAGTATAGTCATAGCGGCTTTATTCCTAATAGCAAAAACTGGAAACAATCAAGACACCCATCAACAAGATAATAGAGGAACAAACCGTGGAACAGCCATATAATGGAATACTCAGCCAGCAGCGAAAGGGAACAAACGACTGACTGGTCAACCTACAATGGGGGCAGATGTCACAGACTTTGTTTGTTTGTTTGTTTGTTTTGTTTTTTGTTTTTTTGAAATGAAATCTCACTCTGTAGCCCAGGCTGGAGTGCAGTGGTGCAATTTTGGCTCACTGCAACCTCCGCCTCCCGGATTCAAGTGATTCTCCTATCTCAGCGTCCCAAGTAGCTGGGATTACAGTCACCTGCCACCATGCCTGGCTAATTTTTGCATTTTTGTAGAGATGGGGTTTCGCTGTGTTGGCCAGCTGGTCTCGAACTCCTGACCTCAGGTGATACTGATCCACCCACCTGGGCCTCTCAAAGTGCTGGGATTACAGGCGTGAGCCACCATGCCCATCCTCACAAACATAATATTGAGCGAAAGAAGCTAGACTTGAGTGTACACATTATACTATACGATTCCACTGATATGAAGTTCAAGAATAGCTAAAGCAAATCTATGGCTGCCAATGGGGAGGTGGATACTGCTCAACTTCTCAGGGACCCCAGGGAACCTTCTGGGGTGATGGGAATATTCTATATCTTTTTTTTTTTTTTTTTTGAGATGGAGTCTCACTCTGTCGCCCAGGCTGGAGTGCAGTGGCACCACTTCGGTTCACTGCAACCTCCGCTTCTCGGGTTCAAGTAATTCTCCTGCCTCAGCCTCCTGAGTAGCTGGAATTACAGGCGTGCACCACCACCCCTGGCTAATTTTTGTATTTTTAGTAGAGAGGGGATTTCACCTTGTTGGCCAGGCTGGTCTCGAACTCCTGACTTCAAGTGATTCACCCACCTCGGCCTCCCAAAGTGCTGAGATTACAGGCGTGAGCCACCACAGCTGGCCGGGAATATTCTATATCTTGATGTGGGTGCGGTCACATGAGTGTTATTGTAGGCAAAAATGCATCAACAGGTACATTTCATATTTGTTCAAGTTAATGTATTTGCACTATGCATCAATAAATCACGGTTAATAGGTTAAGGGAGTTTTTTGTTTTGTTTTGTAGAGATGGGATCTCACTTTGCTGCTCAAGCTGATCTTGAACTCCTGGCTTCAAGTGATCCTCCCCCCTCAGCCTCCCAAAGTGCTGGGATTACAGGCTTGAGCCACTGAGCTCGGCCAGGTTAAGATTTTTTAAAAATAAATTTATTTAAAGAAAAATTGTATCTAAATAGCAGTTCGGGGTGTGCAGATATGGCCAAAAAATAAAAATAAAAAACAAAAAGCAAGCAAACGAACAAAACTTCAACCACTGAAGTTGGGGATAATATAAGTGCTAGGCAATGCAGATGTATTCAGCTTCCCCTTCAAAGGGTGCCAGACGAAATACAGGACGCCTAGTTCAGTTGAAATTTCAGATAATCAACCAATACTTTTTGAGTGTAAGTATGTCCCATGCAATATTTGGGACATACTTATACTTTGTTTTTTGTTTGCTTTTGTTATTTATCAGAAATTCACATTTAACTGGACGTCCTGTATTTTTATTTGCTAAATCTGGCCACCCTGCCCTCCTGGGATCCCACCCCGTCTCGCAGCCCGGTGCCCACCGCAGGCGGGTGCACCCTGCGCGGTGCAGTCACTCCGGGCGCAGCCTGGCAACGCGGCCACAAAGGGAGCCCGGGAGGCGGAATCTTTCCACATGCCTGATCAATGGGGGCGCGGAGACGGCGGCGCAAACAGGCCTGAGACAGCCGCACAAAGAGGAGGCCCCTCG
Organism: Gorilla gorilla gorilla; assembly: GCF_029281585.2. Lineage (NCBI taxonomy): Eukaryota > Metazoa > Chordata > Mammalia > Primates > Hominidae > Gorilla > Gorilla gorilla. The sequence continues at coordinate 135,816,600 of NC_073234.2, forward strand.
GTCGCTCCCGCCTTCCATTGATCCTGGTCCTTTGTGGCTCGGACAACGGGGGCGCGGGAGGCGCCTTGCGGGGACTTGGCCCTTTCTCATTAGAGGGAGAAGGCCTGTGAGGACCCCCGTGCCGCCAGCCCTCCCCACCGTTCCTCCTCCCGTGGGCTCCAGGCCTCAGGTCTGGGGCTGTCCAAACCTATCAGGGGAACTGGGCAGGGCACAGGGTGGGGTCGGACCAGGCTAGGAAGGTCTGGAGCCTGCCTGTGGGGGCCAGCCACCCAACCCCCGCCTCCTGAGGACCCCCCAGTCTCCTCTGGCAGGCCCTCTCTGTCCCCTTGGTTACAGGCAGGTTTTGCACAGTCTCTGTTTTTTTATTTATTGAGCAAATATTTATTGAGCGTTTGTTCCAAGCTGTTCCCACTCCCTCCTGCCCCCATGGCCACTTAAACTAGCCAATTCCTCCTCCAAGCATCACCTCTCTGGGAAAGCACCTCTCAGTCCTCTCCCACCTCAGGTTGGGTAGCGAACCCCCACTACACATACACACACCCCGTGTGCCTCTCCCCACCTCCCTGCTCTTTAATCATGATAAAAATGACTAACAATTATGAAGTACTTACTATGCCTGCCATGCTAAACATTTTATTGCTGTCTCCTTTAATTCTCATAACACCCCTCTAGATTGGAGCTACTATGATCTCCATTTTCCAGAGGTGGAAACTGAGGTTTGGCATGCTAAAATGGTCACCCAAAGTCATACAGCAAGCGGTAGAGTGGAGATTTGAATGCAGGCGATGAATTGCAGTTTGAGATCTTCACATCCCAAGTTCCAGACTCTATGCAGGATTCATTGCTGTGGCCCAGTAATGAACTGTTTACTCCATCAGCACATTTACCCACTGTACTGTGTCTATTTGGCCTTTTCCGTCTGTGTTCCCCACTAGGCTGATTGGTCTGTGACCGCAGCACCCAGCACAGAGAAGGTGCCCAGGGTGTATTTGCTAATCTGAACTATTGGGTTTAAGAATTTTGGTTGGGCGCGATGGCTCATGCCTGTCATCCCAACACTTTGGGAGGCCGAGGCGGGCAGATCACCTGAGGTCAGGAGTTCAAGACCAGCCTGGCCAACATGGTGAAACCCTGTCTTTACTAAAAATACAAAAATTAGCCAGATGTGGTGGCAGTCGCCTGTAATCCCAGCTACTTGGGAGGCTGAGGCAAGAGAATCTCTTGAACCCGGGAGGCAGAGGTTGCAGTAAGCCAACATTGTGCTGCCACACTCCAACCTGGGCAACATAGTCAGAGTCCATCTCAAAAAAAAAAAAAAAAAAAAAAAAAACAGAAAAAAGAATTATGCTAGGCCCTCAGGCTGGGAAGTGAGGGGAGGACCTAAAGATGATCTGTTACAGTCTCTGCCCACAAATGAGCTTGAAATCAGACACTGAAATAATATAAGAAGGGTTGCAGAGCTCTGGAGTCCGGTATACCTTCCCCACCCCGTTGAAAAGATCAGCTTCATTGAGGTGTAATTTACATGCAGGAAAATACACCCATTTTAAGTGTCCAGTTCGATGAACATTGACAAATGCATACACCCATGTAACTAGTATCAATGTCAGATGTAAAACATTTCCATCTTCTCAAATAGGTTCCTCAGGCTCTTTGCAGTGAATGCCCCGCCCACCTTGTCCCACACAACCCCTGATCTGCTTTCTGTCACTATAAGTTAGTTTGCATTTTCCAGAGTTTCATATAAATGAAATCATACAATGTGTACTCGTTTGCATCTGGCTTTTCTTCGCTCACCATGCTAATGTGGTGATTCATCCATACTGTGGAGTGACCTTTCAATTCTAAGTCCTCTCTCTGCTTGTGACCTCTTTGAGTTTCACCCTCTTCATCTGTAAGGCAGGGGTGGATTCTGTGAAATTTCGTTAAGAGAATGTCTGCCAAGTGCACAGGACCTGCACACAGTTGGCATGCAATAAATGCTCTTGATTAGTATGACCTTCCTGCTAGACTGTAAGCTCCATGAGGACAGGGACCTTGGCCATTTTGTTCACCACTCTCCACTAACCGCAGTGGCTACCGTTTATTATAGACAGTGAATAGGAGCTCGGAGACCTACAGCAAACCTGTCCAAGATCACACAGCTAGTAAGAGGCAGAGCTGGGATTTGAACCCAGGCAAACTAGTTCTGGAGTCCTTACTTTTTAAATTTTTTTGAAACAGGGTCTCACTGTGTCGCCCAGACTGGAGAGCAGCAGCACGATCTTGGCTCACTGCAGCCTCCACCTCCCAGGCTCAAGCGATCCTCCCACCTCAGCCTCCCAAGTAGTTGGGACTACATGTACCCACCACCATGCCCAGCTAATTTTTGTACTTTTTGTAGAGACAGGGTCTCACTATGTTGCCCAGGCTGGTCTTGAACTCCTGGACTCAAGCAATCCACTCACCTTAGCTTCCCAAAGTGCTGGATTATAGGCATGAGCCACCACACTGCACCTGGCCTCTTTTTTATTTTACTTATTTATTTTTTTTGGACAGAGTCACGCTCTGTTGCCCATCTTGGCTCACTGAAACTTTCACCTCCTGGGTTCAAGCAATTCTCATGCCTCACTTTCCCAAGTAGCTGGGACTACAGGCACCCTCCACCACGCCTGGCTAATTTTTGTAGTTTTAGTAGAGACGGGGTTTCACCATGTTACCCAGGCTGGTCTTGAACTCCTGAACTCAAGCGATCTGCCCACCTCAGCCTCCCAAAGTGCTGGGATTACAGTCATGAGCCACCGCAGCTGACCTCTTTTATTATTATTATTACGGTATTATGTATGGGGTCCTTATCTTAATCACTATACTAAACTACCTCACAATCATTGTTCTCTCTAACAATCTCCCCGAATCTTCTCTTCTTGTCACCTTCACCCTTTACTGACCACTCTATGGAGGGAGCATAATATAAAAAAAAAACTCTACAACTACTAATATATATTTTTAGTTTATGTGTGAGGCAGTATTCTAAGCACTTGACATTTATTTACTTGTGTAACTCCTCAATAATGCTGTAAGGTAGCATTATTGGGCATCTCCCCATTTTACAGATGAATGAGGAAATTGTAGTGTAACTGAGAGGCTGTGGTGTTGGAGTCAAGAAATCTTCCTTTTTTAAAAAAGTGACACATGGGCCGGGCACGGTGGCTCATGCCTGCAATCCCAGAACTTTGGGAGGCCGAGGCAGGCGGATCACGAGGTCAGGAGATTGAGACCATCCTGGCTAACATGGTGAAACCCCGTCTCTACTAAAAATACAAAAAATCAGCCGGGCGTGATGGCGGGCGCCTGTAGTCCCAGCTACTGGGGAGGCTGAGGCAGGAGAATGGCATGAACCCAGGGGTCGGAGCTTGCAGTGAGCTGAGATCGCGCCACTGCACTCAGGACTGGGCGACAGAGCGATACTCCGTCTCAAAAAAAAAAAGTTATACATAATAATGGTACATATTTTGGGGGCACATGTGGTATTTTGATACATACATGCAATGTGTGATGATCAAATCAGGATAACTGGGACATCCATCAACCCAAATATTCACCCCTTCTTCATGTTGGGAAACATCTCAGTTCCTCTCCTCCAGCAAAATTTTTTTTTTTTTTTTTGAGACGGAATCTCATTCTGTGGCCCAGGCCAGAGTGCAGTGGCGTGATCTCGGCTTACGGCAACCTCCGCCTCCCAGGTTCATGTGATTCTCCTGCCTCAGCCTCCCAAGTAGCTGGGATTACAGGCACCCGCTACAACACCAGCTAATTTTTGTATTTTTTTAGTAGAGACGGGTTCTTTCGCCATGTTGGACAGGCTGGTCTCGAACTCCTGACCTCAGGTGATCTGCCTGCCTTGGCCTCCCAAAGTGTTGGGATTACAGGCGTGAGCCACCGCTCCCAGCCAAGCAATTTTGAACTCTATGACAAATTATTAACTCTAGTCTCTCTACTGTATGGTAGAACACTAGATCTTATTCTTTCTCAATGTATTTTCGAAGGACAGCTTCCTTTTGAAGCCCGGCTTTGTCATGCTTTCTACGGGACTAGAGCAAATCTCCTCCCCTGACAGCTTGTGTATTCCTCTTGCCAGGACTTCCCCAGAGCCCCTTCTTTGACCTGACATTTTTTTCTGGGCGCTTCTCTCTGACCCCTCGGCAGGGTTTTCTCTTCCTCTTCTAAGTTTCTTTCCCCAGTCCCTTCCTGGGCCTTAGCAGGCCAAGGTTACAATTTCAAAAGGAGTTGAGTTTCTTCTGGAAAGGGGCTGGGACCGAACCCCTCCCCTCCATGGTCTCTTCCCATAAATGCCCCCTGTGTGCAGCGCCCAGGGGCCCCGGGGAGCCTGGCCGGCTGATCTGTAATTAGAAACTTTTCTGCCTTCACGACAGGAGGAGGGAGGGCCCAGGTCTGGCCCAGTCATTTTATTCGTCATGAATTATTCAGGAGATGGGAAGTGGCGTGAAGCCGGCCCCTCTGCTGACCAAAGCCCTGCCCAAGGCAGCCCAACCTACCCAGCTCTGCCTCTTTCACCGTTTCAGATCCAGAGAATAAACAAACCATGTGCCAGGCACGTTTATGGAGGGCGTTTTCATCAGACTCGATGAGGGAGCATGTTCTTCAGCTGAGAGGGGTGACAGGGACTTATCCAAGGTCACAAGCCTAGGAAGAGGACGGCTGAGCTGGGACTCAAACCCAGGAACATGATGCGAGGTTCCGTGCTCATTTTGTGCTATTACAGATGCTGGGCAGAGGAGAAGGGGAGGAGACCCCACCAGGCCGGCTAGGAGAAGATAAAAGATGCTTTCCTTTCTCCGCTTGCCTTGCTCTTGCTAAGTCTGGGGGATGGAGAAGGGGGATAATATGGAAAGGAGACAACTAACCTCATGGAGACCAGCTGGGTGACAAGCAAGAATTATTATTGTTATTTTTACTATTACAGACAGGATCTTGCTCTGTTGCCCGGGCTGGCGTGATCTCGGCTCAATGCAGCCTTGACTTCCCTGGCTCAAGAGATCCTCCCATCTCGGCCTCCTGAGTACCTGGGACTACAGGTGCACGCCACCACGCCCAGCTAATTTTTCATATTTTTTGTAGAGATGAGGTCTTACTATGTTGCCCAGGTTGATCTTGAACTCCTGAGCTCAAGCGATCCTCCTGCCTCAGCCTCCCGAAGTGCCAGGATTACAGGCATGAGCCACCGCACCCAGCCAAGCAGGTATTATTTTGCCTGCAGTATTTAATAGAATCCTCGTTAACCTCTGAGGAAGGTGTTATTATGCCCATTTTATGGATGTAGAAACAGACAAAGATCTTGTTTGTTTTTTTGAGATGGAGTTTCGCTCTTGTTGCCCAGGCTGGAGTGCAATGGCGCAATCTTGGCTCACTGCAACCTCCACCTCCTGGGTTCAAGCGATTCTCTTGCCTCAGCCTCCCAAGTAGCTGGGATTACAGGCAAGCACCACCACACCTGGCTAATTTTTGTATTTCTAGTAGAGACGAGGTTTTGCCATGTTGGCCAGGCTGGTCTCAAACTCCTGACCTCAGGTGATCCACCCACTTTGGCCTCCCAAAGTGCTGGGATTACAGGCATGAGCCACTGTGCCCGGCCACAGAGATCTTAAAGGAGTTTATTCAAGACACATAACAGCTGGTTAGCAGCAGGTTAGGGGCTCAATCTTGGCACTTCTCTGTGCGTTGCACTCTTTCTCCTCCACTCCTGTGTGTAGGGAAGCAGGGCTACCAAGGAATCTCAGCTCCTGAGTCCACAATGGTCCTTGGATCAGACTTGCCTTGTTGTCACACCTCTCAGTGTCCAGGCACTGCTCCAGGATAAACCCTCATGAGTATGTGGATGATATCTGCCATCCCACATTGGTTAACCTTGCAAGGTGGTCCTTTAGAAGGCTCAGGGCTTCCTCATTGGCACGGAGCTGGCAATTCTGAGAGATAGATCAGCTCTAACTGTAGTTCCTGGAGAAACTAAAGCACAGAATTTGGAAAGGATGCCCTGGCTCCACTCCTTACTCTCTGTATAAACTTGGGCCAATTCCTTAACCTCTCTGTCAATTTGCCCATTGATGAAGTGAGATGAAGATAAGAAATAAACATGGCCAGGTGTGGTGGCCATGCCTGTAATCCCAGCACTTTAGGAAGCCGAGGTGGGCAGTTGCCTCAGCTTAGGAGTTGGAGACCAGCCTGGGCAACATGGTGAAGCCCCAGCTCTAGTAAAAATACAAGAAAATTACTCCTGATGACAGCCTCTCATTAAATTTGGTTAACAGAGAGGCAGCAACTACCAGATGGTGAAGATGTGTCTTCTGGAAACAGCCCCCCAGTTTTCCCTGGGGAACTCTCCCTCTCCCAATATCAGTTCCTGTATCTTGGATGGAACTTACTCTGCCCACCTGTGCCTCCAGGGTTGGCCCTGGGATCCAGCCTGGCCACAGGATTGGTTGAAGAACAGGCATATGACCCAATGGGAGCCAATCAGTGGGAGACTTGAGATTTTTGCTGGAGAGAGGCACTGTTTTTTAACCAACAGGAAAAAGCATGGGTGGAGCTCCTGAGAGCCTTCTTGTCACCCTGGGGAGGAGTGTGTCTGTCTGAGATTGAAGCCACAGAAGAAAGCAGAGTCAAGACATGGCAAGGACATGAATTGGAATCTTTGAACTCCTTGATCCAGTTGTAAATCAGTAAATAATAATAATTATTATGATTCTTTGCTTTGTTTGCATCAATGAGTTTTCTGTCATTTACAACTAGGAATGCTGAGGAAACTTGCCAACAATGTGCCAATGTGTGCGCTCTCTCTCTCTCTGTCTATATATATATATATATATTTTTTTTTTTTTTTTTGAGACAGAGTCTTGCTCTGTTGCCCAGGCCACAGTTCAGTGGCCGATCTCAGCTCACTGAAACCTCCATCTCCTGGGTTCAAGCAATTCTCCTGTCCAGCCTCCTGAGTAGCTGAGACTACAGGGCACAGCATCAACGCCCAGCTAATTTTTGTATTTCTAGTAGAGATGGGGTTTCACCATATTGGTCAGGCTGGTCTCGAACACCTGACCTTAGGTGATCTACCTGCCTCAGCCTCCCGGAGTGCTGGGATTATAGGATTACAGGCGTGTGCTATATATGGGCCAGACGCGGTGGCTCACGTCTGTAATCCCAGCACTTTGGGAGGCTGAGGCGGGTGGATCATGAGGTCAGTAGTTCGAGACCAGCCTGGCCAATATGGTGAAACCCTGACTCTACTAAAAATACAAAAGTTAGCTGGGTGCGGTGGCGTGAGCCTGTAGTCCCAGCTACTCAGGAGGCTGAGGCAAGAGAATCGCTTGAACCCGGAAGGTGGAGGTTGCAGTGAGCCAAGATCACGCCACCGCACTCCAGCCTGAGTGACATAGTGAGACTCCGTATCTACGAAACAAAACAAAACAATATATGTATATTTGTTTTGTTTTGTTTTGTAGAGACAGGGTCTTGCTATGTTGCCCAGGCTGATCTTCAACACCTGACCTCAAGCGATCTTCCCACCTCGGCCTCCCAAAGTACAGATGTGAGCCACTGTGCCCAGCCACACATCTTTCTCTCTCTCCATATATATATATGGTGGTGCACACCTGTAATTCCAGCACTTTGGGAGGCTGAGGGAGGAGGATCACTTGAGCCCAGAAGTTTGAGGCCAGCTTGGGCAACATAGTGAGAGCCCATCTCTATTTATTTAAAATAAAACAAGAAATAAAATAAAATGGGGCCAGGTGTGGTGGCTCATGCCTGTAATATATATATATATATATATATATAGTGTATATATATAGTGTATATATATATAGTGTATATATGCATATAGAGTATAAATATATACACTCTATATACATATATACACATATACGTATATATAGATAAATATATATACGTATATATTTATAATATATATGTATATAGAGGATATATACTATAGATCCTCTATATACATATATACACACACATATATATTATAGTGTGTGTGTGTATATCTATCTTTGATTAAAATAACAGTATATGCTGGAGTCACTTCTAATTATTACTCTTGTTTTACAAACTTAGGTCAAGAGAGAATGTGGAGTAAGGTCTTAAGATTCATAACAACGCCTAGGTGCAAATGAAGGGCCTTTACTCACTGGACTTACGCTGTCATGGAGTCATAGACTTAGAGTCATGGCTTGGCTTTAACTATGGTTTTCCTTTCTGCTTTCAGGAAAACATTTAATTTCCACCCTGGGCGTAGTCTATGCCCAGCTTCCTTGTGGTGCACTGTTTCTGTCTGCCTTTTGTCTGTGTGCTGGTGGTGTCAGAGCCAGTAACTATCTGTTTACGGTTTCAGACAGTAGCATTAATTGCCTTTTGAACCTTCCATTTTCCTCCAAGAACTCCCTGCCTAACTGTCTCAACTGTCTCCCTGGAGTTTCTTTTCTGTGTGGAAATGTCTATTTTTTTCCTGTAAAATCTGACCACCTGCAAATCCCTACATATTCTCTTGTGAGTAGGCAACATGACAGAAAGACATGTAGGTGGCAAATAATCTGCGCAAATCAGAGCTTACAGGATGAAGCTTCCAGGCCAAACAAGGCAGCTGTGGGGTGGCAGAAAGAGCCCTGGAATTGGAGGCAGACCAGCAAGTGAAATCTGGTTTTGTTACTTACTTGCTCTGTGACCTGGGACAAGTTACTGCATACTGCTGAGCCTCAGTCTCCTCATCCATAAAATGGGCACAGACTGGGTGCAGTGGTGCACACCTGTAATTCCAGCACTTTGGGAGGCTGAGGCAGGAGGATCACTTGAGCCCAGGACTTTGAGACTAGCCTGGGCAACATAGCGAGATCCCATCTCTATTTCTTTAAAACAAAACAAAAAATAAAATACAATGGGGCCAAGCATGGTGGCTTAAGCCTGTAATCCCAGCACTTTGGGAGGCTGAGGTGGGTGGATTGCCTGAGGTCAGGAGTTCGAGACCAGTGAAACTCCATCTCTACTAAACATACAAACATGTCTACAACATGGTGAATCTCCGTCTCTACTAAAAATACAAAAATTAACTGGGCATGGTGGCACACACCTGTAATCCCAGCTACTTGGGAGGCTGAGGCAGGAGAATCGCTTGAACCTGGGAGGCGTAGGTTGCAGTGAGCCAAGATCATGCCATTGCACTCCAGCCTGGGCGACAAGAGTGAAACTCTGTCTCAAAAAAAAGAAAAGAAAAGAAAATAGTACCTGTTTCACAAGGTTGGATAATTTACCCGTATGACAAAGGCACTTTCTTCTGGAAAAGCACATTTCTCTGCCCTTTACTTGTCTAGCATGGGTTCAAAATAGTAATAAAACTAACATTTATTGAGCACTGAGTTTGAGCTCAGCATTATTTCAGCCTTACGACAAATCCTTCAGGGGGCCAGCCACTGTGGCTCACACCTGTAATCCCAATACTTTGGGAGGCCGAGGTGGGAGGATCACTTGAGCCCAGGGGCTCGAGACCAGCCTAGGCAACATAGGGAGACCCTGTCTCTATTAAAAAAATAAAATAAAAAATAAAAATAAATTTAAAATACCAAACCCTTCAAAGTTGTTGCTGTTATAATACTCCCACTTCACAGGGATGGAAGTAGAGGATCCGAGAGTAAGTTGCTGAAATCACACAGCTAAGTGGCAAAGCTGGGATTTGAACCCAACAGTTTCACTTTACAGCTTACTCTTAACCAGGACCATATGGCCTCCACTGTGGTAGTAGATATCAGCCACCCACAGTGGAGGCCAGATAGGGCTAAAAGCTGTGGGTGCTGCCTCCTGGGGAAAACCACATTGTTCTCCAACTTCTCTGGCCCATATGCCAACTCTACTTCATAAAGAGCTGATTTTTTTTTTTTTTTTTTTTTTTTTGGAGATGGAGTCTCGCTTTGTCACCCAGACTGGAGTGCAATGGCGTGATCTTGGCCTACTGCAACCTCTGTCTGCTGGGTTCAAGCAATTCTCCTGCCTCAGCCTCCTGAGTAACTGGGATTACAGGTGTGCCACCATGCCTGGCTAATTTTTTGTAATTTTAGTAGAGACAGGGTTTCACCATGCTGGCAAGGCTGGTCTCCAAATCCTGACCTCGTGATCCACCCGCCTCGGCCTCCCAAAGTGCTGGGATTACAGGCGTGAGCCACCGCGCCCTGCAAGAGCTAATGTTTTATTTTGTTATTTTTTATACAGACAAGGTCTTGCTCTGTCACCCCGGCTAGAGTGTAGTGGTGTGATCATAGCTCACTGCAGCCTCAAACTTTTGGGCTTAAGTGATCCTCCCGCCTCAGCCTCTCAAAGTTCTGGGATTACAAGTGTAAGCCATTGTGCCTGGCCAGCTTGATGAGGTTTTTTTGTTTGTTTGTTTGAGACAGAATCTGGCTCTGTTGCCCAGACTAGAGTGCAATGGCATGATGTCAGCTCACTGCAACCTCCGCCTCCGGGGTTCAACAATTCTCCTGCCTCAGCCTCCCAAGTAGCTGGGACCACAGGCGTGTGCCACCATGCCCAGCTAATTTTTGTATTTTTAGTAGAGACGGAGTTTTGCCTTGTTGGCCAGGTTGGTCCCGAACTCCTGACCTTAAGTGATCCACCCACCTCGGCCTCCCAAAGTGCTGGGATTACGGGTGTGAGCCACCGCCTCCCGCCCAGCTTGATGTTTTAAGAGTCCAGACCCTGACTACTCTTGGGAGACATGGTGGGAATAAGGAAGTGGCAGCTGGGCTTTGGAATCCAAACCCTGGCCCCTCCTGGACACTCATGCCTCCTGTGTACCAAGGGGAAGGTGGAGAAACCAAGGAGATAGGTCCTGTGGGAGCCTGGACAGGGGAATCCATGGGCACATACATCTCTACATGCTTGGGCACCATGATGTCAGCAGAGCACTGGTTAACACATGCATGCACCCACGCCGTCAGACTCACGGTGAACACATGAGTACACATGTGCATATCTGTGGCTCCACAAGTACTCACATCCCTCACTCACACACTCACAGGTCCGCCCACCCTGCACTGAATTCCTGGATTTTGTCAGAACCCCATTAGGGCCAGGCGCGGTGGCTCACGCCTGGTAATCCCAGCACTTTGGGAGGCCAAGGCAGGCAGATCACTTGAGGTCAGGAGTTTGAGACCAGCCTGGCCAACATGGTGAAACCCCATCTCTACTAAAAATACAAAAATTAGCCGGGTGTGGTGGCGCACACCTGTAATCCCAGCTACTCAAGAGGCTGAGGCAGGAGAATTGCTTGAACTCAAGAGGTGGAGGTTGCAGTGAGCCGAGATCGCACCACTGCATTCCAGCCTGGGCGACAGAGTGAGACTCTGTCTCAAAAAATAAAAAAATTAAAAGAAAAGAAAAGAAAAAAGAACCTCATTAGGCAGAATAGCAGAATAGCTAGGTCAAGTGTACAACTCTGCTCTTGCCTGTTGGGTTTGAATCCTGGTTCTGCCAAATACCAGCCGAGTCTTTGGGCAAATCCACTCATCTTTCTGTGCCTCTACTTTCCCATCTGCAAATGGGAGTAATAATAATATCTGTTCCTTTGAGTTGTTGGGAGTTTAAAGAATTGTAGGGTGTCGCCGGGCACGGTGGCTCACGCCTGTAATCCCAGCACTTTGGGAGGCCGAGGCGGGTGGATCACGAGGTCAGGAGATCGAGACCATCCTGGCTAACACGGTGAAACCCCGTCTCTACTGAAAAAAGAAAGAAAGAATGAAAGAAGGAAGGAAGGAAGGAAAGGAAGGAAGGAAGGAAGGAAGAAAGAAAGAAAGAAAGAAAGAAAGAAAGAAAGAAAGAAAGAAAGAAAGAAAGAAAGAAAGAAAAAGAAAGAACAAACAGAAAAGGAAGAAAGCTGGATTGGGCAGAGGGAAGAGTTGTGCTGTAATGCAGTCTCAGTAGAGGCCTTGGCCAGCCCCATCGAGAGTTCTGAAGCTGAGATGGCCCATCAGAGTTGTTCTGAGTTGAGATGAGGAGGCTGAGTATTTATACCTGTGCCGAACAGGCCAAGGATATGAGCTGCACTGGGAAGGGGACATGACCTCAGAGTGATGACTCCCTTCAGTGTGGCCAAGCCACAGAGGGACTCAGCTGTGAGCTATCAGCAACCAACACCTCCAGCAGCTAGAGGAATGCATGGATTCTAAAGCGGCATCAGGGCTGGATCCCTTAAATTATACAGCTGGTGGGTGGTGGGGGCGTTTTTCCTCCTCTCATCTCTGGACTCCAAACAAAGACCCCTGAAAACAGCAAATCAAGGAACAGGAACCTGAACTTTCCCTGACTTGGGCCTCACACCAAGTTGTTTGCTCTTGCTTCTGTATTTCAGGGTACCTCGTTCAAAACTCAGTATTTCATTTAGCACATTGTTTGAAGAATAATAATAAGTGATGTGGCCAGGCAAAGTGGCTCATGCTTGTAATCCCAGTACTTTGGGAGGCCAACGTGGGTGGATCACTTGAGCCCAGGATTTCGAGACCAGCTTGGGCAACATGGCAAAACCCCATTTATACAAAAAATAGAAAAATTAGCCAGGTGTGGTGGTGTACACCAGTAGTCTCAGTCACTCAGGAGGCTGACGTGGGGGGATTGCTTGAGTCCAGGAGGTGGAGGTTGCAGTGAGCTGAGATCGCACCACTGTACTCCAACCTGGGCAACAGACGAGACTCCATCTCAAAAAATAAATAAAGAAATAAAAATAGAGTGGGAACTCAGGGCAGGGCATTTGGCCGTCTTTCACCTTTGGTGGCAGCCAATTCCCAGTTCCCTTCTTTGGGGCATCACCTCTCTCTCCACTGCTTTTTTTACAGCCTTTCCCCAGTATTCTCTCCTTCTTCAGGTATTTTCCTTCCCTTCTCTCACCTCTTTTCTGTTGCTCTCAATGCTTCATGGTCTTCACCATAGACTGGCCGTGGCTGAACATGCATTGGGGTTGCCCGACTTCCTCCCTGTCTGGGCATGTGAGTGCTTAACTGCTATTTCCTTTGTTTTTTTTTTTTTTTTTTTTTTTCCGAGACATAGTCTTGCTCTGTCGCCAGGCTGGAGTGCAGTGGCATGATCTTGGCTCACTGCAACCTCTGCCTCCTGGGTTTAAGCAATTCTCCTGCCTCAGCCTCCCAAGTACCTGGGACTACAGGCGGGTGCCACCACACCCGGCTAATTTTTGTATTTTTAGTAGAGACGGGGTTTCATCATGTTGGCCAGGATGGTCTTGATCTCTTGACCTTGTGATCCGCCTGCCTCGGCCTCCCAAAGTGCTGGGATTACAGGCGTGAGCCACTGCTCCTGGCCCTTATTTCCTTTTTTTAAGATGGACAGATAGCACCCAGCCATGAAGGGGAGATGCACTGCTGGGGCTGTGGTTCTGAGAGGCTCTGAGTCTTGTTGTAACCCAAAAGCCCTATGGGAAGATTTTCTGTGACTGCGTTTTGAAGTTCTTAAGGTCCCAACTCCTTAGATCAGCATCCTGCAACCAGACAATGGAACACAGTGGAAAGAATCCAGCAATCTGGGCTGGCCTCTTTCCCTGACTTTGGGCAAGTCACATCACTTTTCCAGGCCTGATTTTTCTACCTGTAAAGGAGAGTTTGATCATGCAAAATTGGGCAAAGGGAATCGGATTGCCTGGTTCTAAGCTCAGCTGCACCACTGACCAGCTACATAACCTTGGAAAAGATACTTACCACTTTTTTCTTAACTTATTATTATTATACTTTAAGTTTTGGGATACATGGGCAGAACGTGCAGGTTTGTTACATAGGTACACATGTACCGTGGTGGTTTGCTGCACCCATCAACCTGTCATCTAAATTAGGTATTTCTTCTAATGCTATCCCTCCCCTAGCCCCCCACCCCCCGACAGGCCCCAGTTTGTGATGTTCCCCTTCCTGTGTCCATGTATTCTCATTGTTCAACTCCCACTTATGAGTGAGAACATGTGGTGTTTGGTTTTCTGTTCCTGTGTTGGTTTGCTGAGAATGATGGTTTCCAGCTTCATCCATGTCCCTGCAAAGGACATAAACTCATCCTTTTTATGGCTGCATAGTATTTCATGGTGTATATATGCCACATTTTCTTTATCCAGTCTATTATTGATGGGCATTTGGGATGGTTCCAAGTCTTTGCTATTGTGAATAGTGTTGCAATACACATATGTGTGCATGAAGACTGTTACCACTTTAAGCCTCAGTTTCCTGAGTGGGGGTGATAAAACCACCAACCTCATAGGGTTTTTGTGAGAAATAAATGAAATAGTGCATGTAAAGTGTAAAGCACAGTGCCAGGCACGAAGTAAATGCTCAATGATTGGTGGTCGTTGTTGCAATGTTAGAGAAAAGGAAGGAAGGATGTGCGTGGTGGCTCACGCCTGTAATCCCAGCACTTTGGGAGGTCGAGGTGGGCAGATCACGAGGTTAAGAGATCGAGACCATTCTGGCCAACATGGTGAAACTCCGTCTCTACTAAAACTACAAAAATTAGCTGGGCGTGGTGGTGCTTGCCTGTAGTCCCACCTACACGGGAGGCTGAGGCAGGAGAATTGCTTGAACCCGGGAGGCGGAGGTTGCAGTGAGCCAAGATTGTGCCACTGCACTCCAGCCTGGCGACAGACTGAGACTCCGTCTCAAAAAAAAAGAGAAAAGGAAGGAAAAGGGAGAACTAACAGCAAACAGGCAGAGGTGTTTGTTTATGTATGTATTTATTTGAAAACAAGTTATTGCCCTATTGCACAGGCTAGATGGAGTGCAGTGGCATCATCATAGCTCACTGTGGCCTCAAATTCCTGGTTTCAAGCGATCCTTGAGTCTCAGCCTCCCGAGTAGCTGGGACTACAGGTGCACACCACCATGCCTGGCTAATTTTAAAATTTGTTGTAGAGATGGGGGTCTTGCTATATTGCCCAGGCTGGTCTTGAATTCCTGGCCTCAAGCATTTCTTCTTCCTTGGCCTCCCAAGGGGATTACATTTGCGAGCCAGACCTAAAGATGTATATTTATAAAGATATATATTTAAATTCTAGGTGTTTCCACCTAATTTTGCCAAGCAGAACTCCTTCCCTTCCCATCTTTTCTCCCCCTCCAGAATGCATGTGCCCCTCATGCATAATTAAATGTACAGGATGTTTCATGCACTGTGCATGGAGATGTAAAAAAGTGTAACACTTATTTTTATTTATTTATTTATTTATTTTTGAGACAGAGTCCCTCTGTCGCCAAGGCTGCAGTGCAGTGACGCAGTCTCTGCTCACTGCAATCTCCACCTCCCAGGTTTAAGAGATTCTCCTGCCTCAGCCTCCCAAGTAGCTGGGACTACAGGTGTGTACCATTGTGCCCGGCTAATTTTTGTATTTTTTTCTAGAAACAGGGTTTCATCTTGTTGGCCAGGCTGGTCTTGAACTCCTGGGCTTAAGCGATCTGTCCGCCTCAGCCTCCCAAAGTGCTGGGATTACAGGCATGAGCTACCACGCCCGGCCAGAAGTGTAACACTTTTGAGAAATAATTTGACAGTGGTTTTTGTTGTTGTTGTTGTTGTTGTTTGTTTTGCGTGTGTGTGTGTGTGTGTGTGTTTTGTTTTTTTTTTTTTTTTTGAGATGGAGTCTTGCTGTCACCCAGGCTGGAGTGCAGTGGCTCACGGCAACCTCTGCCTCCTGGGTTCAAGCCATTCTCTCCTGTCTCAGCCTTCCAAGTAGCTGGGATTACAGGCACCCACCACCACGCCTGGCTAATTTTTTTGTATTTTTAGTAGAGACGGGTTTTCACCATGTTCACCAGGATGGTTTTGAACTCCTGACCTTAAGTGATCCTGCCACCTCGGCCTCCCAAAGTGCTAGGATTACAGGTGTGAGCTACCGCGCCCAGCTGACAGCAGATTTAAGACCCTGGAAAATGGGTATATCCTTTCGCCCAGTAACTCCACTGCTGAGACATCGCACCCGGCTAATTTTTGTTTTTTTTGTAGAGTCGAGGTTTCACCATGTTGGCCAGGCTGGTCCCAAACTCCTAAGCTTAAGCGATCTTCCTGCCTCGGCCTCCCAAAGTGCTGGGATTACAGGCATGAGCCACCACTCCCGGTCAACAGTGGTTATTTCTGAATAATAAGGTTTGAGTGGTATTTATTTTTTATTTTAATTTTTTTTACAGATATATCCTTTGTGTATGTTTTTTCATTTGTATATTTTTAAGTTAAAAAATATATTTAGGCCTGGCGCGGTGGCTCACACCTGTAATCCCAGCACTCTGGGAGGCCGAGGCAGGCGGATCACCTTAGGCCAGGAGTTTGTGACCAGCCTGGTCAACATGGTGAAACCCCGACTCTACTAAAATACAAAAATATATATGTATATATACACATATATATGTGTGTATTATGTGTGTGTATATATGTATGTATATACACACATATATATATATATATATATATATATATATATGTATATATATTTGCAGGCCAGTCTCAGTGGCTCATGTCTATAATCCCAGAACTTTGGGAAGCCAAGATGGGAGGCACGCTTGAGGCCCAGAGTTTGAGATCATCCTGGTCAACAGGGGGAGACCCCCTCTCTACTTGTTAAAAAAAAATTTTTTGTAAAATATTGCCAGACATGGTGTGGCTCACACCTGTAATCTCAGCACTTTGGGAGGCTGAGGCAGGTGGATCACTTGAGGTCAGCAGCTCGAGATCAGCCTGGCCAACATGGTGAAACCCCTGTCTCTACTAAAAATATAAAAATTAGCTGGGCATGGTGGTGTGTGCCTATAGTCCCAGCTACTTGGGAGGCTGAGGCAAGAGAATTGCTTGAACCCGGGAGGAAGAGGTTGTGGTGAGCCAAGATCATGCCACTGCACTCCAGCCTGGGTGACAGAGCAAGACTTCGTCTCAACAAAAAAAAGGTCCTGGTGCGGTGGCTGACGCCCGTAATCCCAGCACTTTGAGAGGCCAAGGTGGGTGGATCATGAGATCAGGAGTTCAAGACCAGCCTACCCAATATAGTGAAACTCCGTCTCTACTAAAAACACAAAACTTAGTTGGGCATGGTGGTGCGTGCCTGTAGTCCCAGCTGCTCCAGAGGCTGAGGTAAGAGAATCGCTTGAACCCAGGAGGCAGAGGTTGCAGTGAGCTGAGACTGCACCACTGCACTCCAGCCTGGGCAACAGAGCAAAACTCTGTCTCAAAAAAAAATTTGTAAAATATTAAAAATGTATAAATATATATATAGACAAAACTAGAAGGAAATAAATTAAAATGTTAATATGGTTGCCTTGAATAATATGGGGGATTATATTTTATTTAATCAACACTATTTCTTTAAGAAACTGTGTTTATTTAATGGACATTTTTTGTTTTTTTGTTTTTTTTTTTTGAGATAGAGTCTTGCTCTGTTGCCAAGCTGGAGTGCAGTGGCGAGATCTCTGCTCACTGCAACCTCCGCCTCCAAAGTTCAAGCGATTCTCCTGCCTCAGCCTCCTGAGTAGCTGGGACTACAGGTGTGCACCACCACGCCCAGCTAATTTTTATATTTTTAGTAGAGACAGGGTTTCACCATGCTGGCCAGGATGGTCTCAATCTCTTGACCTTGTGATCTACCCACCTCAGCCTCCCAAAGTGCTGGGATTACAGGTGTGAGCCACTGTGCCCGGCCTGTATTTTCTTTACTAAATATATATTAGAATTATATATAGCAAAACCACATTTCTTTCGTTTTGTTTTGTTTTTGAGACAGAGTCTTGCTCTGTCACCCAGGCTGGTATGCAGTGGCATGATCTCTGCTCACTGCAACCTCCGCCTCCCGGGTTCAAACAATTCTCCTGCCTCAGCCTCCCAAGCAGCTGGGATGACAGGCGCCTGCCACCACCCCTGGCTAATTCTTGTATTTTTAGTAGAGATAGAGTTTCACCATGTTGGCCAGGCTTGTCCCGAACTCCTGACCTCAGGTGATCCACCCGCCTCAGCCTCCCAAAGTGTAGGGATTACAGGCATGAGCCACTGCATCCAGCCCTAAACCACATTTCTATTAGCTAGTTTTTAAAAATTACAAATGTAACATATGCTCACATTAAAAGAAAAAAATGCATCAGTACACAAAGGTATAAGATGAAAAAGTAAAAGTTCTTTACCCCTTAGACTCCTTCCCTAAATGTAACTGTTACCAATTTCATGTATATCCTTCCAAAAATGTTCCATGCCTATATACTTAGATATGATTATTATATTTTAAAAAATAGATATAGGCTACTTGGGAGGCTGAGATGGGAGGATCACTTGAGCCCAAGAGGTCGAGGCTGCAGTGAGGTATAATCACACCATTGCACTCTAGCCTGGGCAACAGAGTGAGACCGTCTCAAACAAAATAAAACAAAAATAGATATAGAATCACACAATCCAAATGATTTTGGAACTTGCTTAGTTATTTACTATAGTACAGATTTTTGGATATCTTTGCATGTATGATATACTCTTTTTTTTTTTTTTTTTTGAGACGGAGTCTCACTGTCACCCAGGCTGGAATACAGTGACGTGATCTTGGCTGACTGCAACCTCTGCCTCCCAGATTCAAGCAATTCTCATGCCTCAGCCTCCCAAGTAACTGGGATTATGGGTGAGGGCCACCATGCCCGGTTAATTTTTGTATTTTTAGTAGAGACAGGGTTTCACTATGTTGGCCAGGCTGGTCTCCAACTCCTGGCCTTAAGTGATACACCCGCCTCAGCCTCCCAAATGGCTGGGATTACAGGTGTGAGTCGCTGCACCTGGCCTGATATACTCTTTTTTTCTTTTTCTTTCTTTCTTTTTTTTTTTCTTTTTGAGATGGAGCCTTGCTCTGTCGCCCAGGCTGGAGTGCAGTGGCACGATCTTGGCTCACTGCAACCTCTGCCTCCCGGGTTCGAGTGATTCTCCTACCTCAGCCTCCCTAGTAGCTGGGATTACAGGTGCGCACCACAACGCCTGGCTAATTTTTGTATTTTTAGTAGAGGCAGGGTTTCACCATATTGGCTAGGCTCGTCTTGAACTCCTGACCTCGTGATCCACCCGCCTCGGCTTCCCAAAGTGCTAGGATTACAGGCCTGAGCCACCGCGCCCAGCCGATATACTCTTACAATGACTACAAAACATTTCACTGTAAAGTTACATGATGATTTACTTACTTAATTTCCTACTGATGACCATCAAGGTTGTTGCTAGCCTTTGCTTTTATAAACACCTTCAAAATGAACAAATTTGTTTCTACTATTTACCTACTCCTACTCACGTGAATAGAATTTTAGATGTGGAATTGCTGGACTCCAAGGGCTTGTGTATTTCATATTTCAAAATAATGCCATCCAGTAACATAAATATATATAGGTGGTCCTCTGTATTTATTCATTCCACATCCCTGGACTCCACCAACCTCGGATGGAAAATATTTGGGAAAAAACCCTGCATCTGTATTGAACATAGACAGACTTTTTTCCTTATCATTATTCCCTAAAAAACACAGTATAACAATGATTTACTGGGCATTGACATTGTATTAGGGATCATAAGTAATCTAGAAATGACTTATACAGGAGGGTATGCATAGATAATATGCAAATACTATGCCATTTTATATCAGGGACTTGAACATCTGTGGATTTTGGTATCTGAGGGAGGTCCCAGAACTAATCCCCCAGGGACACTGAATGACGACTGTATATAAAGCACAAGAAGAGAAAAGATGAATGGAAGAAAAAAACCTCAGTGTGAGGCCAGATGCGGTGGCTCACGCCTGTGATCCCAGCACTTTGGGAGGCCGAGGCAGGTGGATCACCAGGTCAGGAGTTCGAGACCAGCGTGGCCAACATGGTGAAACCCGGTCTCTACTAAAAATACAAAAATTAGCCAGGTGTGGTGGCGCGTGCTTGTAATCCCAGCTACTCAGGAGGTTGAGGCAGGAGAATCGCTTGAACCCAGGAGGCAGAGGTTGCAGTGAGCCAAGGTCACACCACTGCACTCCGACTCAAAATAAATAAATAAATAAAAAGAATAAAAGAAAAAAAAAGAAAACTTCAGTGTGTTAAGTTGTACCCAAAGTGTTTGTGCAGTATAAGTATGCAAAATGAACATAAAATAAAAATGAACTACTTAGCCAAGAAATAAATCATCTATGGCCACATACTTAAATATTAAAAGTGTTTTTCTTTGATTTCCTTTAATGCAGAATCAAGGAAGAAAAAAATGATATTCTTTCATGGAGCCACAGATAGTTTTTATAGTTTATTTTCTCAATGTCTTATATCAAATATTAATTTCTCTTCTGTAATCAGAAAACAGTACCATGGATACTATGAAAAATAACCTTGTGCTTTTTAATTAAAAAGCAATACATAGTCATTGTAATAAGTTTAAAAATTAAAAAATGTATAAAAATGTTAATAATGTCCCTTTCTTTACCTCTAAACTTACCCCCTGGCCAGGCACAGTAGCTCACACCTGTAATCCCAGCACTTTGGGAGGCCGAGGTGGGCGGAACACCTGAGGTGAGACCAGCCTGGCCAACAGGGTGAAACCCCCTCTCTACTAAAAATACAAAAATTAGCCAGGCATGGTGGCGCGCACCTGTTATCCCACCTACTCTGGAGGCTGAGGGCACGAGAGTCACTTGAACCCGGGAGGCAGAGGTTGCAGGAAGCTGAAATTGCCCCACTGCACTCCAGCCTGGATGACAGAGTGAGACTCCGTCTCAAAAATAAATAAACAAACAAACAAACTTACCCCTCGAAATAAACAATGTTAAAGGCCTGGATAGGAATCTTTTCAAACATTTTTCTATAATAGAGTGTGTTATTTTTACATCAGAAATGAATTTTAAAACCTTAAAAATTTTGTTTAATTACCCCTGCCTGGCACTTCAGCAGATCGCCCTTGCTACCTCCAACCCTGTCAAGCTGTGTGCCCTCTTTCTGTGTCCAAACAACTTGCCCTCAAAGAAACCTACTTGGGGCCCTGCTCCCTGGAGGCACCTGCGCCTCTGCCTTGGCTCAGGTTCAGCAGAAATCAAGGCCAGACCCAGGAAGCGTTGGCCCCAGCTCTAGCCTGATCCCGGCCCTGGAGAGCCAGCGCTCCCCAGCCTGGGGAGCGAGGGGCCCGGCGCCAGGCGAGGCCCTGGGCTCCCAGAGAGGCCTCCTTCCCGCCCGCTTTCTCTAGGAGTAATTAAGAGTGAAATCCTCCTCCTGGTGACCCCGTGCTCCAGGCCTGGGCTGATTTACACATGAAAGGTCTACGGAGGGCCTGGGCTTTCTCCTTTTCACATTCACAATGAGGCACAGCCTATAAATAAAACCTCTCTGAGAAACAAGAGGCTTCAAAATGTGTGTGTGTGTGTCTGTCCCCCAGAGGGAGTGTGTGTGTGTGTGTGTGTGTGTCCCCCAGAGGGAGTGTGTGTGTGTGTGTGTGTGTCCCCCAGAGGGAGTGTGTGTGTGTGTGTGTGTGTGTGTGTGTGTCCCAGAGGGAGTGTGTGTGTGTCCCAGAGTGTGTGTGTGTGTCCCAGAGTGTGTGTGTGTGTTCCAGAGGGAGTGTGTGTGTGTGTGTGTCTGTGAGAGAGAGAGACAGACCCAGAGGGAGAGAGACCAGAGGGAGAGGGGGAGTTTGAAAGGGCTAGAAAAGGGAAGGAGTGTGAATAAAAGCTGGTGTTAATTGAGTGCTTACTGTGTGCCAGGCAACCATCCTCACAGCAATCCTGTAAGGGTGGTTTTATGGTTCCCATTTTAAAGATGAAGAAACTGAGGTTCAAAGAGGGCAAGAGTTGCCCAAGATAACACAGTGAATTAAGGGGAAGGCTTGGACTTAGGAAGTGGGATGAACATAAGATTCAAATGATGGGCCGGGCGCAGTGGCTTACACCTATAATCCCAGCACTTTGGGAGGCTGAGGCGGGCGGATCACCTGAGGTCAGGAGTTCAAGACCAGTCTGTCCAACATGGTGAAACCCCGTCTCCACTAAAAATACAAAAGTTAGCTGAGCGTGGTGGTGCGTGCCTGTGGTCCCTGCTACTCCGGAGGCTGAGGCAGGATAATTGCTTGAACCTGGGAAGCAGAGGTTGCAGTGAGCCAAGATCACGCCACTGCACTCCAGCCTCGGTAAAAGGGCAAGGTTCCGACTCAAAAAAAAAAAAAAAAGATTCAAATGATGACCTGTGTCTTTGTGTCTTGATTGTGATGATGATTACAGGACTATGCATTTGCCACATATGTACTAAAAAGGGAGAATTTTACTGTATGTATACTGCAATAACCATGACTTTTATCATTTTTAATTTTATTTATTTATTTATTTTTGAGAAAGAGTCTCGCTCTGTTGCCCAGGCTAGACTACAGTGGCATGGTCTCAGCTCACTACAACCTCCACCTCCCAGGTTCAAGCAATTCTCCTACCTCAGCCTCCTGAGTAGCTGGGACTACAGGTGTGCACCACCATGCCCAGCTAATTTTTGTATTTTTTAGTAGAGATGGGGTTTTGCCATGTTGGGCAGGCTGGTCTCAATCTCCTGACCTCAGGTGATTCACCTGCCTCGGCCTCCCAGAGTACTGGGATTACAGGTGTGAGCCACTGTGCCCGGCCAATCCTGACTTTTAAAAAGGTAAAATAAAATAGGCCAGGTGTGGTGGCTCATGTCTGTAATCCCAGCACTTTGGAAGCCGAGGTGGGAGGAGCTCTTGAGCTCAGGAGTTCAAGACCAGCCTGGGCAACATGGCAAGATCCTATCTCTACCAAAAAAAAAAAAAAAAAATTAACTGGGCACAGTGGCACATGCCTGTAGTCCTTGCTAGTGGGGAGGCTGAGATGGGAGGATTGCTTGAGGCTGCAGTGAGTTATGTTTCCACCACTGCACTCCAGCCTGGACAACGGAGTGAGGCCGTGTCTCAAAATTTACAAAATAATAATAATAAAATAAAATACATACAAAAAAACAGAGGCCAATGGGCAGTGATTGGTGAGGTATCCTGGATACTTGAGGCCTCTCTATACCATTCCCTCTAGCAGGCCTGTTAACCTTATTCACCTCTGTATCCCCAGGCTCAGGGCTCAATAATGGGGAATGTAGATATTAGGGAAATGTTTGCTCAATTGATTGAATACATGGGCTAAGTCATTCTCTCTGGACTCATTTTGCCATCTATAAAATGAGAAAATGATGAAACACTATGGCAAACACCTCCTAATCAGCCTCAGAGGTCACCACCTGCAGGAAGTCTTCATGGATTCCCTTCCACCCGCAGATTGATCAAGGGCCTCTTCTGGCCTCTTACAGAGCCAGGTTGTGTTCCCATCCCTGCACTGACTATAGTGTACAATATTTGTCTGGTTCTGCTCTGTGGAGGCACCTGTGCCTCTGCCTTGGCCCGGGTTCAGCAAAAATCAAGGCTAGGCCTAGAAAGTGATGGGAAATACTCCACGTGAATATTCAGGTTCTTTGAGGTAGGGCCCATGTCCATTTTGCTCCTCTCTGTACCCCAAATACCTATCCCATAGCATGTAGAATGTTTGAGAAGTTAATGAATTAATGCATTTATGAGCTCTGGTCTCAGGTTCAAATGTGAATCATGGCTGGGTGCGGTGGCTCACGCCCATAATCCCAGCACTTTGGGAGACCGAGGAGGGTGCATCACCTGAGGTCAGGAGTTGGAGACCAGCCTGGACAACATGGCGAAACCCTGTCTCTACTAAAAGTACCAAAATTAGCCAGGTGTGGTGGTGCACTCCTGTAGTCCCAGCTATTTGGGAGGCTGAGATAGGAGAATTGCTTGAACCTGGGAGGCAGAGGTTGCAGTGAGCCGAGATTATGTCACTGCACTCCAGCCTGGGCAACGAGAGGGAAACTCCATCTCAAAAAAACAGAAAGTGAATCATGCTGGTGTTGGCTGGGGCTGGGCAAGGGTCTCAGGCAGCAGAAACCGGCCAATGGAGAAATCCCTGTGCAGTAAAGATGAGCTAAAAGGCCTGACTTCTAGAGACCCAAGAAAACAATCAGAAGGGCAGATGGTTTGGGGAAGCAGGGAGGCTCTGGTGAGTGGGCAATCTGCCTGCATCTGTTTGAGGCTGAGAGTGAGGTGGGGCATATGGATATGGTTAGGTCCCAGCTCTGCTACTTCTTAGCTATCATTCAGCCCCACCAACCCTCAGTCTCCATATCTGTGAAATGGGCAGGGAATATAATGATACCTGCTCCTACTTTAACATGTTTATTCGGAGGGTGAAGGTACACAATAAGGTCAAAGTGCCTAGTCAGAAATAGTTTGTAATTTATTTATTTAGAGACTGAGTCTCATTCTGTTGCCCAGGCTAGAGTGCAGTGGCGCGATCTCTGCTCACTGCAGCCTCCACCTCCTGGGTTCAAGTGATTCTCCTGTCTCAGCCCCCCGAGTAGCTGGGATTACAGGTTCCCACGACCACACCCGGGTAATTTTTATATTTTTAGTAGAGACGGGGTTTCACAATGTTGGCCAGGCTGGACTTGAACTCCTGACCTCAAGTGATTCGCCCACCTCAGCCTCCCAAAGTACTGGGATTATAGGTACTTATTTATTTTTATAGAGATGGGGTCCTACTATGTTGCCCAGGCTGGTCTTGAACTCCTGGACTCAAGCAATCCTCCTGCCTCAGGCCTCCCAGAGTGCTGTGATTACAGGCATGAGCCAATGTTCCCCACCAGAAATATTTTAAACTCCATAACATCTTTTCCTCTTTTCTCCCAAATGTTTTTCTTTCTTCCTTTTTTTTTTCCTTTGAGACAAAGTCTCACTCAGTTGCTCAAGCTGGAGTACAGTGGCACAATCACGGCTCACTACAGCTTCAATCTCCTGAGCTCAAGCCATCCTCCCAGCTCAGACTCCTGAGTAGCTGGAACTACAGGCACATACTACCACATGCAGCTAATTTAAAATTTTTTGTGGAGACAGGAGTTTCACTATATTCCCCAGACTGGTCTCCAACTCCTGGACTCAAGTGATGCTCCCACCTCAGTCTCCCAAAGTGCTGGGATTACAGGTGTGAGCTACCACACCCTACTCCCATGTTTTTCATCCTAATTAGAGCTGCCACTCATGAATTCCTAAAACTAATATTAGCTTTCCTAACATTTAGTGAGTGTCTTCTGTGTGTCAGGCACTGTACCTACACATATTATTTAATTTAACCTTCACAATCATTCTGTAAGGTAGGTCTGCTATTATTCTTATCAGAGAAGAAATAGGTTCAGAGAGGTGCAGTGACTTGTCTGAGATCACACAGCCTCTGAGTGGTAAACCTGTGAGGTGAGCCATCTGTTAATTTGAGGGAACACCAGAATCCTTTGGAGGGCTTGTTCAAACACAGATTTCTGAGCCCCACCCCAAAGTATCTGATGCAGCAGTTCTGGGGCGGCTCCCAAGAATTTACATTTCTAGCAAGTTCCCAGGCGATGTTGCTGCTGCCGGTCCTGGGGCACACTTTGAGAAACACTGCCTAATACCAAGATTTTTCCACTGTCATTATCCCAGTTAGGCATGTTATGTCAAGTCCAGCCTTTTACAATACGCTCGATTCAAGGAATTTGAAGTCTAGTATAGTTCATTTAGCCCTAGGCATATATGACCCTATAGTCTTAATTAAGTCTTCAAAACACACACACACACACACACACATCCCAACTTTCATCCACATTAAAGGTGCAAAAAGCTGGAAAATATAAATGAGTAAAAAGGACAGAATCAACCCTGGTCACTTCAATTACTCCAGCGAGATCACTTTTTGTTATACTTTTTGTTTATGGTTGTATAGGGAAAGCTTTCTGGATAAACCAACTCACTGGATTAAAAATTCATGGGAGGCCAGACATGGTGGCTCATTCCTGTAATCCCAGCGACTTGAGAGGCCAAGGTAGGAGGATTGCTTGAGGCCAAGAGTTCAGAAGCAGCCTGGGCAACTTGGCAAGACCCCGTCTCTACCAAAAAAAAAAAAAAAAAATCCCTGGAATTGGCTCACTAGCTTAACAAATGCTCGCTTTGCCTGCTATAAAATCTAGAACAATGTGAGGCCCACAGCAGCTGGTGGGTTCATTTCTAGTGTGACAAGCCACTAACTCCTATTGAGTGAAGATGTGACCATGTGGTTATCAAGAGTCAGGGGGGTTGGTTCTCCCATCAGTTACTCCTTTTTTTGAGACGGAGTCTCACTCCGTTGCCCAGGGTGGAGTACAGTGGCATAATCTCGGCTCACTGCAACCTTCACCTCCCAGCTTCAAGCGATTCTTGTGCCTCAGCCTCCCGAGTAGCTGGGATTACGGGCACATACCACCATGCCTGGCTAATTTTTGTATTTTTAGTAGAGACAATGTTTCACCATGTTGGCCAGGCTGGTCTCGAACTCCTGACTTCAAGTAATCTGCCTGCCTCGGCCTCCCAAAGCGCTGGGATTACAGGCATGAGCCGCTGCGCCCGGCCATCAGTTACTCTTGTAATTAAATCTTATAATTATATACGACAAACTGATGAAATATGAGTGGGAAAAGAAGACGGATGTTTCTATGAATGCAGTTGAATGCTTTGGAAAGACTCTAAAAAGTTAGTTGGTACATATCATTATACATCTGTCCAAACCCACAGAATGTGCAGCATCAAGAGTGAGCCATAGCTGGGCGCGGTAGCTCACGCCTGTAATCCCAACACTTTGAGAGGCCGAGGCGGGCGCATCATGACATCAGAAGATAGAGACCATCCTGGCCAAAATGGTGAAACCCCGTCTCTACTAAAAATACAAGCTGGGCGCGGTGGCTCACGCCTGTAATCCCAACACTTTGAGAAGCCGAGGCGGGCGCATCATGACATCAGAAGATAGAGACCATCCTGGCCAAAATGGTGAAACCCCGTCTCTACTAAAAATACAAGCTGGGCGCGGTGGCTCACGCCTGTAATCCCAACACTTTGAGAGGCCAAGGAGGGCGGATCATGAGGTCAGAAGATAGAGACCATCCTGGCCAAAATGGTGAAACTCTGTCTCTACTAAAAATACAGGCTGGGCTCGGTGGCTCATGCGTATAATCCCAGCACTTTAGGAGGTCGAGGCAGGTGGATCACCTGAGGTCAGAAGTTCAAGTGCCTGTAATCCCAGCTACTCGGGAGGCTGAGGCAGGAGAATTGCTTGAACCTGGGAGGCAGAGGTTTCAGGGAGCTGAGATCGCACCGTTGCACTCTAGCCTGGGAGACAAGAGCGAAACTCTGTCTCAAAAAACAAAAAAAGAAAAAATATAAAAATTAGCTGAGTGTGGTGGCACGTGCCTGTAGTCCCAGCTACTTGTGAGGCTGAGGCAGGAGAATCGCTTAAACCCGGGAGTCGGAGGTTGCGGTGAGCCGAGATCACGCCACTGCACTCCAGCCTGGGCAACAGGAGCAGAACTCTGTCTCAAAAACAAACAAACAAACAAAACACCACTCATGTAGGGTACGTTAATAATGGGGGAAGATGTGCCTGTGTCTGGAGAGGAGAGAGATATATAGGAAATCTCTGTACCTTCTGCTTAATATTGCTGTGAACCTAAAACTGCTCCAAAAAATAAAGTTTTTGTTTGCTTGTTTGTTTATTAAGACAGGGTCTCGGCTGGGCATGGTGGCTCACGCCTGTAATCCCAGTACTTTGGGAGGCTGAGGTGGGCGGATCCCAAGGTCAGGAGATCGAGACCATCATGGCTAACACGGTGAAACCCCATCTCTACTAAAAATACAAAAACAAAATTAGTCAGGCGTGGTGGCGGGCGCCTGTAGTCCCAGCTACTCGGGAGGCTGAGGCAGGAGAATGGTGTGAACCCGGGAGGTGGAGCTTGCAGTGAGCCGAGATCGCGCCACTGCACTCAAGCCTCGGCAACAGAGCGAGACTCCGTCTCAAAAAAAAAAAAAAAAAAAAAAGACAGGGTCTCACTCTGTTGTCCAGGCTGGAGTGCAGTGGTGCAATCATGGCTTATTCAGCATTGACCTCCTGAGCTCCTGTGGACCTCCTGAGCTCCTGTGATCCTCCTGCCTCCACCTTCTGAGTAGCTGAGACTACAGGTGTGCACCACCATGCCTGGTTAACTTTTGTATTTTTTGTAGAGACGTGGGTCTCACTATGTTGCCCAGGCTGATCTTGACCTCCTGGGCTCAAGCAATCCTCCTGCCTTGGCCTCCCAAAGTGCTAGGATTACAGGCATGAGCCACCATACGTGGCCAATAAAGCTTAATTAAAAAGAAAAGAAGCCAGGTGCGGTGGTTCATGCCTGTAATCCCAGCACTTTGGGAGGCTGAGGTGGGTGCATCACCTGAGGTCAGGAGTTTGAGACCAGCCTGGTCAACATAGTGAAACCTCATCTCTACCAAAAATACAAAACTTGGCCGGGCATGGTGGCGGGTGCCTGTAATCCCAGCTACTCGGGATGCTGAGACAGGAGAATTGCTTGAACCTGGGAGGCGGAGGTTGCAGTGAGCCAAGATCTGCCACTGCTCTCCAGCCTGGGCAACACAGCGAGACTCTGTCTCAAAAAATAAACTACTGGGAGCCGTGACTCATGCCTGTAATCCCAGCACTTTAGGAGGCCGAGGCGGGCGGATCACCTAAAGTCAGGAGTTCAAGACCAGCCTGGCCAACATGGTGAAACTCCGTCTTTACTAAAAAATACAAAAATTAGCCGGGTATGGTGGCAGGCACCTGTAATCCCAGCTACTTGAGGGGCTAAGACAGGAGAATTGCTTGAACCCAGGAGGCGGAGGTAGCAGTGAGCCAAGATCGTGCCACTGCACTCCAGCCTGGGCAACAGAGCGGGACTCTGTCCAGAAAAAAAAAAAAGAGAGAGAGAGAGAGGAGATTGTGCAGTTCTCAATTATTTATCAATTTTGATTTCCTCTCTCTCCAGACCATAATACTAATATCGGCACCACACTTTGCAGCTTATAAAGCACTTTCAATTCTATTTTATTTAATTCTCGCAACCCCAGGCAGAAGGCTTTTATTACCCCCTTTCTATAGGCTGGGAAACTGAGGCTCAGAGAGGAGAAATGAAGGTTCCAAGTAGAGGTAAGTAAGGCATTCAACTGGGGCAAGAATTTAGAGTTACTTGATGAAGTGCCCAATTAGCCCCAGGGCATGGTGTTGACAAAGGAACTATAATGAAAACACTAAACTCTACCCTTTGTGGAGGAAGATCCCCTGGGGCGGGGGAAGGAGGTAAGGAGTAGAGACTAAGAAGTTGACCATGTCTGGTTCATCTGTGATCCTGGGCCAATGTAGGCCCTCGGGAAAGATTTGGTGCTGGGTTGAAGAAATAAGAAGTGAAGGAGGCCAGGCACGGTGGCTCACGCCTGTAATCTCAGAACTTTGGGAGGCCAAGGTGGGTGGATCATGAAGTCAGGAGTTCAAGACCAGCCTGGCCAAGATAGTGAAACCCCCGTCTCTACT
Source organism: Gorilla gorilla gorilla (assembly GCF_029281585.2). Lineage (NCBI taxonomy): Eukaryota > Metazoa > Chordata > Mammalia > Primates > Hominidae > Gorilla > Gorilla gorilla. The sequence continues at coordinate 135,846,073 of NC_073234.2, forward strand.
AAAAACACAAAATTAGCCGGGCGTGGTGGTGCATGCCTGTAATCCCAGCTACTCGGGAGGCTAAGGCAGGACAATCGCTTGAATCCAGGAGGCAGAGGTTGCAGTGAGCTGAGATGTCACCATTGCACTCCAGCCTGGGCAACAGGAGCGAAACTCCATCTCAACAACAACACGGTGGCTCATGCCTGTAATCCTAGCACTTTAGGAGGCTGAGGTGGGCAGATCACGAGGTCAGGAGATCAAGACCATCCTGGATAACATGGTGAAACCCCGTCTCTACTAAAAATACAAAAAAAAATTAGCCAGGTGTTGTGGTGGGTGCCTGTAGTCCCAGCTACTCGGGAGGTTGAGGCAGGAGAATGGCATGAACCCAGGAGGTGGAGCTTGCAGTGAGCCGAGATCACGCCACTGCACTTCAGCCTGGGAGACAGAGCGAGACTCCGTCTCAAAAAAAAAAAAAAAAAACAACCAACAACAACCAAAAAAAAAACAAAAAGTGAATGAATAAATGAATGAATAAAGGGAGAAACTTGGAGCAAGACCCCTTCACCCTCTCTGGACTCAGTTTCCCCATTTTTTACTTGTTGACAGCTAAGTTTCTCATCCTTAGGAAAATGAGCAGACACAATATTGTACTCTATTTCCAGATGCACACAGACCACCCTCCTGAACCCCTACTGTGGATCCCTTGGGAGGGGGTGATCCACTGAACCCTATGTAGGGAACCCCTGAATTTGAGGATCTGAGATCCCTTCCAGCCCTGGTGTTAATAGTTGTAATAATGATAATAGTAATAATAATAGGATCCAGAAGTTTTGGGATATTGGCTCTGGGTCAGGCACTGTGCCAAAAGCTTTATCTCATGTAATCTCTTTACAGCCCTGTGACGCAGCCATGGTTATTATCATCTCCATTTTGCAGATGAGAAAACTGAGGCTTAGAGAGGCTAAATGACTTGCTCACGTTGCACAGCCTAAAAGTGAAGTCCATGGTTTCCAATTTAGCACTGCGGACACCAGAGCCCCAGCACTACCCCACCTCCATTACAGAAGAGTAGGACCTCCATGGGGCCTGCCCTTCCTTCCTTCCTTCCTTCTTTCCTTCCTTCCTTCCTCCCTTCCCTCCTTCCCTCCCTCCCCTTCCCCTTCCCCTTCTCCTTCTTCCTTCCTTCCTTCTTTTCATTTTGTTTTGTTTTGTTTCATTTCTTACTTTCTTTTTTCTTTTTCTTTTTTGACGGAGTCTCCCTCTGTCGCCCAGGCTGGAGTGCAGTGGCACGATCTCGGCTCACTGCAACCTCCACCCCCTGGATTCAAGCAATTCTTTTGCTTCAGCCTCCCAAGTAGCTGGGAATACAGGTGCGCACCACATGCCTGGATAACTTTTCTATTTTTAGTAGAGGCGGGGATTTCACTATGTTGGCTAGGCTGGTCTTGAGCTCCTGACCTCAGGTCAGCCACCCAAAGTGCTGGGATTACAGGCGTGAGCCACTGTGCCTGGCCCATGGGGCCATGGGGCTCTTTCAAGGGCAAACTCAAGTTGCTTTTTTCTTTTCTTTTCTTTTTTTTGAGATGGAGTCTCACTCTGTCGCCCAGGCTGGAGTGCAATAGCACCATCTCAGCTCACTGCAACCTCCGCCTCCCAGGTTCAAGTGATTCTCTTGCTTCAGTCCCCTGAGTAGCTGGGATTACAGGCACCTGCCACCACGCCCAGCTAATTTTTGTATTTTTAGTAGAGACACGGTTTCACCATGTTGGCCAGGCTGATCTTGAGCAGCTGACGTCAAGTGATCCTCCTGCCTCGGCCTCCCAAAGTGCTGGGATTATAGGCGTGAGCCACCACTCCTGGCCCAAGTTGCTGTATTTGAAGAGTGTATCATAACACTGGCAACCATTCATTAATTTAAGTATTCATTCAGAAATCATGTATGAGCACCTCCTATGTGCTAGGCACAGACTGGTTAATGTGGGCTCATGAGGATCATGGTCTCTGCCCTCAAGCAGCCCCACTTATTTATTATGTATTTATTTATAGAGACAGAATCTCACTCTGTTGCCCAAGCTGGAGTGCAATGGCATAATCATAGCTTACTGCAGCCTTGAACTTCTGGGCTTAAGCAATCCTCCCACCTCAGCCTCCTGAGTAGCTAGGACTACAGGTACGCACCACCATGCCCAGATAATGTTTTTCGATTTTTTTTTTTTTTTTTTTGTAGAGATGGGAGTCTTACTATGTGGCCCAGGTTGCTCTCGAACTTCTGGGCTCAAGCAATACTCCCACCTCTCCCTCCCAAAGTGCTGAAATTACAGGTGGCATGAGCCACCACACCTGGCCAGTCACATTTATTTTATTGTTCCTCTCCACCAGATTCAGGTGTGAGCTATTGCAGTGCAGAGTCTCGGACCCTGTTGTGGTCCCACAGAGTCGGATGCTTTGTGGTTGGAGCCCAGGAATCTGCATCTTACAAGCTTCCCAGATGCCTTGTAAACACTGAGGTGCGGGAACCCCTGGGTTGGGGCTGAGGTGACCTTGACAAGCAAAAATTCATCACACAGCAAGAAATGTTTGCTTTTTTCTTTTTTTTTTTGAAACACAGTCTCGCTCTGTCACCCAGGCTGGAGTGCAGTGGCACAATCTTGGCTCACTGCAACCTCCACCTCCTGGGTTCAAATGATTCTCATGCCTCACCCCCCCGCCCGAGTAGCTAGGATTACAGGCAGGCGCCACCACACCCAGCTAATTTTTGTATTTTTAGTAGAGCCCAGGTTTCACCATGTTGGCCAGGCTGGTCTTGAATTCTCCTGACCTCAAATGATCAAACTCCCAAAGTGCTGGGATTACAGGTGTGAGCCACCGTGCCCGGCCAAGGAACATTTTCTATAGGGATTATGGGGGTTGCCAGGGAAGGGTTTTGGGAGGAGGTAACCCTTTTTTTTTTTTTTTTTTTTTTTTAGAGACAGGGTCACGCCACGTTGCCCAAGCTAGTTTAGAACTCCTGGGCTCAAGTGATCTTCCTGCCTTAGCCTGCCAAAGTGCTGGGATTACAGGCATGAGCCACCAGGCCCAACCAGAGGTGACCTTTTAAGATGAGACCTGAGGGGTGAGTAGTAGTGAACAAGTCAACGAGAAGGGGGAAGAGACACGGCAATGTAGAAGCCCCAGTCCTTGCCCCAAAGGAGTTGACAGCCAGGTGGGTGGAGGGGATATAGTAATCTAGCATAGCAGATGATGCTCCCAGGAGGTTGTGGAAGGTGAAAGAAGCCCTGACTCAGCCTGAGGAATCCAGGTGACTTTGCCGAGGAGGACCATGTCTTCCAACACCCAGATATGAGTGCAGACTGCGGCACAACTTGGGTGAAGAGAATGGGTGTTCAAAAGAATCAGGGCAGGCCAGGAGTGAGGGAGGGGTCTCCTAAGTGTTAAAGGCCTCTTAACAGCCAACTAGTGATGGGTAGAAGTCCCAGTCGACCTCTGATCTGGATACTGTTTTCACCTCCATTGTCAATGCTAAGCCTTTGTTTGTTTGAACTAAGTCCTTCTATCTGGAGTCCTTAGTGATCCGGCAGTAAATGGTGTAAATGGTGACATTTAAGTGAGTGGAGGACTCCTTTGCAATGGGACCCAGAGAACACCTGCTAATTCAGAGGAATCTCAGGATCTCATCCCTCTCGAAATAACCTTCATGGCCACCATTGCTGAGGAGTGGGTAGTAGAACTCTGGCCCTGACCCTGGCCAGCCTTCATTCAGTCCTAACATGGCTGCTTTCTAATTATCTGTCCTTGGATACGTTGGATACGTGTTACTTAATTTTCTGATGCTGCAATCTCATACTCTGGCGAAGGAGGCTAATAATAGTACTTACTACTGCCAGAGAGTTATTTTGAAAACAGAATTAATTTTCTTATGTATTAACTTTTTTGTGTGAGCTAAATTTTCATTTACAAAAAAGAAATATATATTTATATATAATATATAACATATAATTATATATTTTTATTTATATATAATATATAATTATTCATTTTTAATTTATATATATTTATAATATATAAGTATATATTTTTATATATTTATAATATATAATTATATATAGTATATATATTTATAATATATAATTATATATAGTATATATGCATTTATAATATATAATTATATATAGTATATATATTTATAATATATATAATTATATATTATATATATATATATCGTGTGTGTGTGTGTCTATGTCTGTGTGTGTTTCAGACAGGGTCTCGCTCTGTTGCCCAGGTGGAGTGCGGTGGCATGAACATAGCTCACTGCAGCTTTGAACTGGGCTCAAGCGATCCTCCTACCTCAGCCTCCCGAGTAGCTGGGACCACAGGCATGTACCACCATGCCTAGGTAATGTCTTTTATTTATTAATTTATTTATATTTATTTATTTATTTGAGACAGGGTCTTGCTCTGTTGCCTAGGCTTGAGTGCAGTGGCGTGATCTCAGCTCACTGCAACCTCTGCCTCCCCGGTTCATGCCATTCTCCTGCCTCAGCCTCCTGAGCAGCTGGGACTACAGGTGCGTGCCACCACACCCAGCTAATTTTTTGTATTTTTAGTAGAGATGGGGTTTCACTGTTTTAGCCAGGATGGTCTCGATCTCCTGACCTCATGATCTGCCCACCTCGGCCTCCCAAAGTGCTGGGATTACAGGCGTGAGCCACTGTGCCCAGCATGTCTTTTATTTTTTTATTTTTAATTTAAAAATTTTTTTTTGAGGTGAAGTCTCGCTCTGTTGCCCAGGCTGGAGTGCAGTGGCGTGATCTCGGCTCACTGCAAACTCCACCTCCCGGGTTCAAGCGATTCTCTTGCCTCAGCCTCCTGAGTAGCTTGGATTACAGGTGTCCACCACCACACCCGGCTAATTTTTGTATTTTTAGTAGAAACGGGGTTTCACCATGTTGGCCAGGCTGGTCTTGAACTCCTGACCTAAAGTGATCCACCCGCTTCAGCCTCCTAAAGTGCTGGGATTACAGGTGTGAGCCACCGCGCTTGGCCATGTCTTTTATTTTTGTAGAGATAGGGGCTTGATCTGTGTCACCCAGGCTGGTCTCGAACTCCTGGCCTCAAGCAATCCTCCCACTTTGGCCTGTCAAAGTGTTGGGATTACAGGTGTGAGCCACCTGGCTTCACCCATGTTTTTTATTTGTAGAAGTTTATGGGGCGCATGTGTAATTTTGTTACTTCCATAGGTTGCCTAGTGCTCAAGGCAGGGCATTTAGGGTATCCATGGCCCGAGTACCATACATTGTACCCATTAACTAATTGCTTATCCTCCTCTCAACTCCCACCCTTGAATTTTCTTATGAAATCTTCTTAGGATCTAAGATCACTGCAGCCTCTGCCTGCTGGGCTCAAGTGACCCTCCCGCCCACCTCAGCCTTCCAAGTAGCTGGAACTACAGGCTCACACCACCATTCCATGCTAATTTTTTTGATAGGAGGTTTCGCCACATTGCCCAGGCTGATCTTGAACTCCTGGGCTCAAGTGATCCACCCGCCTCAGCCTCCCAAAATGCTGGAATTACGGGTGTGAGCCACTGCCCCCAGCCTTGTATGAAATCTTTAGAAGAGCACCTGATGCACAGTGAGACCTCAGAAAATGTTAAGTATTGTCATTTTATCAGTTATGTACCAAAAACTGTGCAAAGTGTTGGGGATACAACAACAACAAAGACAAGCTAAATAAGCTAAATGCTCTCGTGGAATTTATAATCTATTTTTTGTTTGTTTTTGAAACAGTCTCACTCTGTCTCCCAGGCTGGAGTGCAGTGGTACAGCGTGATCTCGGCTCACTGCAACCTCCACCTCCCGGGTTCAAGCAATTCTCCTGCCTCAGCCTCCCTAGTAGCTGGGACTACAGGCACGTGCCAACACACCGGGCTAATTTTTTTTTTTTTTTTTTTTTTTTTTGAGACAGAGTCTCGCTCTGTCGCCCAGGCTAGAGTGCAGTGGTGCCATCTCAGCTCACTGCAAGCTCTGCCTCCCAGGTTCACCCCATTCTCCTGCCTCAGCCCACCGAGTAGCTGGGACTACAGGCGCCCACCACCACACCCATCTAATTTTTTGTAGTTTTAGTAGAGACGGGGTTTCACCATGTTAGCCAGGATGGTCTCGATCTCCTGACCTCGTGATCCGCCCACCTCAGCCTCCCAAAGTGCTGGGATTACAGGCGTGAGCCACCATGCCTGGCACACCCAGCTAATTTTTGTATTTTTAGTAGAGATCACACCAGTGCACTCCAGCCTGGGTGACAGAGTAAGACTCCATCTCAAAAAAAAATAAATAAAAAGAATTTTTAAAAATAATAAATTATTATTATTATTATTATTATTATTATTATTTGAGATGGAGTTTCGCTTTTGTTGCCCAGGCTGGAGTGCAATGGCACGATCTCGGCTCACCGCGACCTCCGCCTCCCAGGTTCAAGCAATTCTTCTGCCTCAGCCTCCCTAGTAGCTGGGATTACAGGCATGTGCCACCACGCCTGGCTAATTTTGTATTTTTAGTAGAGACAGGGTTTTTCCACACTGGTCAGGCTGGTCTCAAACTCCCGACCTCAGGTGATCCACCCGCCTCAGCCTTCTAAAATGCTGGGATTACAGGCGTGAGCCACTGCACCCGGCCAAAATGATTTTTTGAGACAGGGTCTCACTCTGTCCCCCAGGGTGGAGTGCAGTGGTGCTCATTGCAGCTTTGACCTCCTGGGCTCAAATTATCCTCCCACCTCAACCTCCCACTGAGTAGCTGGGTTTATAGGCACTCACCACCACGCCCTGCTAATTTTTTTGTTTTTTGTAGAGATGGGAGTCTCACTTTGTTGCCCAGGCTGGTCTTGAACACCTGGGTTCAAGCAATCCTTTCACCTCAGCCTCTGAAAGTGCTGGAATTACAGGTGTGAGCCACCACGCCTGGCTTAAAAAAAAAGTTAAGAACAATTAGTGTTTGTTATTACTCTGCAGACTGTCGTGGGAAATGTAGACAGGACTGTGGTGATTGCCTGGGTGGAGTTTAGAAAATAGCTGTGGAGCACATGAATCTGCTAGATAAAAACAGAATTCATAATTCATGACCTGTTATATTGCACTGTAAGAGTCCAGACATTGTGTCAAAATTTAAAGAAGCAGAATTGACTTGTGTGTATATGTATGTATGTGTGTATATATATATATATATTTTTGATGATACATATATATATATGTATAAAGCTGGGTGTAGTGGCACATGCCTGTAATCCCAGCTACTAGGGAGGCTGAGGCAGGAGAATTGCTTGAACTCAGGAGACAGAGATTGCAGTGAGCCAAGATTGGGCCACTGCACTCCAGCCTGGGTGACAGACTGAGACTCTATCTCAGGAAAAAAAAAAAAAAAATTAAGCACTTTGTTTGTGTCAGGTACTGTGTTTGGTGTTGGGATATAGGAGTCAGCAAGACAGACAAGCTCCCTGCTCTCGTGAAGCTTTTTCCAGGCGACTTAGAAGTTAATGGGGGAGGGGGAAGAGCAGTCCTGGGACAGGGAACCGCCTGAGCGAAGGTCCTGAGGTTGGAAGGGGCTTGGCACATTTCAGAAACAGAAGGAAGCCTAGCTCGGAGGATGGATGTGGTGTCCCTAGGGATAATGGTGGAGATAGGCAGCGATCGTATTCCTTAGCACCTTGGAGGTCAGAGTAAGTAGTTTGAGTTCTATCCTGGGGGCAACAGGGTTTCAAACAGGGATGGTGGGATAGGCAGATTATACTTTAGAAGGATCTCCTGGCCAGGCAACCTGGCTCACACTTGTAATCCCAACACTTTGGGAAGCTGAGGCAGGAGGATCACTTGAATTCAGGAGTTTGAGACCAGCCTGGGCAACATGGTGAAACCCCATCTCTACAAAAAATACAAAACTTGGCCGGGCGTGGTGGCTCACACCTGTAATCCTAGCACTTTGGGAGGCTGAGGCAGGCGGATCACCTGAGGTCAGGAATTCCAGACACGCCTGGCCAACATGGTGAAACCCGGTCTCTACTAAAAATACCAAAATTAGCTGGGCATGGTGGCGGACGCCTGTAAATCCCAGCTACTCAAGAGGCTGAGGCAGGAGAATCGCTTGAACCCGGGAGGCAGACACGATTCTCCTGCCTCAGCCTCCCGAGTAGCTGGGATTACAGGCATGTGCCACCAAGCCCGTTTAATTTTTGTATTTTTAGTAGAGACAGGGTTTCGCCATGTTGGCCAGGCTGGTCTTGAACTCCTGACGTCAGGTGATCCGCCCGCCTAGGCCTCCCAAAGTGCTGGGATTACAGGCGTGAGCCACTCTGCGCCTGGCCGAGGTCTTTCTCTCAAAGCGATCACTAACCTGGCGCCACTGAACTCCAGCCTGGGCGACAGAGACCTTGTCTCTAAAAAAATTATTAAAAAAAAAAAAAAAAAAAAAGAGTCCTTGAGGCCCAGGAAGGGTCCTCTACAGCCCTCGCACAAGCTCCACCTCCCCTCCTCCTCCAAGGATCCAGAGACCAGACAGCCACGTATAAGGTGGCGGGCGTGACTCCTCCGGCCAGGCTCGTGGGCGGCGCCCGCGCATGCGGAGCCTGCCACCCACTGGGCGAGAGCGGTACTGCAGACGCGGCTGTCAAGAGTCGCCCCACCCGGTGGCTTTGCTGTAAATGTTCACTGAGCGCCTTTTCTGTTCCAGGCAGAAGGGGTCCCTGCCCTCATGTGGCTTACAATCTAATGGAACTAATACCAGCAACGGAAGTGCTGCTAGCGACTTGATTAAAACTTTTTTTTTTTTGAGACGGAGTTTCGCTCTTGCTGCCCAGGCTGGAGTACAATGGCGCAATCTCGGCTCACTGCAACCTCTGCCTCCCGGGCTCAAGCGATTCTTCTCAGCCTACAGAGTAGGTGGGACTACAGGCGCCCGCCACCACGCCGGGATAATTTTTTTGTATTTTTAGTAGAGACGGGGTTTCACCGTGTTAGCCAGGATGGTCTCATCTCCTGACCTCGTGATCCACCCGACTCGGCCTCCCAAAGTGCTGGGATTAGAGGCGTGAGCCACCGCGCCCGGCCAATTTTTGTGCTTTTAGTAGAGACAGGGTTTCATCATATTAGTCACAGGCTGGTATCGAGCTCCTGACCTCAGGTGATCCACCCACCTCGGCCTCCTAAAGTGCTGGGATTCCAGGTGTGAGTCACCACGCCTGACCTTTTTAAAATTTCTTTACAGCAATGCAAGAAAAAACTTTTTTTTTTTTTAATAGAGATGGGATCTCCCTATGTTGCCCAGGCTGGTCTTAAAGTCCTGGAATCAAGCAATCCTCCTGCCTCAGCCTCCCAAAGTGTTCCGATTACAGGCATGAGCCACCACGCCTAGCCTATAGCAACTTTATAATCTGCTTTTTGATGAAAGCTTTTGTTCTTATAATACAAGTACTATACGTTCATGGTAGAAAATTTAAAAAGAAAATTTAAAGCCCAGACATAACTTCTGTCAACATGTGAGTGTAGCCCTTACAGAATTGTCGTGTGTTTTACAAAAATAGAAGTATACATTTAATATTTTGTAGCCTGCTTTCTTGTTTTTAACAGCTTTATTGAGATATAATGTAAGAGGGACCGATATCAATACATTCCAATATACCACCTTTTCATATACAATATATCTGCTTTGTTTTAAACTTAATGTAATAGTGGTTTATTAATAATAATATAACACAAATCACTGCTATAGGTTGAGGAAAGTGCTAAGTGCTTTACACACATCATCATGTTCAGTTCTCCCAAAAACCCTAACAGTAGCTACTATTATTTTCCTAATTCTGCAGATGAAGAAACTGAAGCATAAAATTACTTGTCCAGCAATAGCAGCAGAACCTGGATTTATTTTTATATTTTAAGATAGGGTTTTGGCTGGGTGTGGTGGCTCACGCCTGTAATCCCAGCACTTTGGGAGGCCGAGGCAGGTGGATCACGGGGTCAGGAGTTCGAGACCAGCCTGGCCAAGATGGTGAAACCCTGTCTCTACTAAAAATACAAAAATTAGCCAGGCAAGTTGGTGGGTGCCTGTAATCCCAGCCACTCGGGAGGCTGAGGCAGGAGAATCACATGAACCAGGGAGGCAGAGGTTGCAGTGAGCTGAGATTGTGCCACTGCACTCCAGCCTGGGTGACAGAGTGAGACTCCGTCTCAAAAAAAAAAAAAAAAGATAGGGTCTCACTCTGTTGCCCAGGATGGAGTGCAGTGGCATGATCTTGGCTCACTGCAACCTCTACTTCCTGGACTCAAGCAATCCTCCACCTCAGCCTCGCAAGTAGCTGAGATTACAGGCAGGCATCACCACGCCCAGCTAATTTCTGTATTTTTTGTAGAGATAGGGGTTCGCCATGTTGCCTAGGTTGGTCTTGAACTCAAGGGTTCAAGTGATCCTCCTATCTCAGCCTCCCAAAGTGCTGAGATTATAGGTGTGAGCCACCTCACCCAGCCAGAGGTGGACTTAAATCCAGCTTTGTCTGAGAACCTGAGTTCTTAACCATTTTGTTATGCCTGGCCTGTGCCAGGCTTTGAGAGAATTTAGAGGAATCCGAAAAAAAAGGGGTCTCCTGACCGGGCGCAGTGGCTCACGCCTGTAATCCCAGCACTTTGGGAGGCCGAGGTGGGCAGATCACCTGAGGTCAGGAGTTCGAGACCAGCCTGGCCAACGTGGTGAAACCCCATCTCTACTAAAAACACAAAAATTAGCCGGGCGTGGTGGCAGATGCCTGTAATTCCAGCTACTCAGAAGGCTGAGGCAGGAGAATTGCTTGAACCCAGGAGGCGGAGGTTGCAGTGAGTCGAGATCGTGTCACTACACTACAGCCTGGGTGACAGTGCAAGACTCTGTCTTAAAAAAAAAAAAAAAGGTGAGGGGGTCTCCTGCGGCCTGAAGTAGAATGAGGAAGTGGAATAGTCATCATACGAGGTACAGTGAGCTGAACATCACTGGGGGACCAGAGGCCAGGGTCAGGATGTAACCAGGAAAGGCTTCCTGGAAGAGGTGAGAACCGAGTGTGATGTGTGCAGACAGAGGTGGGGAACCATGTGGGGCTGGCCTAAGCAGAACCTCAGGTGTAGATGAGTGTATGAGCATCAACAGGGACCAGTAAGGAAAAATAACTGGGCACCAAATTCTATGGGGTCACAGAGATAGATGATACTGGGGGTCTGCCCTCTAAAGCTGACAATCTAGCTCGGCAGAAGGTTGAGAGGTCGGGGTAGGAACACAGAAATAAGTAATAGTTATCACTGTGCACCCCCGCCCCCACGTGTCAGGCTTTCTACCTACATGGACACATTTAAGCTCACAACATCTCTGGAAGATCCAGTTATTAGCCCCATTTATAAATGAAGAAAGAAAGGCTCAGAGTAAAGCAGATTGCTCTAGGTCTTCCTAGCAGGAAGGGCTAGGGCCAAGGCTCAAACCTGGGTGGCTCAAGGTCTAAACCCAGTGTTCTAACCTGCACAGCTACGCTATTCAGCCTACCCCAGCTGGACCGCCCCCTCCCACTGCAAGGAAACCAACCCTCACACCCAGTCTTCCATGCAAACCTCTAGGTGCACTTCAGTCAGAAATCTTCTTTTTTTTTTTTTTTTTTTTTTTTTTTTTTGAGACGGAGTCTGGCTCTGTTGCCCAGGCTGGATCTTGGCTGACTGCAACCTCCACCTCCCAGGTTCAAGTGATTCTTGTGCTTCAGCCTCCCAAGTAGCTGGGATTATAGGTGCCCGCCACCACACCTGGCTAATTTTTTTTAAGACGGTGTTTCACTCTTGTCGTCCAGGCTGGAGTGCAATGGCGTGATCCTGGCTCACTGAAACCTCTGCCTCCCAGGTCAAGAGATTCTCCTGCCTCAGCCTCCCAAGCAGTTGGGATTACAGATGTCTGCCACCATGCCTGGCTAATTTTTTTTTTTTTTTTTGTATTTTTAGTAGAGACGGGGTTTTACCATGTTGGCCAGGCTGGTCTAGAACTCCTGACCTCAGGTGATCCACCCGCCTCAGCCTCCCAAAGTGCTGGGATTACAGGTGTGAGTCACAGCGCCTGGCCTTTTTTTTTTTTTTTTTTTTTTGACAGAGTCTCCTCTGTTGCCCAGGCTGGAGTGCAATAGTGCAATCATGTCTCACTGCGAGCTCCGCCTCCTGGGTTCAAGTGATTCTCATGCCTCAGCTTCCCAAGTAGCTGGGATTACAGGTGTGTGTCACCACACCCAGCTAATTTTTGTATTTTTAGTAGAGACGGGGTTTTGTCATGTTGGCCAGGCTGCTCTCAAACTCCTGACCTCAGGTGATCCGCCTGCCTTGGCCTCCCAAAGTGCTGGGATTACAGTCATGAGCCACTGCACCCAGCCTCTCTGGTGGTGTCTTTTGGAAAGATATCTTTCTGGAAAACTCTTTCCATCCCAGCCCAAACTTGTCTCTGACTCACTCATTTATTTGAGGGTAGGTGACTTAGATGTCATATCCTACAGGAGGGCAGACTGACTGGACTGACTGCCCCTCCAAAGCCAAAGGCCATTTTGATCGGCTTCTATTGACCCTGTACCACCTCGATCAAGACAATTCTTTGTTTTTTTTTTTCTTTTATGGTCAAAAAATTTAAGACTAGTTCCAACTTGAAGTAGTTTTGTTTCAACAGATCAAGATAATTCCTTGTTTGTTTTTTTTTTTTTCGAGACAGAGTTTCACTCTTGTCACCCAGGCTGGAGTGCAATGGCACGATCTCTGCTCACTGCAACCTCCACCTCCCAGGTTCAAGCGATTCTCCTGCCTCAGCCTTCCAAGTAGCTGGGATTACAGGTGCCCACCATCACGCCCGGCTAATTTTTGTATTTTTAGTAGAGACAGGATTTCACCACGTTGGCCAGGCTGGTCTCGAACTCCTGACCTCAGGTGATCCACCCGCCTCGGCCTCCCAAAGTGCTGGGATTACAGGCATGAGCCATCGCACCTGGACTAGATCAAGATAATTCTAACAGTTAACAATTATTGAGCACTCATTTTGTGCCAGGCACTGTGCTAAGAGTGCAGTATCTCAGAGTGGTTAAACATGGAGGCTTTGGGGCCAGACTTCTAGATTTAAATTCTGGCTCTGGGTCAGGAACAGTGGCCGCCACCTGTAATTCCAGAACTTTGAGAGGCTGAGGTGGGAGGATCGCTTAAACTCAGGAGTTTGAGATCAGCCTGAGCAACATAGTAAGACCCTGTCTCTAAAAAAAAAAAATGAGCTGGATGAGGTGGTGTGCACTTGTAGTCCTCGGGATGCTCGTTAGGTGCAGTGGCTCATGCTTGTAATCCCAGCACTTTGGGAGGCCGAGGCAGGTGAATCACTTGAGGTCAGGAGTTTGAGACCAGCCTGGCCAACATGGTGAAGCCCCATCTCTACTAAAAAATTCACAAATTAGCCACGTGTGGTGGCGCACGCCTGTAATCCCAGCTACTCGGGAGGCTGAGGCAGGAGAATTGCTTGAACCCAGGAGGTGGAGGTTGCAGTGAGCCAAGATTGTGCCACCACACTCCAGCTTGGGTGACAGAGCAAGACTCCATCTCAAAAAAAAAATTTGTTATACAAAGCAATGAATAAATGCATATTACATTATTACATTCCTATTGTAGAGAAGAGGAAGCATAGCTGGTGGCAAACCAGAGATTTGAACCCAGGAGTTCCTGATCCCTGTCTTGAACACTTTCTTTTTCTTTTTGTTTTAGAGATGGTGTCTTGCTATGTTGCCCAGGCTGGACTTGAACTCCTGGGCTTAACGGATCCTCTGGCCTCAGCCTCTCAAGTAGCTAGGACTACAAGCAAGCCCGGCTAGCTTAGACCCTTTGTATGGCCCCAGTGTGGAGCCTCATATACCCTTTGGCTGTGTTTGAGGACGTGTTTGACAGATTTGATGATATTGATTGCACCGTGAAGTATAAAAACGTAGGCTACTGGAGAAAGATTTCATGCTAAATCAGGTTGTAAAGCTCTAGTAATATGATCCTAAGGTTTTGTCTTCATGAAACTGCATGACCTTAAGGCATCGGTTTCAGCTAACCTGCCCAAGGCCACACAGGCTGTAAGGGAACAAGATGTGAACCCAGTCTTCTCACACTAGAGTTCCTGTTTGTTCTCCTACCCGGACTTTTTTGTTGTTGTTGTTGTTTTGAGACCAGAGTCTCTCTCTGTCGCCCAGGCTGGAGTGCAGTGGCACGATCTCAGTTCACTGCAAACCTCGCCTCCTAGGTTCAAGGGATTCTCTTGCTTCAGCCTCCCATGTAGCTGGGACTACAGGCTTGCGCCACGACGCCGAATAATTTTTGTATTTTTAGTGGAGACGGGGTTTCACCATGTTGGCCAGGCTGGTCTCGAACTCCTGACCTCAAGTGACCCACCTGTCTCCGCCTCCCAAAGTGCTGGGATTACAGGCATGAGCCACAGCGCCGGCCTTTTTTTTGTTTTGTTTTGAGATGGGAGTTCAACTCTTGTTGCCCAGATTGGAGTGCAATGGTGCAATCTCAGCTCACTGCAACCTCTGCCTCCTGGGTTCAAGCGATTCTCCTGCCTCAGCCTCCCAAGTAGCTGGGATTACAGGCATGTACCACCATGCCCGGCTAATTTTGTATTTTTAGTAGAGATGGGGTTTCACTATGTTGGTCAGGCTGGTCTCAAACTCCTGAACTCAAGTGATCCACCCACCTCGGACTCCCAAAGTGCTGGGATTACAGGCATGAGCCACTACATGCAGCCCCCAGGAGCTCTTGATCTGAGGCATAAAGATGCTTAGGGGGTTTCCAAATATATTTTATGGTCACCTATTCTCCCAACAATGTGTGCTATACTGTGTGTTTACACATAGGTGTGTTTTTAGAGGAAAGGGTTCAAAGCTTTCATTAGATTCTTTTTTTTTTTCTAATAAAGAAAAAAGCTTTGTTGCCCAGGCTGGTCTCAAACTCTCAAGCTCAAGCAATCTGTCCGCCTCGGCCTCTCAAAGTGTTGGGATTACAGCCATGAGCCACCACGCTGGTCCTCATTACATTCTCAAAGGGGCCTACTGAAAAAAAAAAGGCCGGGCACAGTGGCTCACGCCTGTAATCCCAGCACTTTGGGAGGCCGAGGAAGGCGGATCACAAGGTCAGGAGATGGAGACCATCCTGGCCAATATGGTGAAACCCCGTCTCTACCAAAGTACAAAAAAAAAATTAGCCAGGCGTGGTGGTGCGTGCCTGTAATCCCACCTACTCAGGAGGCTGAGGCAGGGGAATCGCTTGAACCCGGGAGGCGGAGATTGCAGTGAGCTGAGATCGCGCCACTGCACTCCTCCAGCCTGGCAACAGAGCAATATTCCGTTTCAAAAAAAAAAAAAAAGTTTACTGTCATTTTATGTTATATACTTTTTTTTTAAGTTTTATTTTTAAAGCTGCTTTTAGACAAGTCGAAGGAAGAAAGAAGGGGGTAAGGAGGAAAAAATTTTGTAGACAAAATTTAACAGATGTCAATTTTTTTTTTTTTTTTTTTTTGTCTCCCAGGCTGGAGTGCAGTGGCATGATCTCAGCTCACTGCAACTTGCCCTCCCAGGTTCAAGCGATTCCTGTGCCTCAGCCACCCGGGTAGCTGGGATTACAGGTGTGCACCACCATGCCCAGGTAATTTTTGTATTTTTAGTAGAGTTGGGGTTTCACCATGTTGGCCAGGCGGGTCTCGAACTTCTGACGTCAAGTGATCAGCCAGTCTCGGCATCCCAAAGTGCTGGGATTACAGGCGTGAACCACCACTCCCGGCCAGATGTCAATTTTTGTTTCCACAATTTCAAGGAAGAGAAAGCCAGTGTGACCACAGGTCAAAAGATGAGAATGTTGTCCGGGTACGGTGGCTCATGCCTGTCATCCCACTATTTTGGGAGGCCGAGGCAGACAGATCACCTGAGGTCAAGAGTTTGAGACCAGCCTGGCTAACATGGTGAAACACCGTCTCTACTAAAAATACAAAAAAAATTGCTGGGCTTGGTGGTGCGTGCCTGTAATCCCAGCTACTCAGGAGGCTGAGGCAGGAGAACTGTTTGAACCTGGGATGCAGAGGTTGCAGTGAGCCGAGATTGCGCCGCTGCACTCCAGCCTAAGCAACAAGAGTCAAACTCCGTCTCAAAAAAAAAAAAAAAAGATGAGATTGTTGAGTCAGGATTAGGATCCAGGTCTGCTGGCACCAATTTCAGTGCTCTTTATACTTTCTGTTGCTATTCATTCATTCATCCATTCATTCAGCAAATTTATATCAAGTATCTGGTATGTGCCAGGTATGATTCCAAATTACATCATTCCCAGATTATTCTGAGAATGCGGCAGTGCCAAACTCTTGATATCACAGACTTTATATTCTAGTGGGGGAGACAGACAAAATAATAATATAACGACGAAGGTGCAATGTTTTGTGCTATGAGAAAACGCAGTCGGAGGATGGCGAGGAAGGGGAACGGAATTTTAGATAGGGCGGTCTGGGATCAGAACCTCCAGATGCCCGTCCATGGACTCCAACGAAGGGAGCTATTCCAGGTACCAGGGCACCCTGCACAAACCACTCTTGAGCTTCCGCCTCGCCCAGGTGGGGACGGTAGGGAGACCGGAGGGCACACGCATGCGCACGAAGGAAACGGTAAAGCCTGAAGGGAGGTGCAGAGCGCATGCTCTCTCTTGCCCGAGATGCCGAGGATTTTGACAAGGACTCTGTCGTCCCGGATGATAGTGCTCGGATTAATGCCAGTGGGAGGGCGGTGCCCAATAGTAACTTCCTTTGGAGGTTGTAGTACCGCCCCCAGAGCTAATATTCCACTTCCGCTTCCGGCGCTGCGGCAGTCCAGATCAAAAATGGCGGTAGTTGGTGTGTCCTCGGTTTCTCGGCTGCTGGCTCGGTCCCGCCCACAGCTGGGGCGGCCTATGTCGAGTGGCGCCCATGGCGAAGAGGGCTCAGGTACTGGGGCCGGGGTCGACGGGTCGGGCCTCAGCCCCACTCGGGCGAGACAGGGAGGGACTGTGACCTTGGCCCGAGGCCTTGCGGGAGGGAAAGTGAGACCCGGGCCCGCCCCATACCGGCGCTGAACGTTTGTGGCTTCTCCGCAGCTCGCATGTGGAAGACTCTCACCTTCTTCGTCGCGCTCCCCGGGGTGGCAGTCAGCATGCTGAATGTGTACCTGAAGTCGCACCACGGAGAGCACGAGAGACCCGAGTTCATCGCCTACCCCCATCTCCGCATCAGGACCAAGGTACGCCCTTGCGCATCTCTTCAAGCGTCCGTTCTCTTTTCGTTATGTGTGCCTTAGTGCAAGTTCTTCATTCTCTGAAGGCATGGGTGCCAGGCGTGTACAGCTTGTTTATCCTCACAAACAGAAAATGTATTTTCTTCCATTTTGTGGAAGGACAGCTGACACTTGGGATTACGTCTCAATTCTCTTCTTCAAGGTCATACAATAAGTGCCCTTCAGTTTCCCTTTTCTCCGATTCATCCTGCCTCCTGCCTTCTGAGACCTTTTTTTTTTTTTTTTTTTTTTAATTCTGAGACAGTTCTGAAACAGGTGTCCTTTGTGTAAAGCCTGGAGGTTTGGGAAATCCAATTAGAGTGGCAAAGTCTGAAGGTGGTTCGCGTAAGTGAACCCAGCAGCTACATGGGAGGCTGAAGCAGGAGAATCCCTTGAACCTAGGAGGCGGAGTTTGCAGGGAGCTGAGATCGTGCCACTGCACTCCAGCCTGGGCAACAGAGCGAGACTCTGGTCTCAAAACAAAACAAAACAACAACAACAAAACATGGGCATCTGGCAGCTACTAGTTGCATAATGAAGAGACTGACAGCTTTCTCTATTCCCCACCAATACCTTATTTTCTCGACTGTTATATCATTGGCTGTTGATGTAGATATATTACAATGATGTGTCCTCTGTTGTTTGCTGTATCTTTAACAAGGGCTTATTCTGATTCTTCAATACTGGCCATGCGCGGTGGCTCACGCCTGTAATCCCAGCACTTTGGGAGGCCAAGGCGGGTGGATCGCTTGAGGTCAGGAGTTCAAGACCAGCCTGGTCAACGTAGCGAAACACTATCTCTACTAAAAGTACAAAAAGTAGCCGGGCGTGGTGGCGGGCGCCTGTAATCCCAGCTACTCGGGAGGCTGCGGTGGGAGAATCCAGGAGGTTGAACCCAGGAGGAGGAGGTTGCAGTGAGCCAAGATCCAGCCATTGCACTGCAGCCTGGGCAACAGGAGTGAAACTCCGTCTCAAAAAAAATAGTAATAATATACTTGATCTTAGCCAAAAGGCCGAGAAGCGATGAAAAAAAAAATTATTATTATTATTATTACATCACCTAGCCCATATAGGACTGGCCTTGTAGAAACTTAACCTAGACTCCTGAATTTGTTGAGTCTTTGAGCGGCACTCCCATCCTTGTACAGTGCAATTAGAAGCCAAACAGTAAAGGTTTCTCAACCTCAGCACTGTTGACATTTGGGGCTGGGTAATTCTTGTTGGGGGGCTATCCTGTGCATTGTGAAATGTTTAGCCATATCCTTGGCCTGTACCCACTAGGTGGCAGTAGTACCTGTGCAACTCCACTCCCGCTTCCCCCTCCCCCGCCCCCATCACAGTGTCTCCCGATACTACCCAGTGTGCCCTGGAGGGGCAAAATCACCCTGGGTTGGAGACCGTTGCCCTAAAGTAATGCTTTTCAAAGGTAATAGGCAAGATAATTGAGGGCGGGCTGCAGTTTCCCAGCCCAGATATTGTTTGAAGTCTGGGATGGTGCCAGAAATCTGCATTTAATTAAGCATCTCCCTCCCCTAATACTGCCACCATTTTGATATAGGTGATTTGAGGATTACACTTTCATAAACACAGCACTGGATATACTAGTTACTAGGGAGAGGATGATGAGTAACTGACTTGAGCCTGCATTTTCTGCCATCCGTATTTGTTTCTGGAATTAAAACTGTCCTGTAGCCAGGATAACTTTAAGGGCTCCCCTGGTAGTTATAAGAGCTCCTTAAATAATGGGAACTACGCCAGTAGATAAAGGACTAATTTCCATTTTGTTTTTATATATGATCTGTCACCCTGTTACAAGCAGTTCATGACGGTGTTCTTTCTGAATTATTTTCTGGAATTATCTAACTGACATGTTCACTCCACAGCCGTTTCCCTGGGGAGATGGTAACCATACTCTATTCCATAACCCTCATGTGAATCCACTTCCAACTGGCTACGAAGATGAATAAAGAGAATCTGGACCACTACCCAGGCACCAGGGACCACAGCACTGGTTTGGACCGTTACTCTGCACATGGACCAGAAAAAGTATATGGGACCTTAAGCTCACCTTCTTTACTTGTATCAAATGATGACTGGTATACTGGTCTCCCATCCCTTTGCTTGTGGCAGGAGATGGCTTAAATAAATAACTTAAACTTAGATTGGTCATGAGCTGAGAGTTACTTTCTTTGGTTGTGTTTTTTCGCAGAAATTAGCATTTGAGCTTCAAGTCAGTGTCCAAGTTGAAAAGAAATTGGCATTAGTTATTTCTGTTTCCACAGTGAAGGTCTAGGCTGCTGTTTAGTGTTACAGGTCCAATTCAGCCCACTGAATAAGTGTTTATAACAGTCCCTCTTGGTTTATTGTGCCTGATGTGGATAAAGGGACCAAGTGGAGTGGTGCTAATTAAGCATCAAGATTAGTCCTTGGTCAGGTGCGGTGGCTCATGCCTGTAATCCCAGCACTTTGGGAGGCTGAGGCTGGCAGATCACCTGAGGTCAGGAGTTCGAGATCAGCTGGGCCAACATGATGAAATCCTGTCTTTACTAAAAATACAAAAATTAGTTGGGTGTGGTGGCGCACTCCTATAGCTGGGTGTAGAGGCTTGAACCCGGGAGGTGGAGGTTGCAGTGAGCCAAGATCGTGCCACTGCACTCCAGCCTGGGCAACAGATTGAGACTCTGTCTCAAAAAACAAAAGATTGGTCCTTGACGGGCCTGAGATATCAAAGACATTGAATGGCTAGCAGAATGGCTGCAATTTACACCTGAAAGAGGTATCTGTATTTCTCAAGAGGAAGTGCTTGATCTGGGTCTCATCTTTTTCCTGTCCCATTCCACTAGCATTTACTGCAGAATCTTCCCTGTAGTCATAATTTTCTTGAACGGGTCAAGTTCTTTTTTTTTCTTTTTTTTTTTTGAGACGGAGTCTCTCTCTGTCGCCCAGGCTGGAGTGCAGTGACGCGATCTCCACTCGCTGCAAGCTCTGCCTCCCAGGTTCACGCCATTCTCCTGCCTCAGCCTCCCGAGTAGCTGGGACTATAGGCACCCGCCACCACACCCGGCTAATTTTTTGTATTTTCAGTAGAGACAGGGTTTCACCACGTTAGCCAGGATGGTCTCGATCTCCTGACCTCGTGATCCACCCGCCTCAGCCTCCCAAAGTGCTGGGATTACAGGCGTGAGCCACCGCGCCTGGCCTCGAACGTGTCAAGTTCTTACTTTGAGGTAATCTCCTTCAGGGCTGGTAGGGTCGGAAATCTTAAGAGGAACAAAGGGAGTGTGACACATTTCTGCTTATTGGCTTTTCTGTGGAATTAAAACTATCCTGTTTTAGTGGATAGTAAATGGTAGTAGTAGTAGTTACAAAACCACTCTGAGAGGGCAATTAATTGCAATCAAAATTTAAAACCTTTATTTTGGCCGGGTGTGGTGACTCACACCTGTAATTCCAGCACTTTGGGAGGCCAAGGCGGGCAGATCATGAGGTTAAGGGATCAAGACCACCCTGGACAACATGGTGAAACCTCATCTCTACTGAAAATACAAAAATTAGCTGGGCGTGGTGGCACGCACCTGTAGTCCCAGGAGGCGGAGGTTGCAGTGAGCTCAGATCGCTCCACTGCACTCAAAAAAAAACTTTTTTTTTTGAGATGGAGTCTCACTCTGTTGCCCAAGCTACAGTGCAGTGGCATGATCTCAGTTCACTGCAACCTTCTCCCAGGTTGAAGCGATTCTCCTGCCTCAGCCTCCCGAATAGCTGGGACTACAGGCATGCGCCACCATGCTGGGCTAATTTTTTGTGTTTTTAGTAGAGACAAGGTTTCACGTGTTGGCCAGGCTGGTCTTGAACTCCTAACCTCAGGTGATCTGCCCATCTCAGCCTCCCAAAGTGGTAGGATTACAGGTCTGAGCCACTGTGCCTGGCCAGAGCTGGTTTATTTTATTTTATTTTATTTTATTTTTTGAGACAGTTTCGCTTTTGTTGCCCAGGCTGGAGTGCAATGGCATGATCTTGGCCCACCACAACCTCCACCTCCCAGGTTCAAGCAGTTCTCCTGCCTCACCTTCCTGAGTAGCTGTGATTACAGGCATGTGCCACCACACCTGGCTAATTTTTTGTATTTTAAGTAGAGATGGGGTTTCTCCATGTTGGTCAGGCTAGTCTCAAACTCCCAACCTCAGGTGATCTGCCCACCTCAGTCTCCCAAAGTGCTGGGATTACTGGCGTAAGCCACCACGCCCAGCCAGCTGGTTTATTCTTAAGGCTCAAAGGAACACTTTCGTGGTAAGGTTCAAGAGGCAACAAGGTATTTCATATTATATTACATTAAACTGGTAATGCAAAAGTAAGGCATATACAGTACGGAATAGAGAATCTCATTATCTTTGCCATTTTGTAATAGAACAGCCTGCACTTCTGAGTCCCTATAGAGCTGTTTTGGTTGTGGCCAGTCTGAGTTTAGGACAGATGCATTATACTTCAGCTTGCTGCCTGGCCTCCCTTGGCTGGGTTCCAAACATCTTTTATAATCCTTGGATAATGGACCCTACCTAGCCAGTCATAAAATATAAATGAAGAATGTTTTGAAATTACATTAAGGACAAGTCACGTTAAATATGATGTAGCAATTGGTAAAGTGGAGAAAAGACAATAGAATTAGGGCCTTCTATAAATCAAGTTTCTTGGTTTATTTTTCAGACAGGGTCTTGCTGTGTCACCCAGCCTGGAGTGCAGTGGTATAATCACAGCTCAGTCCAGTCTCCACCTCTCTGGCTCAGGTAATTCTCCCACCTCAGCCTTTAGAGTAACTGGGACTACAGGCACACACCACCATACCCAGCTAATTTTTTTGTAGAGACAGAGTTTCGCCATGTTGCCCAGGCTGGTCTCAAATTCCTGAGCTCAAGTGATCCGCCCATCTCAGCTTCCCAAAGTGTTAAGACTACAGGCATGAGCCACCATACCCGGCCTGTAATTCAAGTTTCATACTTCTTTGGGCATCTAATAAAACCAAATTATTCAATTAATTGTGGGGATTACGTGACATTCTGAGGTATGTAAGTGCTCTCCTGATCCTTTTTTGGTACCATAGTGTATTTGTATACCCTATTGTGGAAATTTTAGAAATCAGTGAGGTTTTGGCTGGGTGCAGTGGCTCATGCCTGTAATCCCAGCACTTTGGGAGGTCGAGACTGGCAGATCACCTGAGGTCAAGAGTTCAAGGCCAGCCAACATGGTGAAACCCCATCTCTACTAAAAATACAAAAATTAGCTGGGCATGGTGGTGCATGCCTGTAATCCCAGCTACTTGGGAGACTGAGGCAGGAGAATCATTGGAACCCAGGAGGTGGAGTTTGCAGTAAGCCAAGATTGTGCCACTGCACTCCAGCCTGGGTGACAGAACCAGACTGTCTCAAAAAAAAAAAAGTGAGGTTTCTGATTGCCATACTGTACCACCTAGCTTAAGACAAGTCACTTTTTCTTCACCTTTAAGTTACAAAACACAAAACTCTCCCCACTGTATATATGAGGTTTCTAGGGTAACAGGGTAATAGTTCCATAAAATGCACTGAGTTCCAGAGGCAAATAATGATAGAAAGTAAATGTTACAATTTATTCCATCTTCAGGATTACAGACATTACAGGGCAGGATGAGTAAACAAGGCAAATGAAGCGAGCACCTTCAGCTTCCCCCCTACCCCAACATTTAACCAGATGCAGCATTTTGACATTTTTAGGATATGCAGGTTGACAATTCACTGACTTGGGTTGAGAGCTGACAATAGCAGATTTTTGCAATTTAGGTTCTTCCTCCACAGCTATTCCAAGTATCTTAATTCCTGAACTACACACTGAGAGCTCTGAAATGGTGTTCACTGCAACATTCTTGCAGCTTTCACATCTTAATCTGACACCTCTTGTGAAGGCAGGGAACTGTGTTAAAAGCTGTCTTCCTCTTTGCTAATCCAGGCCACCAGCAATCTTAACCATTAGTTACTATATAAAAATAAAAGTGTGCTCAAAAGCACTCACTGAAACTGTTGTGCCCAGATCCCCTTTCAGAGCATTAGTTCCCTGAGAGGAAAAAAAGAGGTCCTAACCAATTGCTTTCATAAACAGTGACCCCAGTACAGTGTATATGTCTTTCGCAGCAGAAATCAAGAGGTCAGGCAGCTCTGCTCATCCTGACTAGTTTATCATTGTTTGTATACAAGGTATATTTATGTAAAGCTGATTCCACGCCAAGTATTGCAACCATAATCTCAAAAAATTGTTCAATTTTAGCACACTGAGTTCCTGCAAGATACCATAGCAGGTGAGAAATCATCTCAAAGAGTTCATCTTTTACAACTGAGAGGAAAACATCGAAGGAGGAAGTAAAACTCCTCTCTCCTAAGTTCCTCATCAAATCTGATGGCTGTGTTCACAGAGTTAGTTGACAAAAATCCAGAGTCCTCAATTTCTGGACTTGCGAAATCCTTCAAGGTGACTGTCAAGGTCAAGAAGAATTTTCAGGCTTTTCTTTGCCATGGCCCATGAACTCCAGTCCTTCAATAGGAATCTCTTTCTCCTTTATTGCTTTCTGGTAGGAGGAGAAAACACATTATAAAGACCTACATGAAGCTGAAGTTGCAAGCTTTGTAAATAAAATATGACAGTACAAAAGTAAAATCAAGCTGATTATAAAGACTTATAACCATGATTCAAACCACATACTTTTTAAAAAACAAGTACCAGTCGGGTGTGGTGGCTCACGCCTATAATCGCAGCATTTTGGGAGACCAAGGCAGGTGGATCACTTGAGGCCAGAAGTTAGAGACCAACCTGGCCAACATGGCGAGACCCTGTTTATACTAAGAATACAAAAATTAGCTGGGCATGGTGGCGCATGCCTGTAATCCCAGCTACTCGGGTGGCTGAGGCATGAGAATAGCTTGAACCTGGGAGGCGGAGGTTGCAGTGAGCTGAGATTGTGCCATTGCACTCCAGGTTGGGAGACAGAGTGAGACTCTGCCTCAAAAATAAATAAAAACCAGAAGTACCATAATGAATAAATCAAGTGTAAGACCTGAGGGAGACTGGAAAAGGAGTTGTGAGGGAACCGTTAAAATTAAGTGAAATTTGAAAAATAATCATCACTTTGTGTTAGTGAAAGACTTAGGTTCAAATCTGGGTTCCAGGACTTACTGGCTATGTGACTAACTGTAAATGGGATGAAGACAGCAACTACCTCGGGGAATTGCCGTGAGGATGTGTTGGGTTAACTTATTGGAAGTGCTTTGCCCAGTGCTGTTCTTACAATTCAAAGCAGTTCCACATCCATTGGGCCAGAATAAACATTTCCTGGCTGCAGTTGCGGGGACT
Source organism: Gorilla gorilla gorilla (assembly GCF_029281585.2). Lineage (NCBI taxonomy): Eukaryota > Metazoa > Chordata > Mammalia > Primates > Hominidae > Gorilla > Gorilla gorilla. The sequence goes on from NC_073234.2 coordinate 135,870,751, forward strand.
GGTCAAGAGAGAGAAACAGGCTAACGAAGGGTTTATAACAACAAAAAAATGTGACCCTCCAGTCTGAATTCTGAAGTATAATCCCGCCCAGACCCCAGCAGTAATAGTGGAAAAGTGCACCACCTGCGAAAGAATCAAGGAAACCTGATGCTAGTGAACTCGGATTAATCACTTCCTATTTCTGGGTGTTAGTTTTTTATGTATAAAATATGAGTAACTATGCCCACCTTGCGAGTTTAGGGTGAACACCAAATGAACCAAAGGATATGACTGTGCTTCTTGAAAAGCACTGCCCCAATATTTGTCATTCGGAGAGACACCCAAGTGGCCTCGGTGGTGATGGTAGGGGAGCGAGCTCCTGCCACTGGCCTCACTGCGACTTTTCTCCACCCTTCCAGTCCAGTCCCAATCCCCGTAAAATACGATGAGTGTGGTGGGACACAGCGCCGAGAATGCAGGGCCTGGGAACAGAGGCGGGAGGTCTCACCTGAACACACTGCTGGTAGCGCTTGAAGAGGTCGGTGCACGGGTCCCCGGAGCTGTCCCCCTTGAGAAATTTCTCGGCGAACCAGCGATTGAAGCACTGGTCGTACTCGCGCTTCATGTCCGTGCATGCCTCCCCCACACTGTTCATGGCGACAGTGGTGGCGGCGGCGACGACGGCGCACTCTGATGTCATCACTCTCAGGCGCGTCGCTCGGCGTTACGCGCGGGCGCACTGCGGGAGCCAAGGAAGGAAGAAATGTGGTCGCGGTTGGTGTGGCTGGGCCTTCGGGCCCCTCTGGGCGGGCGCCAGGGCTTCACCTCCAAGGCGGATCCTCAGGTAAAGGCCAGGGCCATCTAGGCGGGTGGCGGAGCAAGCCGGGAGGCACTTCGGAGCGCCGGTGACCCACACTCCCCGCCTCATCCCTCCTCCAGGGCAGTGGCCGGATCACGGCTGAGGTGATCGAGCACCTGGAGCGTCTAGCGCTTGTGGACTTCGGCAGCCGCGAGGCAGTGGCCCGACTGGAGAAAGCTATCGCCTTCGCCGACCGGCTACGCGCCGTGGACACAGACGGGGTAGAGCCCATGGAGTCGGTCCTGGAGGACAGGTAAACTCGCGGCTGCAGCCCCGAAGCCTTGACCGTGGCCCGTTCGCAGCCGTTTAATGTGACGATTAGCGAACAGTTTTCCAGGGGGCTAAAGAGTGTTAGCAAGATTCAGGAACTTGCCCACAGTCACCTCGCGAGTCAGTGGCTTCACTCCTCCCCTTATTCATTACTGATGCTCTCGCTCCTGTCCTCCTAGTGTAAGTGGAAACAAAACCCGAACTGCTAATCACTGCCTTTGTGTTTTTTTTTGTTTGTTTTTGTTTTTGAGACGGAGTCTCGCTGTGTTGCCCAGGCTGGAGTGCAGTGGCTCGATCTCGGCTCACTGCAACCTCCGCCTCCCGTGTTCAAGCAATTCTCTGCCCCAGCCTCCCGAGTAGCTGGGATTACAGGCGACTGCCACCACGCCCGGCTAATTTTTTTTGTATTTTTAGTAGAGACGTGGTTTCACCATCTTGGCCAGGTTGGTCTTGAACTCCTGACCGTGATCCACCCGCCTCGGCCTCCCAAAGTGCTGGGATTACAGGCGTGAGCCACCGTGCCTGGCCTAATCATCGCCTTTAAGGCCCTATTCCATAGAGTCCCTACCTACTCACTCCAACGTACTCTTCTCAGTACCCTCCTTGGCTACCTTGACTGCTTCTCCAGCAAGACAAGTTCTTTTCCTCTCTAGATCTCTGCACTGGCCCTTCGTTTTTTTCCTTCCTCTCAGTATTTGCATGGCTGCCTCCCTCTTGGCACAGGTCTCAGCTTATCTTCTCAGAAAGGGCTCTCCTAACCACTACAAATCCCTTCTCCCCTTCTAGTTAGTAACTCATCCTATTGGGTTTTTTCCCTAACATTTTAATGGACTTTTGTTCATTTGTTATATCTCTTTTATTAAAATGTGAGCTCATTATGTAGTTACTGTTGTATTCCTGCCTCGAATTTTTATTTTATTTGTTTTTGAGATGGAGTCTCACTCTATCACCCAGGTTAGAGTGCAGTGGCATGATCTCAGCTCATTGTAACATCCACCTCCCAGACTCAAGAGAGCCTCCCATCTCAGCCTCCCAAGTACAGGACCACAGGAGCGTGCCACTTGGCCTGGCTAATTTTTTGTATATTTGATAGAGACGGGATTTTGCCATGTTCCCCAGGCTTGTCTCGACTCTTGAGCAAAGGTGATCCACCCATCTCAGCCTCCTAAAGTACTGGGATTACAGGCATGAGCCACAGCGCCTGGCCGTGTTTGATTCTTTCAAATGTCTTCTCTACTTTGCAATTTTCTTTTTCCTTTGGGACGGGGTCTCACTATGTTGCCCAGGCTGGTCGCAAACTACTAGACTCAAGAGATCCTCCTGCCTCAGCCTCCCAAATAGCTGGGACTATAGGTGTGCACCACCACACCTGGCTAATACTTAAATTTTTGTAGAAACAGGGTCTTGCCATGTTACCCCGTCTGGTCTCAAACTCCTGGTCTCAAGCAATCCTCCTGCCTCAGCCTCCCACTTCCTCAAGAAAGTTTTTTTTTTTTTTTTGAGGTGGAGTCCTGCCCCATCACCCAGGCTGGAGTGCAGTGGCATGATTTTGGCTCACTGCAACTTCCACCCTCCAGGTTCAAGTGATTTTTGTGCCTCAGCCTCCGGAGTAGCTGGGATTACAGGCACCCGCCACCACACTCAGCTAATTTTTGTATTTTTAGTAGAGACAGGGTTTCACCATGTTGACCAGGCTGGTCTCGAACCCCTGGCCTCAAGTGATCCGCCCATCTTAGCCTCCCAAAGTGCTGGGATTACAGGTATGAGTCACTGCACTGGCCAAAAAAGTCCATTCCTTTTTTTTTTTTTTTTTTTTGAGACGGAGTTTCACTCTTCCACCCAGGATGGAGTACAGTGGTGCAATCTCAGCTCACTGCAACCTCCACCTTCCGGTTTCAAGTGATTCTCTTGCCTCAGCCTCCCGAGTAGCTGGGACTACAGGCGCCCGCCACCACGCCCAGCTAATTTTTGTATTTTTAGTAGAGACGGGGTTTCACCATGTTGGCCAGGCTGGTCTCGAACTCATGACCTCACAATCCTCCTGCCTCGGCCTCCCAAAGTGCTGGGATTATAGGCGTGAGCCACAAGTCTTCATTCTTTTATACTTAGGTTCTTTTTTTTTTTTTTAATCGAGTCAGAGTCTCGCTCTGTCGCTGAGGCTGGAGTGCAGTGGCGTGATCTTGGCTCACAGCAAGCTCCGCCTCCTGGGTTCATGCCATTCTCCTGCCTCAGCCTCCCAAGTAGCTGGGTCTACAGGTGCCCACTACCACGCCTGGCTAATTTTTTGTATTTTTAGTAGAGACGGGGTTTCACCGTAGCCAAGATGGTCTCGATCTCCTGACCTCGTGATCCGCCCACCTCAGCCTCCCAAAGTGCTGGGATTACAGGCGTGAGCCACTGTGCCTGGCTATACTTAGGTTCTCTACCTGTGGCTCTCGTGATATCCAAAAGGGCTGATTTATACATTCGTTTATACATCTGTTTAAGGGATGTGTTGAGTCTCTGCCCCTCTCCTGCTCACCCACCTTCCACAGCATGTCTGTTTTTCCTTATCATGTTCTCAGTGGTTGGCACTGAGTATTCAGTAAATGTGTTTTGTTTTGTTTTTTTGAGATGGAGTCTCACTCTGTTGCCCACGCTGGAGGCAGTGGCGTGATCTCGGCTCACTGCAACCTCTGCCTCCTGGGTTTGAGATTCTCTTGCCTCAGCCTCCCGAGCACCTGGGATTACAGGCATGCACCACCATGCCTGGTTAATTTTTGTATTTTTAGTAGAGAGGGGTTTCACCATGTTGGCAAGGCTCGTCTTGAACTCCTGACCTCAGGTGATCTGCCTGCCTCAGCCTCCCAAAGTGCTGGGAATACAGCCTTGAGCCGCCGTGCCCGGCCACAGTAAATGTTTAATGAATTTTTTATTTTATTTTTTTAGAGACAGAGTTTTGCTCATGTTGCCCAGGCTGGAGTGCAATGGCGTGATCTCAGCTCACCACAACCTCAGCCTCCTAGGTTCAAGCGATTCTCCTGCCTCAGCCTCCCAAGTAGCTGGGATTACAGGTGCACGCCGCCACGCCCGGCTAATTTTGTATTTTTAGTAGAGACAGGGTTTCTCCATGTTGGTCAGGCTAGTCTCAAACTCCCGACCTCAGGTGATCTGCCCACCTTGGCCTCCCAAAGTGCTGGGATTACAGGCGTGAGCCACCATGCCCGGTCCCAGTGTTCTTTATTAATATCTCTAGGAAAGGAGGGACTGGAAGCACAGAGTCATCAGCATTTCCCCAAGTTATCTAGAGGGTAAATATAAAGAAATATAACCATCATTAATAAGGGAAAAGGTCGTGAAAAAAGATGAGGAATTTGGATCCAGTAGCTAGCATCTCAACCTGGTATTCAGTGATCTGTACTGTTTTTCATAAATTTGGAAACCAGTTTGGGTTAATGATTCCCATTAATCATTTTAACGTGACATTTGTAGGACTTTAATGCTTTGAACACACAGAATGTAAAGTGAAGACAAGTATTAAACCTTTTATTTTTTATTTTTTTGTAGTTTTTATAACTTCATTTGATGTATTTGATGATCAGCAGTTAGTTCCCATCCACACTGACTGTAGATGTGTGAAAGTGGTAACAAGTATATAACCAAAGTATAGAGCTTATTTGGTGAATTTCTAACCTCATTATGTTTTCTGGACCATCCACTGCACATGGACACAGTATGGACATTCCTTACTACTTTGGCCCAGACAGCTTTGTTGAGCCTGGTATCAATGCACATATCTGGAGTTTTCTATCTCCTTCATTACAAATTTCCAGTCTCTTTAAGAGCCTGAGGGGCACACTTCTTGAAGCCCACTCCATGGATACACTTGTGAATATTAATGGTGTACTCTTGGGTCACCACCTAGTTGATGGCATAATGGCCATTCTTCTCACCATCCTTCTTTGCAGGAGCCCAAGTTGCTTAAATGTTTTAGGTAGTAGGCATCTTAGCTATAAAAGCCCTGACTTGGCCGGGCATGATGGCTCACTCCTGTTATCCCAGCATTTTGGGAGGCCGAGGCAGGCAGATCACTTTAGGTCAGGAGTTTGAGACCAGCCTGGCCAACATGGCGAAACCCTGTTTCTACTTAAAAAATACAAAAATTTGCCGGGCATGGTGGTGCATGCCTGTAATCCCAGCTACTCTGAAGGCTGAGGCAGGAGAATTGCTTGAACTCAGGAGGTGGAGGTTGCAGTGAGCCGAGATCACGCCACTGCACTCCAGCCTGGGCAACAGAGCAAGACTCCATCTCAAAAAAAAAAAAAAAAGGTAGACTGGGCGCGGTGGCTCACACCTGTAATTCCAGCACTTTGGGAGGCTGAGGTGGGTGGATCACGGGGTCAGGAGTTGAAGACCAGCCTGGCCAAGATGGTGAAACCCCATCTGTACTAAAAATACAAAATTAGCCAGGCAAGGTGGCAGGCGCCTGTAATCCCAGCTACTCGGGAGGCTGAGGCAGGAGAATCGGTTGAACCAGGGCGGCAGAGGTTGCAGTCAGCCAAGATGGAGCCACTGCACTACAGCCTGGGCGACAGAGTGAGACTCCGTCTTAAAAAATACAAAACAAGGCTGGGCGTGGTGGTTCACGCCTGTAATCCCAGCACTTTGGGAGGCTGAGGCAGGTGGATCACCTGAGGCCAGGAGTTCGAGACCAGCCTGACCAATATGGTGAAACTCCTTCTCTACTAAAAATACAAAAATTAGCCGGGCATGGTGGCGCACTCCTGTAGTCCTAGCTGTTCGGGAGGCTGAGACAGAAGAATTGCTTGAACCTGGGGAGCAGAGGTTGCAGTGAGCCGAGATCACGCCACTGCACTCCAGCCTGGGCGACAGAGCAAGACTCCATCTCAAAACAAACAAACAAACAAACAAAAAACGCCTTGACTGGCTAATAGAAACCTCTTTGCACACTAATAACATGTCATTTGGTTTGAGCTAAAAACAGTATGCTTACGTGCCAGGGGCTAATAAATTATATAAATTCTTTTTTTTTTTTTGAGCCGGAGTCTCACTCTGTCGTCCAGGCTGGATGCAGTGGCACGATCTCAGCTCACTGCAACCTCTGCCTCCCAGGTTGAAGCAATTCTCCTGTCTCAGCCTCCCAAGTAGCTGGGACTACAGGTGCCCGGCACCATGCCCAGCTAATTTTTGTATTTTTAGTAGAGACGGGGTTTCACCATATTGGTCAGGCTGCTCTTGAACTCCTGACGTCAGGTGATCCGCCTGCCCTGGCCTCCCAAAGTGCTGGGATTGCAGGCATGAGCCACCATGCCCGGCCTAAATTATTTCAATTTTCACATGCAGTCCTGGAAGGTCAATACAAGTTATCTATTTTATATAGATAGAAAAAACTGAGGTTCAGAAAGGTTATATAATGTGCCCAAAGTTTCACAGGTAATAAGCAGAGAATTTGGAACTCAGAGCTTCTGCTGCCAAATACTAAGATATGCCAGCTAAAGTCGATTCCTAGGAACTTTACTCTCTTTCATCTGAAATCCAGAGAATGAGTTGACTGCAACTCTGCAGCCAAATACTTAAATGTCCCTCATAGTCTTATGAACCAAAAACTTCAAACTCTTAGACTCAAGCCATCCTCCTGTCTCAGCCTCTCAAGTAGCTGGGACTACAGGTGTGTACCCCTATGGCCAGCTAATTTTTTTCTTTATTATTTTTTTTTTGGTGGAGACAGGATCTTGCTGTGTTGCCCAAGCTGGTCTCGAACTCCTGGGCTCAAGTGATCCTCCTGCCTCGGCCTCCCAAAGTGTTGGGATTATAGGCGTGAGCCATCATGCCTGGCCTGAATCCAGAACTTTTTTTTTCTCATTCTGTTGCCCAGGCTGCAGTGCAGTGGCGCAATCTTGGCTCACTGCAGCCTCCACCTCCTGAACTCAAGTGATCCTCCCACCTCAGCCTCCCGAGTAGCTGAGACTATAGGCACACGCCACCACCCCTGGCTAACTTTTGTATTTTTTAGGGGAGATGGGGTCTCACCATGTTTCCCAGGCTGGTCTTGAACTCCTGGGCTCAAGCAAATTCACCCCCTTCGGCCTCCTGAAGTGTTGGGAATATAGATGTGTGAGCCACCCTGCCTAGCTCAGAACTTTTAACCAAGTTAATTAGCCCCCATTCCAGTCTGCATCAAACTAGAAATAAAGTAGGAGGAAGGGAGAAGGCTTTTAGATGGAAGTAGAGGGGTCCACAAGAAGCTATTCCTTCCAGCCAGATAGCAGGAAAGAAGCTCAAAGAAAAGCAGTGGGAGAACTGTCCCATCAGTGAGTCCAAGGGCTGACAGAATCACAAATGGAGCCACTTTGTCCTCCCTGTTGCCACAGCACTTTCCAATGCCACCGTAGCAGCATTTCCCACAGTTACTTATTGTTCCTGAGTTTTAACCAGCACGGACTTCTAGTTTACAACTGAAGTCTTTCTCAACCAGGGTTCCTCAGCCAAACCAGAACACAGAAAGATTCAAGTGACTTTTTTTCAGTTCTCCCAAGGACAGTATATGACAAATGTTAGCTTAAACACACAGGAGATAAGTTAACTTATCATCAGAATGGGTGTCTTGGGGTATGTAGGCTAACTTATCTTACAGAACCCTGATTGGGAAAGACAGGTGGTGAGGTAGAAGTTTAGTCAATCAGTAATTGATCTGAAAAGCTCATCTGGTCCTGTTCGGTGTTTTATACAATTCTGAGGTCCAAGAAAGTGAAGCAACTCACCAAGTGAGAGGTATGCTTGCTGTACCACTGTCACAGAGACTGTGGGTTCAGGAGCCTGTAATTAATAAAGCTAGGTATGGTGGTGCACACCTGTAATCCCAGCTGCTTGGGAAGCTAAGGGGGGAGGATCACTTGAGCCCAGAAGTTTGAGACCAGCCTAGGCAACACAGCAAGACCCTGTCTCAAAAAAAAAGTAAAAAAAAAAAACAACAACAACAACAAAAAAAACCAACCCCAGAAAATGTGTCTATTTTAGGAACAACTCCATAATAACCAATAACTAAATAGAAATGTATGTATGTATGTACATACATACATAAATAGAAAGGTATGTAAAGGGGTGAATTTTGTTTTCCTGGAAATTTCACTTATGCAGGAAACTTAATTATGAAACTTGATTACTTGATGAGTAAATAAATTAGTTGCTATTAGATCTACTCTTGGGGAAGCAGTAGCATTTAACCGCCTGTTGGCGGTAGTAGAGAGTCTTCCCAAACCTTCAGATGCTAGGCAGGTTATGCCTCATCAGGAGTGCACAGACTTTGAATGAGTGGTAGGGACTGAGATGTACTGGGGTGCACTAAGGCTTTCTGAAAGGAGCAGGTGCTACTCAGAGCCCTCTCTTACTGCCGTGAATGCTGGCTCAGCATTATCAGATCTTGTTTTTTTAACATTTCATTTAATCTTCCCAGAAATCCTATGAAGCATTCAACAAACAAGGAAACTGAAATATAGAGAGGATAAGTAATGTGTAGCAATGGGATCTGAATCCAGCTGTGACTTGAGAGCCTAAGCTCTTAGCCTTTTTGAGACGGAGTCTCGCTCTGTCACCCAGGCTGGAGTGCAGTAGCATGATCTCCACTCACTGCAAGCTCCACCTCCAGGGTTCACGCCGTTCCCCGCCTCAGCCTCTCGCTACAGGCCCCCGCCACCACGCCTGGCTAATTTTTTTTTTTTTTTGTATTTTTAGTAGAGACGGGGTTTCACCCTGTCAGCCAGGATGGTCTGGATCTCCTGACCTCGTGATCTGCCCGCCTCAGTCTCCCAAAGTGCTGGGATTACAGGCATGAGGCACCGTACCCGGCCTCTTAGCCATTTTTTAATACTGTCCAACAGAAACTATAAACTCCAGAAAGTCCAAGGATTACCTTTGAATAGTATAATTATGATTTTTATTTTACTTTTGTTCTCCCAAGTTTTCTTAAATGAATACACAGTCCTTGTGTTGTTAAAAAAAAAAAATCTAGTACAACTCTTTTGTGTGTGTGTGTGTGTGAGACACTGTCTCACTCTGTCACCCAGGTTGGAGTGCAATGGTGTGATCTCCACTCACTACAAATTCTGCTTCCTACATTCAAGTGATTCTTGTGCCTCAGCCTCCCAGGTAGCTGGGATTACAGGTATGCAACACCATGCCCGGCTTTTATATTTTTAGTAGAGACAGGGTTTCACCATATTGGATGGTCTCGAACTCCTGACCTCAGGTGATCCACCTGCTTTGGCCTCCCAAAGTGCTGGGATTACAGGCTTGAGCCACTGTGCCTGGCCTTTTTTTTTTTTTCTTCTTGTTCTGTCGCCCAGGCTGGAGTGCAGTGGTGCCATCTCAGCTCACTGCAACCTCCGCCTCCTGGGTTCAGGCGATTCTCCTGCCTCAGCCTCCCGAGTAGTTGGGATTACACGTGCGTGCCACCACGCTTGGCTAGTTTTTGTATTTTTAGTAGAGATGTGGTTTCCCCACGTTGCCCAGGCTGGTCTCCTGAATTCAGGTGATCCACCCGCCTTAGCCTTCCAAAGTGCTGGGATTACATGCAGGAGCCACCACACCTGGCCTTTCTCCCCCACACCCGCCCACCCCCCCCCAAGAAATTTAATGTCTGAAAAGATCATACTTGTTCAAGGCCACACAATTAAGAATGTGCCAGGTCCTATAACAGACTTCAACTTTCTAATATTCATACCATGAGTAAATATTTGTTGTGTCTAGCTTTGGGCTGGGTGCCACAAAAAAAGAACTAGTCCTTTCCTAAAATAATCTTATTGTGACAACTTAGTTCTCTTTTTTTTTTGAGGCGGAGTATCTCTCTGTCTCCCAGGCTGGAGTGCAGTGGCGCGATCTCGGCTCACTGCAAGCTCCGCCTCCTGGGTTCATGCCATTCTCCTGCCTCACTCAGCCTCCCAAGTAGCTGGGTCTGCAGGCGCCCACCACCACGCCCGGCTAATTTTTTTGTATTTTTAGTAGAGATGGGGTTTCACCGTGTTAGCCAGGATGGTCTCGATCTCCTGACCTCGTGATCCGCCTGCCTCGGCCTCCCAAAGTGCTGGGATTACAGGCGGGAGCCACTGCGCCCGGCTGACAACTTAGTTCGTATGTGCAGCCTTAGCCCAGATGTACCTGTCACATCTTTGTCCCTCTCTGACATGACTCAAACGCCATTAGGGTCTGCCCTCAGTCTGTGCCCACTCAAAGCAGGAGGAGCGTGGCTACTACTGAATACCATATCAGTGATTTAACAGACTTTTTTTTTAATCCAAGTATCTGGAAGCAGGCTTACACACTTTTACACCTTGAAACAATAGTGAAGCCTCATGCAAATGCTCAAGCTCTTGTGTGTTTTTTACCGGTTTGCCATCTGAAGGCTTTAGTAAAGTCACTAGGTCCCACAGAACACTGGGAGATTCTTGAGCTGTTTGTGGCACATCTTGCTCAAGGGCAGGCACATCCACCAAAGTGGCTGTGGTGGAAAAAGCATTCATTTTAGGTGTACCAGATTGGGCTGAGATCCCAGTTGTTACTTAGCAGCCAACATCCTTAAGTTACTCTTGTGGCAAGTTTGCTTCCCCATCTCTGCTTAGCTTTCCAGCTTCATCTTCCACCCCAGCAGACCACACCCCAGCCTGCTAAACTCCCTGTCCTTCTCTGAATCTCTGAGCTCTCGGCTCTATTGCTTTGGGATTCATGCTGCTATACCTGCCAGGAAGTCCATTTCTCATACCTTCATCCCCCAATCCAGCTATTTCTTGCCCATCCTTTAACAGTGACATCAGCTATTCTGAGGATGTGCTACTCACCCAGGCTGGACTAGGTACCCTTTCTATCCTTTGGCAGGCTGTACTAACCTCTGTTAGATTTAAAATATTGTTTTTGTAATTGCTTTTACCTGTCCCCACCAAAAGACAGTTGCCCATATAATCATCAAAAACTATTTGTTAAATCAATCCAGAGAAGTAATTAGCACTTACTTCTCAGGGTTGTTTGGTCAGTCTATAAACTGTAGGCTGTTATTTGGTCTACTGTTGGTCCCAGCTTCTCTATCTTTGAACAGTGCCCATTAACTCAAGAATATACTGCTTCCTTGTTCTCTCCTTCTTGCACCTCTCCACCATCCCCTAAAAGCCCCCTTCTCTGAGAGGGTAACCTTGAGCTTCTGGGTTTTGTAGATGTCTATACCTGAGATCCGACAATGTGGTAGAAGGCAACTGTGCTGATGAATTACTACAAAACTCCCATCGCGTCGTGGAGGAGTATTTTGTGGCCCCCCCAGGTACGTGCTGCCCAGAATGGTTTAACAGATAGTCTCACAGTAACCTTAGGAATGAAGCAAGAAGCATGAGGACCAAAGATGCTATGTGAAGGCACTTTGAAAAGGATGAAGTGCATACAGATGGTGGCATTAAGGTGGCAGTAGGGTCCAGGGTCATACTCACCTCTAGGGGCAGTTAGTAACAGGAATAAGCAAAACAGGATTAGGGGCATGCGGGAGGTTTAAAGTAGGTGGAAATCTGGAGCTCAAGATCTCCCTAAAGGGGCAGCTGGCATTCAGTGTTTCTCAAAGCCACAGTTAAGACCGTGCCAGATCCTGTAATCGACTCCAACTTTCTAGTATTCATACCATGAATAAATATTTGTTAGGTCTAGCTTTGGGCTGGGTACCACAAAAAAACCAATCCTTTCCTAAAAGAATCCTTTTTTTTTTTCTTTTGAGATGGAGTTTCACTCTTGTTGCCCAGGCTGGAGTGCAATGGTGCAATCTCGGCTCACCGCAACCTCCACCTCCCGGGTTCAAGCGATTCTCCTGCCTCAGGCTCCCCAGTAGCTGGGATTACAGGCATGCACCAGCATGCCTGGCTAATTTTTTGTATTTTTAGTAGAGACAGGGTTTCACTGTGTTAGCCAGGATGGTCTCGATCTCCCGACCTCAGGTGATCCACCCACCTCTGCCTCCCAGAACGAATCTTATTGTGACAACTTAGTTATCATGTGTGGCCTTAGCCCAGATGTTTCTGTCACATCTTTGCCTCTCTATGACATGATTCAAACGCCATTAGGGTCTGCCCTCAGTCTGCGCCCATTCAAAGCAGGAGGAGCATGACTGCTATCAGTGGTGCCAGGCAGGAATGTAAACTCATTTCTCCAGAGAACCTGGATACCTGGCATTTTGTGTGATATTTCTTAAATTTTTTTTTTTTTTTTTTGAGACGGAGTCTCGCTCGGTCGCCCAGGCTGGAGTGCAATCTTGACTCACTGCAACCTCTGCCTCCTGGGTTCAAGCAATTCTCTGCCTCAGCCTGCCGAGTAGCTGGGATTACAGGTGCCTGCCACCATGCCTGGCTAATATTTTTGTATATTTAGTAGAGGCAGGATTTCACCATCTTGGCCAGGCTAGTCTTGAACTCGTGATCTACCCGCCTCAGCCTCCCAAAGTGCTGGGATTACAGGGGTGAGCCACTGCACCCCACCGATATTTCTTAAAATTTAAGTGCTGGCAACCAATTCAAAATTTAAAAAACAAAATACCATCCAAGCCAAATAAAACACATTTACAAGCCAGGTGCAGTCTGTGAGCCATCAGTTTACAACAGCTGGTATAGAGATTTGCATCATCTACCTACTGTAAATATTTTAAATAGAAGCTTTAAAATTACTCTGGGCTGACAGTAAAATCCAGAACCTTGGATAGGTTGACTGTTTTTATCTCCTCTGCAGGTAGGTGAGTACTCGGAGCTGTTGTACTACCCCTCTGGGCATCTGGGAGTGGGACTAGCCAAAAGCAGTCAGGTAGCCTGCTAAGTGCCAACTTCCAGTTCAGGATATCCCGAGGGAGAATCATTCTGAGCAGACTCCACAGAAGACACTGGCTCTGGTCAGCTTAAGGTGCCAGTTAAAGGCAGGCTCTGGTTGATGCAAGGATGGGAAAGAAAGCTAGAAATTTTGTGAGCTAAACTTTTTTTTTGTTTGTTTTGAGATGGAGTCTTGCTCTGTTGCCCAAGCTGCAGTGCAGTGGCGCGATCTCGGCTCACTGCAAGCTCCACCTTCCACGTTCATGCCATTCTCCTGCCTTAGCCTCCCAAGTAGCTAGGACTACAGGCGCCCACCACAACGCCCGGCTAATTTTTTGTATTTTTAGTAGAGACGGGGTTTCACCGTGTTAGCCAGGATGGTCTCTCTCTCCTGACCTCGTGATCGCCCGCTTCTGCCTCCCAGAGTGCTGGGATTACAGGTGTAAGCCACCGCACCCGGCCGTGAGCTAAACTCTTAATCATGCCTCCAATCCACTAAACCACCTGTTAACTGTGGAGAGAAAGGAGACTCTCCATCTCAGAGCCTGATAATTGTGGCTCCAGCAGACATATCTTTTGATCAGACATGCTATCTCCCACACAGAACCTTACTTCAGACTTTGCTTTTTGGGACCACCTGAGTTCATGGTCAGTCTTTCCTTCTACTCCTATCTGCATATTAGTGGCTAATCAACCTGTATACTCCTTACTGAAAAAGGTGAATTTGGCTACACTTAGAACTGATTCTTTCAGATACTCCCAGTTAGGAAAACAGGACAGTAGCTACATTACTTCCATATTTTCCATGAGAAAGTAGTGATCAGTTAGCTCAGTAGAGCCAGCTGGGCGGCCGGCTCAGCCATAATATTCTCTTTTGTGGCTGGGCGCGGTGGCTCATGCCTGTAATCCCAGCACTTTGGGAGGCTGAGGCGGGCGGATCACGAGGTCAGGAGATCGAGACCATCCTGGCTAACACGGTGAAACCCCGTCTCTATTAAAAATACAAAAAATTAGCCGGGCGAGGTGGCAGGCGCCTGTAGTTCCAGCTACTCTGGAGGCTGAGGCAGGAGAATGGCGTGAACCCCCAGGGGGCGGAGCCTACAGTGAGCCGAGATTGCGCCACTGCACTCCAGCCTGGGCGACAGCGAGACTCCATCTCAAAACAAAAAAAAAACAAAAAAAATTCTCTTTTGTTATTTTCAAACAGGTAATATCTCTTTGCCAAAGGTGGGTGAACAAGAGCCATTCCCACACAGCTGAGTAGCTCATTCTGGAAAGGGGGTACTCTGTGAACATGTGGAAGCATCATGACAGTATTTTCTTACTGTGAATACCAGTGTTCCTGCTTTTTTCAGTCCCCTGAAAAAATGGATGCTCAAGCATTTCTTAATAACAGATTCTTCTGAAGACAGAATTGGGAAAGATCTGGCCCCAACAAGGCAATGAGTTCCTGATGCTAACTGAGGTGAAAGAAAAGCAAAAGTCAGCTTCCAAGGAATTCACTTAACAGGCCTGTTCAGTATGGAAGACATTATTTATCTGCCTTTAACTCCCCCCAAAGGAGCATACCAACTGCATGAAAGTGAACTTTTCTATCTACGTAACTGGTAGACGGAGCATCTTGATCACTATGTGACAACCTTGGCTGTCATTTTTAGTTGCCATTTGCATTGATTTGAGCAGCCCTATCTTTACCGAACATACCTGAATTTGTTCCTGGGCTCCCACTTTCTTCCCAGAAAAGGGCTAACTTCCTACTAAGGTCTGAAGAGTGTTGAAAGTAGACTAGAGCTTGGGAACTCCTAACCTAGAACTATCTGCCATCCCACAAAGTGATTATATGCCAAAGGGATACTAGTCATACCTAGTGTTTCTCTTTCTGAAAAGAGAACTTATCCTAAAATTAGCCCTGGGCCTGGGACAAAGGAGCCCTCTCCGCCCCCAAAATGATTATTAAATTGAGATGAGTCCAGGATAAAACTCAGATACCAAGGATAAATGAAACTTATTTAGGGATAAAAGTGGGCCGGGCGTGGTAGCTCACTCCTGTAATCCCAGCACTTTGGGAGGCTGAGACGGGCGGATCACAAGGTCAGGAGATCGTGACCATCCTGGCTAACGTGGTGAAACCCCATCTCTACTAAAAATACAAAAAATTAGCTGGGTGTGATGGCAGGTGCCTGTAGTCCCAGCTACTCGGGAGGCTGAGGCAGGAGAATGGCGTGAACCCGGGAGGCGGAGCTTGCAGTAAGCCGAAATCGCACCACTGCACTCCAGCCTGGGCGACAGAGCAAGTCTCAAAAAAAAAAAAAAAAGTGATAGAATCAGAGGGAGTTTTTCCTCTAACCAAACTGCCAAAGTTGGTTTTGGCTAAGAATTTCCCACTAATATTTATGCTGCTGCTCATTTTTTTAGTTTTCTGAGACAGGGGTCTCGCTCTGTCACCCAGGCTGGAGTGCAGTGGTGTGATCACAGATCACTGCAGCCTCCAAACTCCTGGGCTCAAGTGATCCTCCCACCTCAGCCTCCTAAGTAACTGGGACTACATATGTGCATCACCACGTCCAGTTAATTTTTTTTTTAAGTAGAGATGGGGGTCTTGCTATGTTGCCTATCTGGTCATGAACTCCTGGCCTCAAGGGATCCTCTGGCATGCCTTGGCCTCCCAAAGGGCTAGGATCACAGGCAAAAGCCACCGTGTGTTTATTTTTCCCATTCCCTTCCTTTATCTGCAATGCTTTTTTCTTTAAGGCAGCCTAATTTACAAGCTTGGCCTTGAATTAAAAGAGAACCCAGAACCCGCTCTTGGAGTTTACGTTCTCAAACCAACATCAGAGCAACTGTCTATCCCCATATAAATAAAGTTATCTACCCCTGCTCCTTACTAACTGGGTACAAGTTATGACTACAACTCAGTGGTTTTTTAAATTAGTGTGCCTATTTGGTGAAATCTGTGAACTTAATCAAGGACAACCACACATGTCAATTACTAAACGTTTAAAATATATTTCTAAACAGAATGGGCCGACTCAGTCACAGTAACTGTTGATCTCCATAGTAGAGCAACCCACAAAGACAGAACTGATTTTTTTTCCCATAATCAGGGGTGAAAAATATACAACTTGTTTCTGAACCAAAACCACAATTTCTGCAGTTTAAAATGTTTCACTGCTAATATGGCCCTGGTAGAAATTATGTAGTTTTTTTTCTTTAAAAAAAAAAAAAAATTAAAAAAATTTCCTAAGACACTAAATCCTCAATCTGGAATGTAGATTCTGAGCACAAAGCAGCTCAGTTAACCTAAAAAATAAAGAAAAAATTCCCATCACCTGTCTCAGTAGGGCCTGAAAGGAGAGAAGTAGTGTGGGGAACCCCTGCTTTGGTATGGAGAGTCACGGCCCCTTGACCCAGACCGAGACCGTGAGTAGCCATAGCTGGTGCTTCTCTCAGGATAAACTCGGATGTAGGAAGTTTCACCCTGAAATGCAAACAAAAAAAGAGTAAAGGGGAAAAAAATCAGAGCCAGAAGAATAAGCAAACCAACATCTAACAATAATAGTTAAGTATTGAGCACTTACTGTGCACTCTGTGCCTGGCATGAGGCTATCTCATTAAACCTTCATAACATTATGAGGTAGGTACTCTTACTATCCCATTTCAAGAATGAAGAAAATTAAGACTTAAGTTATATCATTTGCCCAAGGTAACACAATAAATGCCAATCTGACATGTTGATACTCAATTAACTATGATAAACAATATATCTGAATTACTGCCATTGACCCCCCTCAAAGCTAAGAACTGGAAAGGATCTCAGGGGTCATATAGTTTAATCCCCTGCCACCTCATGTATGCATCTTTGGATGGGCATCTATGGAAGGAGCTAGCCTGTATTTAATACCTTCCAGGTGTGAGGACCTGAGCTAGATGCTTTAGATGTTATCCTCTTGCTCTAGATTCCTGGCAAGTCTCGTGATGGTGCTATTATGTGACCATTTTGCCCATGAAGGAATCGAGGTTCCAAGAGTAGTTCAGGTAAGGAATTAATAAGCAGCAGAGGAGTCATGTCCAGGCTGGCTTGTCCCCAGGCCCTCTGCCTTCAGCCACCATTCTCAGAAGATCCAAAGATGCCAAGGGGAAAGAAGCCGGATGCTTTTTCACCTTAGGTGAAAGTCAGTAATTGGAGTTACCCTTTCTGAGGCCCTGCTTTGCAGTATAACTGAGGATCAGGTGCTGTTCTGTTTCTGCTCCAAATTCAAGTCCTAGAGGACAGTCTGAACAAAAGCATCATTAAACCAGGGAAGGACCAACCTCTAAGCCAAAAACTAGGCAATTATATGAATCCTCAGAAAAAGAAATGAGCCCAGAGACCTGTGTCCCCAAACATCCGTAAATCTCATAGTAAGGCAGGACAGGATAACCAGAAAAAAACAATGTCCAATTGGTGGTCTGGTTTCTGGTCTCAATGGTACCAAAGGGATAGTCACCACCTCAGTCAAACTGAGATCCAAAACAGCAGCTGCTTTCCTACAAGGAAAGACATCCAGAACTACTGAGTCTCAAGGGTGACGTAATCAACCACAAGAAAATGTTACGGTTTAGCCTGGCACAATGGTGCATGCCTGCAGTCCCAACTACTGGAGAGGCTGAGGTGGGAGGACTGCTTGGGCCCAGGAGTTCAAGGTCAGCCTGGGCAATATAATGAGACTCTGTCTCTAAAATCAAAAATTAGAGAAATATAAAAATTATAAAATTAAAAAAGAAAATGTCATGATAGCTCAGGTTTCAGAGAGGATGCTTGTACTACTCTGGGAAAAAAGTGAAGTGACAGCTCAGCCCTGACAGCAGGACCTAGAAGGGCTGAGATGAAGAGGCTGACCTGTAGAGCTCAGCCTGGACCCACAGGAGGGGTAGTTGAGTTCACAGAGGGATACTGCCATTTAAGCTGGTTGTGAATGGGGTGGTATGAAGACCGACTGCACTAGTATTCTCTCCAGGTTACAAATACCATGACCAAACTGTGTAATGTGATACTAATATGCAGAATAAAGCATATTAAAAAACAAACATACCATGAATGCATACTTCTTTCAGCTATGACCCTGAAGGACTTAGGCATAGCAAATTCCATGGCTTTGTCCACCTAAGATAGATCTCTTATGGTACTGTGAGGTTACCAAATGGCATGGCCTCTTGCTACCTCTGCTAGGTCAGGTTCAAGTGGAGTGATTTGAGTACAAGCTCCTCAACAGAAGGCAAGGACCCACCTCATGAGAGCGGAATTTGGTGTCATCCAGTTTACGCAGGGCATATTCCATGTCTTCTTTTCTGAGATACTCGACCATCCCCACTCCATCCTTCTGCACATCAGCATAACAGACATCCCCAGCTTCTCGCATGTGATCCTTCAGGTCCTGCCAGCTGCCTGACGGAGGAAGTCCTAGGCATGGAGAACATAAGAAAGCCCACATCCTTCAGCTATGTTAACTGCCCTGTTAAGAGCCAGCAATACCTATGGTCCCTTCTCCATGACCACTTAAATCCTGAGGGTCCCCAAATCATAAACCTTGATAAGGGACATGAAATCAGAAAAGAGCACTGAAGTATGTGTGGTAAATAAACCACCTTGAGAAGCTGGTTTTAAGTTCATCTTCCAGAGACCAGGCCTTTTCAACAGAGCAAGAAGTCCATCCCATTACAGGTTTAGTATCTTTGAGAATTCATAGCCTCTTTGTCCTTTAAAATCAATGCCAAACTCCTAATACTTTGAGTTCCAATTTTTTCCATTATGAAATTTAACAGTACCAATTATTTATTGCTTGACAGGGTTTCACAGGACATGGGAATTTTGAAACCAGACAATGAAATAACCAAAGAGTAGCTGAAGGTAACAACACAACAACAAAAAATCTAAAGTTTGTTTTCTTGTAGGTATGAGTGACAAACTATACAGAGTACCTCTTAAAAGATCACCAACACTCTTCAATACAGTGGGGGGGAAGGTAAGACTCAGATGCTAAAACTAGTCGGGAGTCATACAACCCTACCTGATGTCATGAAAGGGAAATGTGCTCCTGCTCTCAAAGGCTGTGTTTACCGCTCACAGCTCAGGACTGCAGCCATTTCCTAATAGTTTTCTAAGCAGGATTTCAGAGCAGCATGGAGAGAAAAAAAGATAATGTATGACATCCTGAAGGAGGGAATAGAGTTCTGGGGTTAAAAAATTACAAAGGGACACAAGATAGGCAGATACTGAGAGTATCATTCTTAAGCACATGGGAGTATGCTGTGATTGTGTGACATTCACATCTTAAAAAGGTGCCAGGCGCCTCGATTTATTTCATTCCACCAGAGCCATAAAACTCCCATGCAATATGCAGAAGGCCCCAGGTCTTTCCAGTGTGTTAATATTTTGAAGACAGATAAACCTCCCAGTTTAGCATTTCATCACTTATAAACACTAGACAGAAATAGTCTATACTTTCCAATAAAATCTCTAAGACTCTTAAGTTATGGGGTTTTAAAAAATATTTAATTCTAAAACCACCACAAAATCTGATCTTCTTCAGGATCCAAGGCTGGGTAAGTTGTTCAAATCTGGCTCCTTGAATGCCTTTCTACCATGTCTGATGCCAAGTATATTCCAAAAGAAGCATCTTTAGAATTGTAGCTCAAGGAGTCTTCCCATCATCTTTCCTTCTCACCACTAGAAAACTCCTTTACAAGAAATATGGTTATGTTCTTCCAAGGCTGCACTCCCAGCGCAATTTCATTTGCAGGATACTTTCCTCACTGGCAATCCAGGGCAAGGCTTCACACAGGCTATTGAAAAGAAAGCCCCCGTGTCCCATGCACTGAAGAATAACAGCTATCATTTCTTGGAAGACAGACTCTGTGTTAAGTATTTTACATGTATCATCTCATTCTGTTTGAAAGGAACATACCTGAAACAAGAACTCGGAAATCAGATCTTCTTGTAGGAGGCCCATTCCTCCCACCACGGGGCCACCCACCCCGACC
Source organism: Gorilla gorilla gorilla (assembly GCF_029281585.2). Lineage (NCBI taxonomy): Eukaryota > Metazoa > Chordata > Mammalia > Primates > Hominidae > Gorilla > Gorilla gorilla. Next base: position 135,890,698 of record NC_073234.2, read on the forward strand.
TCCATAAGTCCTGGGGAACTCCACACGAAGCCGACACTGGCCATAATCATAACCATTTCTTCCATAAATAGCATCCTCCGCATCTCTAAAAAAAACAACAACAACAAAAACGTTTGGAGTTAGTGCTGTTCAGGAGGCCAAGTGACTTTCCAAGTGAGGGGCATGAGTAGTAAGCATAAAAGGGAAACCTAGAGTGAAGAAAAAAACACACAAATCAGGATCCTGAAGCACTTCTGCTTTGGTTTGGAGACGTTTCATGATACTGGAATTAACCTTTACAGCTGTCACACGCAGTTTTAGAGGTATGAAATTATAATGAATGAGCAAACAGATTACTCATAAGAGGGCTAATTCAGAGAAAAAAAAAAGAATCAATTGCTGACAGATTATTGATTTTGCCAATAAACCACCAGTGTTTTTCTAACCTTCGTGAGCATTTTCTCAAAAAGCACACCACACACTAACCCCTTAATATTTTTCTACAAAGCCTAGTGCCATAAAGTCTATGGAAGTAAAAAGTAGGCTGTTAGCCAGGCATGGTGTTGCACGCCTGTAGTCCCAGCTACTTGAGAGGCTGAGATGGGAGTGCAGAGCCAAGATCACACTACTGTACTCCAGCCTGGGTGACAGAGACCCTGTCCCAAAAAACAGGAAAAAAAAAAGTAGCCAGTTGGATAGGAGAGTATTTGAGGGTAAATAAAGTAGGTGGGCATGATGTTTGAGCCCAGGTCAAGGCCAGCCTGGGTAATATAGTGAGACCCGGTCTTTTAAAAAAATAAATAAATAAGGCTCAAAGGACAAAAGAAAAATGCAAATGAGTGTTTTGTGATGTATGTGGAACTTTTTTTTTTTTTTTGAAACGGGGTCTTGCTCTGTCACCAAGGCTGAGTGCAGTGGCTGGAGCATAACTCACAGCAGCTTCTAACTCTTGGGCTCAAGCAGTCCTCCCACCTCAGCCTCCTGAATAGCTAGGGCCACAGGCGTGTACCACTGCACCCAGCTAATTTTTGGATTTTTTGTAGAGACAGGTATCCCTATGTTGGCCAGCCTGGTCTTGAACTCCTGGGCTCAGGCGATCCTTCCCCTCAGTCTCCCAAAGTGCTAGGATTACAGGCATAAGCCACCGCGCCTGGCCTTGGAACTCTTAAGTGTACCTTTTCAGCATGGTTTGGAGAACTATTTTTGTCAAAAAACATTCTTTGGATACAATTTTGCCAAAAGAGATAAATATTCAATAAAATTACTTTAAGTCTTTCCTAGGACTCTAGGAGAGTCAGGAATGCCACGTTGATTCTCCAGTATTGGATGGTAGAAAGTGTGACCTTGGAGCTTGGGTGGACAAGAGGAGCTGAATGTGCTAATGAAGGCATTGTTCAGTGTCACAGGCACATAATCACTTGTAAGATTTTAGAACTAAAAGCAACAATGACCATATCCAGTGCAACCTTGACTACGTAAAATGCAGACTGGGAGAGGCAGAACTGCTAGGAGGTCAGAACAGACTCTGAATAAAAACTGGCCAGCATTCAGGCGCTGTGGCATATGCCTGTAATCTCAGCACTTTGGGAGGCGGAGGCAGGTGGATCACTTGAGGTTACCAGCTTGAGACCAGTCTGGGCAACCTGGTGAAACCCCTCGTCTCTACTAAAAAGATAAAAATTAGCTGGGCATGGCAGTGCGCAGCTGTAATCCCAGCTACTCAGGAGGCTGAGGCACGAGAATCTCTTGAACCCAGGAGGCGAAGGTTGCAGTGAGCTGAGACTGTGCCGCTACACTCCAGCCTGTACAACAGAGCCAGACTCCATCTCAATAAATACAATAAATAAATAAAATTAGCCTGCATTCAAATCATTATTCTGCAAATTACTAGTAGTCATCTCTGGGTAAGTGTTTAATCAAGTTTTTACATCTCTAATGTGAACAGTATGCCTATCTCACAGGGTTACTGTAATGGTTAAATAAGATACTACATGAAATGCTTTGCTTGAATCTTCACATCTAGTGACACCAAAAGATAGTTTTTCTATTATGAAAGGAATGAGGGAAGATGACAATGTAGTGTATCATATAGTAACTTTGCATTCGAAAAACAGAAGAGGGAGTTCAAATCCACTGATCCCAGCCTGGCGTGGTGGCTCAGGCCTGTAATCTCAGCATTTTGGGAGGCTGAGGTGGGTGGATCACTTGAGGTTAGGAGTTCAAGACAAACCTGGCCAACATGGAGAAACCCCATCTCTGCTGAACATAGAAAAATCAGCCAGGCATGATGGCGGGCGCCTGTAATCCCAGCTACTGGGAAGCTGAGGCAGAAGAATCGATTGAACCTGGGAGGCCGAGGTTGCAGTGAGCGGAGACAGTGACATCGCACTCCGGCCTGGGAAACAAGAGCAAAACTCCGTCTCAAAAAAATAAAGAAAAATAAAAAAAACAAATCCCTCGAACTTTTTATCTTTTTTTTTTTTTTTTGAGATGGAGTCTTGCTCTGTCACCAGGCTGGAATGTAGTGGCACCATCTCGGCTCACTGCAACCTCCACGTCCCGGGTTCAAGAGATTCTCCTGCCTCAGCCTCCCGAGGAACTGGGACTACAGGCGCGCGCCACCACGCCCAGCTCATTTTTGTATTTTTAGTAGAGACGGGGTTTCACCATGTTGGCCAGGATGGTCTCGATCTCTTGACCTTGTGATCCGCCCGCCTCGGCCTCCTAAAGTGCTGGGATTGACACTAGCTTTCTATCAGTAACTCTAAATCCTCAATATCCTGATCTGTAAAATCTGGTTAACCATACAGGCCGGGTGAGGTGGCTCACGCCTGTAATCCTAGCACTTTGGGAGGCTGAGGCGGGCGGATCACCTCAGGTCGGGAATTCGAGACCAGCCTGACCAACAAGGAGAAACCCCGTCTCTACTAAAAATACAAAAAAATGAGCCAGGCATGGTGGCGCATACCTATAATCCCAGCTACTCAGGACGCTGAGGCGGGAGAATCGCTTGAACTCAGGTGGCGGAGGTTGCGGTGGGCCGAGATCGCGCCACTGCACTCCAACCTGGGCAACAAGAGTGAAGACCCGTCTCAAAAAAAAAAAAAAATAGTACCTACACCTCATAAATTGTTCAAAATACTAAATACAGGCTGGGCGGGTTGCTCACGCCTGTAATCCTAACAATTTGATCCGCTGAGATGGGAGAATCACCTGAGCTCAGGACTTCGAGACCAGCCTGGGCAACATGGTGAAACCCCCTATTTTATCAATCCAAAAAAATAAGAAGGAAAGAAAAAAAGCTAAATACACACCATGGCACTTGACCCATAGCAACTGTTGAAAAACCACAATGGCACGGTTACTAAATAAGCGAGGCATAGCCTTCTCCGGCTTAGGGGTAAAAATGCCCAGTTCCGGTTTTGAGGCAAATGAGGAGATACTAGGGATGAGCTGTCAGAGTCGACTCTTCAGCCATCAACGCCTCGCGGTGCTTCCTGCCTGCCCTTCCTCAGATGCTCTCCTTGCCCTATCAATACGTCCGCCCCAGGCAGGTCGGACACCCTACGAACATTCCGCGTTCCCCGGGAGCAAATGATGCTAGGAAAACAGGGTGCGGGCTCTTATTTGGCCGGAGTGGAGTGACCAGGTCAGCGCCGCAGCTGCTAACCACCACCAACCACAGTTTTGAAAGTTCCTGGGCTTTTTCCGGCCTGAGGGCCGACGCTGTTTGCAAAATCACAAGCACTCCTTAGAGCCGGGTTAGGAATCTAGAGTTTCCAAATCCCTGGAACCTTTAGCATCTCGCCAAGCCTCCCTCATCAAAGGAGAGAAGTGAAATCAGAGCCCCACTCCGGCTGTTTTAGAAGTTTTCCCGAATCCGTGATCCCTTTACAAAGCCGGGGCCCTGGCCTGCGGGGCGGGGCGCGCGAACGGCGAGCTGTTCCACCAGAGATCCCTCCACGACCTCCAGCGGCATCCGCGACCCTGCAGCTTGCTCTCCAGCCACGGCGAGCACGGGCCGGGGAGAGGCGGGCGGGAAGGGCGAACGGCGACCCCCGCGCTGCCCCGGGGCCGCTTCCCCCTACGGTGCTGCCCCAGGCAGGAGGCGGACAAGGCTCATTTGGACCCCCCGAGGCCGGTGCAGGCGGGCTTGGGCCCTCCGAAGTCTCAGCTTTTGGGTTTCTAAATAAAATATTGGAATAATAAAAATAAAGGAAGTGACGACGGCGCGAAGGACGGCCCGGGCCTGCGAGGAGAGGCTGCCTCATCCTCCACCCGTGAGGGGGCGCCGTGAGGGGTCTGCGCGGAGGCGGGGGGAGGGGAGGCCGGGGGGAGGGGAGCCCTGGGGGAGGGGACAGCAGGGAAGGCGGGGGCCTCAGACACCGAAGAGGAGAGGGCAGGGGCGCGGGGGCCTCACCGGGGGTCCTCGAAGCGCACGAAGGCGAAGGGCACGAGGCCGTGCCGGTTCTTGAGCTCGATCTCGCGGATGCGGCCGTACTTGTAGAACAGGTCCTCCAAGTCCTTCTCGCGCACGTCGGTCGGAAGGTTCCCCACGTAGATGCGCCCGTCGCCCTCGCCGCCGCGCTCGTCCGCCCAGCCCGACATCCGCACCGCCCGACGCCGCGGGCCCGCCGCAGCCCACGTCGCCGCCGCCGCCGCCGCCTCAGCACGGGTCCCCCCGCAGCGTCCCCGCGGGCTCCGAGGCGCTCAGCCGCACTGCATTGTGGGAACGCGGAGCGGAAGCGAAGGGGTCGGCGGAGGCAAAAAGAGTCCTCTTAAAGGGAACGCGGCTGCGACCATTGCGCGTGCGCGCAGGCCGGCGCCCCCTGGAGGTGCGAAGGGCCTTCGGGCGCTGACAGGGAGAGCCTGGGGCCGGGCCGTGTGGATGCCATCCCCGAGCGCTGTTCGCGCTCGGCTGAGGCACTGGACAAGTGACTTGGGCTCCCGCGCCTCAGTTCCTCTCTGTGGCGCCGCCTACCTCACAGACTTGTGAGCACTCACTGACGTGGGTAGCGCCCAGGGCCTGCGGGGCGCAGGAGAGCTGGAGTCAGGCGGAGACCGCAGGCTGACCCCGCAGCGGCCGCAAGGAGCCCCCGGCGGCTGGGCTGTCGCGGCCCCCAGCCTCAGGTCAGTAGGCCCCCGGGCCACCCTGTCCCCATTTTACAGTTGCTCAGAACTGACGGTGTCAGCATGAGATGGACTCCATAGCTTGGCCTTGAGTTTGTCGGAGTCGAGGGAGTAAGACTCTTAATGAGTATCACAGCGATCACTATAGAGTGCATCCGACTTGTGCTTTTCATCCTCTCCCGGGAGGAGTCTGAGGCCACAGAAGGGTCAGGAATGGAACCCAGAGCCATGCTCGCATCCTAAGTACTGAGTCCTTACGGAGCTCAGGTAGACACCCACCTTGACACTTACTTTTCCACATTCACATCCCAGAACGCGGAGCATTGAACCCAGGGACCTTACAGTGAGGCCTTGCACCAGAAGACTTTTTGTTTTTGATACAGGGTCTTACTCTGTTGCTCAGGCTGGAGTGCAATGGCGCGAACACGGCTCACTGCAGTCTCGATCTCGCTGGACTCAGGTGATCCTCCCACCTCGGGGCGCCGTGAGGGGTCTGCGCTGCGTCCAGCTAGTTTATTTTCTATTTTTTGTAGAGAGGCTGGTCTCGAACTCCTGGGCTCAACCCATCCTCCAGCCTTGGCCTCCCAAAGTGTTGGATTACTGGCTTGAGCCCGGCGCCCGGCTGGAATACTCCTAACCTAAAGATTTTTCAGGCTGGGTGCGGTGGCTTACGCCTGTAATCCCAACACTTTGAGAGGCCAAGGCGGGAGGATCACTTGAGGTCAGGAGTTCGAGACTAGCCTGGGCAACATGGGGAAACCCCGTTTCTACTAAAAATACAAAAATTAGCTGGGCGTGGTGGCGTGTTCCTATAATCCCAGTTACGCGGGAGGCTGAGGCAGGAGAATTGCTTGAGCCCGTGAGGCGAAGGTTGCAGTGAGCCGAGATCATGCCACTGCACTTCAGCCTGAGTGACAGAGTGAGACTGTCTCAAAAATAAATGAAGATTTTTCATATTAAAAATGAAACCTGGCTGGGCATGGTGGCTCATGCCTGTAATCCCAGCACTTTAGGAGGATGAGGTGGGTGGATCACTTGAGGCCAGGAGTTCAAGACCAGCCTGGCCAACATGGCAAGACCCGCCCCCCTACTAAAAATACAAAAAAAAAAAAAAAAAAAGAAAAGAAAAATTAGCCAAGCTTGGTGGCACGCCTGTAGTCCCAGCTGCTTGGGAGGATGAGGCACGAGAATCGCTTGAATCTGGGAGGCAGAGGTTGCAGTGAGCCAAGATTGTGCCACTGCACTCCTCCAGCCTGGGTGACAGAGGGAGACTCTGTCTCAAAAACAAGACAAAAGAAAAACAAACAAAAAAAGGGACTAAAACCAAACATTTAATCAGAAGGTAGTTGATTTCTCATTATACCATCTGAGCGTTTTAAAATCAAAACAAACCAAAGACTAGACACCCACATATACTACTGAGTGTATATCTTTTTTGGAATACAAGTTGATAGTATACATCAGGCTTTCATAATATACATATACCCTTCGATCTTGTAATTCTGCTTGTAGGATTTTTTGTTTGTTTGTTTTGAGACGGAGTCTCACACTGTCACCCAGGCTGCAGTGCAGTGGCGTGATCTCGGCTCACTGCAAGCTCCGCCTCCCAGGTTCATGCCATTCTCCTGCCTCAGCCTCCCGAGTAGCTGGGACTACAGGTGCCTGCCACCACGCCCGGCTGATTTTTTTATATTTTTAGTAGAGACAGGGTTTCACCGTGTTAGCCAGGATGATCTCAATCTCCTGACCTCGTGATCCGCCCGCCTCAGCCTCCCAAAGTGCTGGGAATACAGGCGTGAGCCACCGCACCCGGCTGCTTGTAGGATTTTTATCAGACGGAAATAATCAAGAGATTCTCATAATAAATTACATGTGTATATTTATCATTGCATTCTGTGCAATTAAAAAAATTAAACTTGATAATAAGGGAGTGGCTCAACACATTAACTTTGAATGTTACACAATTATTAAGTCATGTTTTTAATATGACAGAGATATTAAAGTCACAGTAATTTACAGTTAAAGTGAATTGAAAGTGGTGTTTAATGTATACACATATATAGTGTATTTGCTGCTTGTAACAAAAAAAAATAGAAAGAAAAAGTTTTCCAAATGTTGTGGTTGTGGAGATATCTCTTGATGGCAGTGATTTCTATGTTTTTATTTATGCTTTTCTGTATTTCTCAAATTGTAATTAGCATGCACTACTTTTATAATTGGAATAAAACACAATGAATGATTCCTAAAATAAAACCATTATAACTGTCTGTTGTATTCTGGATTATGTAAAGCGTCTAGCTGTTCTCTAGACAAGCAGGAAAGAGCCCTGGCCAAATATGATCTCGAGTCTAAGTGTGCAGCCTTATAGGAGCTTACATATCCTATAGGCATCCGGAAGTCCAGATGCCTCCTCATTTTGGGTGGTGTGCTTAGGTGTATTAATACCATTCTCTGAGTCCTACCACTCCTATGTGATTGTTGCCTGGAAAGACAAAAAAGGAAAAAAAGTGCTGTTGGAGACAATTGGGCAGTCTCCTAGGGAGAGAGAAATAGAGTCAGCTAAGTGACTCAATAGGACTGTAGGTGGAAAACTGCTTGCAAATAATAATAATTCAGCTTTAATTGTGCAAAGTCCTGCAGCATACAATCTCCAAAGGAGTTCAGTTACCCAGCAGAAAATATAGGGATGTGGTTAGTACAGGCTTCTTGGATTAGATAGAGCACAGCTAAATCATTAGGAGGCATTTATGATCATCCATGAAACCCCCTTTATTCCTGTACTGACCTTTGCAGTTAGAACACAAATGAGACCACAATTATGACTTCATGCTCAAAGGGTTCATAGGTTCCATTCTCTGCTAAGGCCAGAGACTCTAGGCAGGGACACCTTTTAAACTTTTTGTTCATCTAGATATTCAACATTATTTATGATTTAGGTCCTGTATGAGGCCCAGGGCATGCAATAATACAGCTCCATCCTTGAGTTGTGTATATAGGTTGCTATTCGGTCATGTAGAGTACAGTTGTGATAAGCATAAGCTTCTTGAGACTACATCGGAGGGCCACCTACCACAGTCTTAGAGATTCTAAGGAAGGCTTCTGGGAGGAGATGTTTAGAGTCTTGAAGAACCAGTAGGAGTTAACCAGGGGGAAGAGGGAAGGGCATTTCAGACAAAAATGAGGGCATGACTGCTGAGTGCAGTGGCAGTAATCCCAGCACTTTGGGAGGCTGAGGCAGGAGGATGGCTTGAGTCCAGGAGTTTGAGACCAGGCTAGGCAATGTAGTGAGACCCCTATCTCTACAAAAAATTTAAAAATTGCCAGGCCCGGTGGCTCATGCCTATAATCCCAGCACTTTGGGGAGGTCAAGGTGGGTGGATCACTTGAAGTCAGGAGTTCGAGACCAGCCTGGTCAACATGGCAAAACCTCATCTTTACTAAAAACACAAAAATTAGTCGGAGGTGGTGGCGCACACCTGTAATCCCAGCTACTTTGGAGGCTGAGGCAGGAGAATTGCTTGAACCCGGGAGGCAGAGGTTGCAGTGAGCCGAGATTGCGCCACTGAACTCCAGCCTGGTCAACACCGAGACTCTGTCTCAAAAAAAAAAAAAAAAATTAAAAAATTATCTAGGCATGGTAACATGCACCTGTGGTCTCAGCTACTTGATCTCGAACTCTTGAGCTCAAGTGATCCGCCCATCTCGGCCTCCCAAAGTGCTGGGATTACAGGCATTAGCCACAGCACCTGACAGTCCCAGCTACTTAAGAGGCTGAGGTGGGAGGACTGCTTGAGCCTGGGAGGCTGAAGCTGTAGTTAGCCATGATTGCACCACTGCACTCCAGCCTGGGCAACAGAGTGAGACTCTGTCTCAAAACATATAAAAGGACACCATGAGAAATCACCCAAATAGGAGAGAGAGTAGCAGACCAGGGAAAATCCCTACTAGTGTGACTGGGGCAAGGAGTTCAAGTAGGGAAGAAGAGAGAAGGAGTTGAGGCACCACCAGCCTGGGCAACATGTTAAAACCCCGTCTCTACAAAAAATACAAAAATTAGCTGGGCATGGTGGCACACACCCATAGTCCCAGCTACTTGGGAGGCTGAGGGGGGAGAATCACTTAAGCCCAGGAGGCAGAGGTTGCAGTGAGCCGATATTGCACCACTGCACTCCAGCCTGGGCGACAGAGTGAGATCCTGTTACAGAAATGGGCTTGTCCTTCTTTTCACCAAACTGAAAAGAAGCCTTTGATGTTGGCAGACTATTAAGAATTAATGCAGTTCCCACAGCAAGCCATTTATTCTCCACCAGAGTGTAGGGCAGTGCCCAACTGAAAAAAACAACATCAAAAAAAAAAAAAAAATCCCAAAACCAACAACAGCTCGGGTGATGAGTGCATGAAAATCTCAGAAATCACCACTAAAGAACTTAAAGAACTTATCCATATAACCAAACACCACCTGTTCCCCAAAAACCTATTGAAATAAAAATTTAAAACAAACAAAAAACCAACAACGCCAGGCATAAAACATGCTGCAAACCTGCCCATCTGGTTTTCTCCTTTTCTCTGTGACATCAGTCCCCTCTGGCATCCCAGCAAAATATTTTCCTCTCTGTCAGGCTCAGTCATGAGCTCCTCCCAGACCTTGGCCCTAGGTATCAGTGGGCAGAGAGGAAGTGATGGGGGAGTAGACCATCTGAGAAAATGAGGAACTGGTCCCACCTGGCAGGAGAGCTACGGAATGAGTCACTGGGAAACGTGTTCCTGGTCACAGCACCCTGGGAGCTTTCTCTGTCATTCTCTACCACTGTACTTGTGTGATGGAGTAAAATAAAACATATTCTGGAAAGCTACATAATAAAGAACTGAGCCATGCAGGGGAGGAAGGAGAGAAACAGCAGCAGAACTAGGAGGTTTGGAAGAGAGTTTGGAATTGGGGGTGAGCTTTAGGAAAGCAAGTGTCAAGTGTGGGAGGATGAGAAGAGAAAAATGGGAAAGATAATTCAAGATTTGCAGTATATTGTGAATATAATTCCCCTCTGGTGTTTTTTTCAGAGATTGCAAAAAATCTTTAACATTATTTTTCAATAACTTTTAGATAATGAACTGGTGTTTTCTTTGAATATGCCCAAACAGGTGGGAACACAAGGGCCTGATTTTATATGAAGTTACTTCAAGTGAACATACTGTATTTGTAGCAGCTCGGTTGCTTTATTTTTACTAACTTGTTAAATTCTGTGATGGAGTTTTCAAACAGCTTTTTATATCAGGGCTTCCTTTTCTTGGATTAATGGGCTTCTGGGATCAGTGAACTCCTGCCTCCCTGCCCCCTCAACCTCCACCTCCTGACCCTGATCCTGCAAAGTTGTAACAGTTGTATGCAAAATATTGTATGTGGGCAGAAAAGTGTTTTTATTCTGGGGAGAATCTCCATGTAGCATTGTCCCACAGAACTTTCTAGGATGATGAAAACATTCTATATTTGAGTTCTATGTGGTAACCATTGGTTACATGTAGCTATTGAGCACTTAAAATGTGGCTACTGCAACTGAGAAACCAACTTTTTAAATTATATTTAACAGTAATTAACTTTAATTGTAATAGCCAAATGTGGCTAGTGGCTACCATACAGGACAGCGTAGGAGTTGATCATTCTCAAAGGTCTATAAGCTGTACCCCCACATTCCCCCCAAAAAGGCCAAGAATCACTGAGACCAATCACTTCCCTTTACAGCCCTATGGTACTGGCACATAGTAAGTGCTTAGTAAACACCTGTTGATTTTATTAACTAGTATATAAAGAACAGTTATTCTAGCTCCAGAAAAGTGGAACTGAGGTACAAAATGGCAAATGAGCTCATCAGCTTCACCAAATTTCATTTCCTAAGCTCTAAATTCCTTACCCTCAACCCAGAACTTTTTCCAAAACGTTTTCCACTGTAACAGACCTTGAAAACTTTCTTCACAGCAGAGTAAATCAGAAACACAAGCAAAGGGTAGGGGGGTGTGAAAAGATTAATAACAGTACTAAGAATGTTTTTCAATGCAACAAAAAAGGATGCATTTATTTAGTAGAATCCTAATTTTTTTAGACCCAAGTCAGTTTTATACTAAGCAGATTTTTAATGAACTGTGTCAATATAATTCAGTAATGGCACCTCCAAGGCAAATACATTCCTTAAAGGTAAAAAACAAGTATGGGAATTATCTGGAGTTTTTTTTTTTAAGTTAAAAAAAATAATAATAACTGAAAGCCAGGAAGCTTCTAGGCTACACATCCCCCATGCTAACACATGCCCAGTGGCTAAACTTCCTTCTGTCTGCCTGAGGCTGGCTCTCCCCCTCAGCCAGCACATGTGCAGGGCTTCTGTGAATGTCACATTGACAGACATTCCTTGCTAGGCAGCTGGGGACCAGTTTCTTTTGTAATACCATCCTTCTCGTGGGCTGCCAGTCTGTCTTGTTGTGACACACTCCTTGAAGGTGCTAGAAGGACAGCGGGTGTTTGGGGGGTTTTTTTGTTTGTTTTTTGAGACAGAGTTTCGCTCTTGTCACCCAGGCTGGAGTGTAGTGGTGCGATCTCGGCTCACTGCAACCTCCGCCTCCCAGGTTCAAGCGATTTTCCTGCCTCAGCCTCCTGAGTAGCTGGGATTACAGGCATGCACCACCACACTTGGCTAATTCTGTATTTTTTAGTAGAGATGGGATTTCTCCATGTTGGTCAAGCTGGTCTCGAACTCCCAACCTCAGGTGGTCCGCCCGCCTTGGCCTCCCAAAGTGCTGGGATTACAGGCATGAGCCACTGCGCCCGGACTTTGTTTTTTTTTTTGTTTGTTTGTTTGTTTGTTTGTTTTTTTGAGACGGAGTCTCACTCTGTTGCCCAGGCTGGAGTGCAGTGGCACGATCTTGGCTCACTGCAACCTCTGCCTCCTAGGTTCAAGCCATTCTCCTGCCTCAACTTCCCAAGTAACTGGGATTACAGGCGCCTGCCACCACACTTGGATAATTTTGTATTTTTAGTAGAGATTGGGTTTCACCATGTTGGCCAGGCTGGTCTCGAACTCCTGACCTCAAGTGATCCACCTGTCTTGGCTTCCCAAAGTCCTGGGATTACAGGTGTGAGTTACCACGCCCGGCCAAGAGCAGGTTTTTTTATCTAGTGCTACGCTTGGACCCCAGCTTTAAGAGCCCAGGGTTATGTACATGGCATCTGGGACTTTGGTGGTGGCTTCACTCCTTGTCTGCTCAACATTTGTTCATGTATTCAACCCACATTTATCGAGCCATAGAACATTGAGCCTGGCTCTGTGCTGGGCACTGGTGCTCGGGATACAACAGTAAGACTCAACCCTGCCCTCACACCATTCACAGACAACTAAAAAGGCAATTACAGCCAGGCGTGGTGGCTCATGCCTGTAATCCCAGCACTCTGGGAACTCGCTTGAGCCCAGGAGTTCCAGACCAGCCTAGGAAACCTAGTAGACCCCGTCTCTACAAAAATAAATAAATAAAAATAAATAAATAAATAAATAAATAAATAAAGCCGGGTGTGATGGTGTGCACCTGTAGTCCCAGCTACTCTGGAGGTAGAAGCGGGAGGATGGCTTGAGGCCAGGAGCTGGAGGCTGCTTTGAACTAGGGTCTCGCCACTGTACTCCAGCCTGGGTGACAGAGCAAGACCCCATCTCTGAAAAATAAAGTAAAAAAATATATATATTTTTTTCTGAGACAGAGTTTCGCTCTTGTTGCCCAGGCTGGAGTGCAATGGTGCGATGTCAGCTCACTGCAGCCTCTGCCTCCTGGGTTCAAGAGATTCTCCTGCCTCAGTAGCTGAGATTACAGGCATCCGCCACCATGCCTGGCTAATTTTTTTTGTATTTTTAGTAGGGACAGGGTTAAGCCATGTTGGCCAGGCTGGTTTCGAACTCCTAGCCTCAGGTGATCCGCCCATGTCAGCCTCCCAAAGTGCTGGGATTACAGGCTTGAGCCACTGCACCCGGCCAAAAGTTTTTTTTTGTTTTTTTTTTTTTTTTTTTTGAGAAGGAGTTTCATTCTTGTTGCCCAGGCTAGAGTGCAATGGCACGATCTTGGCTCACTGCAACCTCCACCCCCAGGTTCAAGTGATTCTCCTGCCTCGGCTTCCTGAGTAGCTGGGATTACAGGCATGTGCCACCACGCCCAGCTAATTTTGTATTTTTAGTAGAGACGAGGTTTCTCCATGTTGGTCAGGCTGGTCTTGAACTCCCTACCGCAGGTGATCCGCCCGCCTCGACCTCCCAAAGTGCTGGGATTACAGGCATGAGCCACCATGCCTGGCCCCAATTTTTTTTTTTTTAAATAGAGACAGGGTCTCACTACATTACCTAGGCTTGTCTCAAACTCCTGAGCTCAAGTGATCCTCCTGCCTCAGCCTCCCAAAGTGCTAGTATTACAGGCATTAAGCCACCATGCTTGGCCTAAAAAATAAAAAGGCAATTACAGGCTGGGCACAGTGGCTCATGCCTGTAATCCTAGCACTTAGGGAGGCTGAGGCAGGCAGATCACTTGAGGTCAGGAGTTCGAGACCAGCCTGGCCAACATGGTGAAACCACGTCTGTTTTCTTTTCTTTTTTATGAGATGGAGTCTCAATCTGTCACCCAGGCTGGAGTGCAATGGCATGATGTTGCTCACTGCAACCTCCATCTCCTGGGTTCAAGCAATTCTCCTGTCCCAGCCTCCCGAGTAGATGGGATTACAGGCGCCCGCCACCACGCCCAGCTAATTTTTGTATTTTTAGTAAAGACAGGGTTTTGCCATGTTGGCCAGGCTGGTCTTGAACTCCTGACCTCAGGTGATCCACCTGCCTCGGCCTCCCAAAGTGCTGGGATTACAGGCGTGAGCCACCGCACCAGGCTGTGAAACTGTCTCTACTAAAAATACAAAAATTAGCTGGGCATGGTGGCAGGTGCCTGTAATCCCAGCTACTCGGGAGGCTGAGGCAGGAGAATCGCTTGAACCCGGGAAGCAGAGGTTGCAGTGAGTCGAGAACACACCACTGCACAGCAACCTGGGTGACAGAGCAAGTCTCCGTGTAAAAAATAATAGTAATAGGCCAGGCGCGGTGGCTCACGCCTGTAATCCCAGCACTTTGGGAGGCTGAGGCGGGCAGATCACCTGAGGTCAGGAGTTCGAGACCAACATGGAGAAACCCGGTCTCTACTAAAAATACAAAAAATTAGATGGGCATGGTGGCACATGCCTGTAATCCCAGCTACTCAGGAGGCTGAGGCAGAGGAATCACTTGAACCCGGGAGGCGGAGGTTGTGGTGAGCTGAGATCACACCATCCAGCCTGGGCAACAAGAGTGAAACTCCATCTCCAAAATAATAATAATAATAATAATAATAAAATTTAAAAAGGCAATTATAACAAAATGAGATATGTGCTACAAGAAATTCAGGGCACTCCTGCAGCTCTTAACCCAGGCTGGAGGGGAGTGTTCAGGGAAGACTTCCTGGAGGGAGTGGCTCTTCTAAACTGAGACCTGAAGAACCAGATGGTGCTAGGCAGGTAAATGAGAGGAGAAGAAAAGCATTCCAGACAGAAAGAAAGCACTGCAAAGAAAGCTGGGAGGACAGAGGCAAGCTTGGGGCTTTCGGGAAGCTAAATAGTTCAGCACAGTTAGAGCATGGGGTGGAGGTGAGGGCTGTTCTTCCTTGCACTAGTGCCACAAGCTACTTACAGTGAGATGCCCTAATGTAAATCAGAGCCTGGCTGGGTTAGATTACACATGTCAGTCCTAAGTATTTCAGATGTTCACTGGCAATCAGTATGAGTTGCCTTTACCATACAAATGTTTATTGTATATCCCTGAATAGGATGACTGTAAAGGGGTGGCATGATCAGTCTGGGGGAAGGGGCCTTGAGGGGAGTATGGTCTCACAGTGTCCAAAGGAGAGCTGTGAATAGCAAAAGGATGCTTGTTTGGAAGACAGAAGGACAGCAGAAGGGGACAAAGCAAAAATCCAATCATCCCTCCTCGTGTGAGGAAGATGGGGCTCAGGGGGAGCGGAATTCAAAATGTGAGGATGTTTATTAAAACCTATGGTTCCCCCCAAATTAGAGGGGACCTCAATCTGCATCCAGAGGGGGCTGGTTAAGCAGGAAATGTACAGTTCTAGTTCTGAACACTATGCAAACATTAAAAATACCACATTCATATGTGTGGATATGAAAAGTTCTCCAAGATACTGACATCTACAGTGTGTACTGTGCTAGATGCTAGGGACACAGCAGAGGGGACAAAGTGTCTGCCCCCTTAGAGACAACACCATCTCCACACCCTCACCTTGGCCTTCAGGATGTGCCTGAAGCAGCTACTCCTCCGCTCCTGCTACTCCTGGCAGCTTCTCTGGGATCTGCTGTCTGGAAGCCTGTGTCCCTTTCCTTCCTCCAGGTCTTTGCATGGGCTGGCTCCTCTCCCTGGACACTGTTTTGCTCCCTCCACCTCTGCCTCCCGAGTCTTTGCCTGGCCAAGCCCTCCTCGGCCTTCAGGTCCTTGACTTAGTAAGGGGCCCAGACCTGTGTGACCCAATCTAGAACTTTCCTTTGAGTTTATACCTCTGAAAGGCCTTGTTGTCTCCCATTATGCCTTTTGTTCCACCTCAAAGCATTTTTCTTTTTTTTTTTTTTTTTTGAGACAGAGTCTCGCTCTGTTGCCCAGGCTGGAGTCATGGCTCGATCTTAGCTCACTGCAAGCTCCGCCTCCTGGGTTCACGTCATTCTCCTGCCTCAGCCTCCAGAGTAGCTGGGACTACAGGCGCCCGCCACCACGCCCAGCTAATTTTTTGCATTTTTAGTAGAGATGGGGTTTCACCATGTTAGCCAGGATGGTCTTGATCTCCTGACCTCGTGATCTGCCCACCCTGGCCTCCCAAAGTGCTGGGATTACAGGCGTGAGCCACCATGCCCGGCTCACATATTTCTTAATTTCTTTTTTCCTATTGGTAGTTTATGATTCTTATATTTATTGAAGTCTGTATGTATAACACTGTGCTAATACCAGTGACTTCCTGTGATGTCTTATCTTTGACACTATTTCTGACACCAAATGTGTGGTGCGGTCTTTATCTCTGGCACCAGATACATGTCATTTTTCCACACCAATTGTTCAATTATCTGAGATCAACTGGACTTCTGAAAATTCTATTCAGTTCTGACACTAACTACCCAGAGTTAGCACAGACCCTGAACAAAAGTTAAGGACTGAGTCCCACAAGACTGCCCCCACTTTAGATGCCTGCACAAATGAGGTGCCCCAGCTACCCACATTTTTCTTGGGCCTACTACAAATTCAGAGGTTCCCACTCACCCCCTTCAGGTTCAATAATTTACTAGAGTGACTCACAGAACTCAGGACAGCACCTTATTTACATTTTCCAGTTTATTATAAAGGATACAACTAGGATCAGCCAAATGGAAGCGATGCATAGGGCAAGGCATGGGGCGGGGCACAGCAGGAGGAGGTGGGAACAGAGCTTCCATGTCCTCTCCAGGTGCACCACCCTCCCAGCACATCAATGCGTTCATCATTCCAGACTTTCGGAACCTCCTGTTCAAGAGTGTTTGGAGCCCAGTCTCTAGCCCCACTCCCCTCCCTGGAGGTTGGGGGAAGGAGCTGAAAGTTTCCATCTCTAACAATGTGGATAGTCTTTCTGGTGAACTCCCATATGTATGTTAATAAAATAAATGATTAAATTTTGTCTTCTTTTTGTTTGTTTTAGAGACAGGGGTCTCGCTCTGTTGCCCATGGGGCAGTGCAGTGGCATGATGCTAGCCCACGGCAGCCTCGACCTCCTGGACTCAAGTGATCCTCCCGCCTCAGCCTCCCAGAGTGTTGGGATTATGGGTGTAAGCCACCACGCTTGGCCTTCTCTTGTTAATATATCTTTCGTCTGTTTAATTCACAGGCCCCCAAAGACTAAACCTGAGGGTAGATAAAAAGTTTTTCCTCCCAGACACTGTCTACAAACTGATTCTAAAATTTACAGAGAAGCCAGGGCACTGTGTTCTGCACCTATAGTCTCAGTTGCACACTTGGGAGCTACTTGGGAGCTGAGACAGGAAGATCGCTGGAGGCCAGGAGTTTGAGGCTATAATACACCATGATCATGCCTGTGAGTAGCCAATGCACTCCAGCCTGGGCAACATAGAAAGGCAAAGGTACTAGATTTGCCAAAACAATTTTTTTTTTTTTTTTTTGAGATGGAGTCACGCTCTATCGCCCAGGCTGTAGTGCAGTGGCACCATCTCGGCTCACTGCAAGCCCCACCTCCCGGGTTCACGCCATTCTCCTGCCTCAGCCTCTCAGGTAGCTGGGACTACAGGCGCCTGCCACCATGCCCGGCTAATTTTTTGTATTTTTAGTGGAGATGGGGTTTCACGGTGTTAGCCAAGATGGTTTCAATCTCCTGACCTTGTGATCCGCCTGCCTCAGCCTCCCAAAGTGCTGGGATTACAGGCGTGAGCCACCATGCCCGGCCTAGCCAAAATAATTTTTTTACAGAGAAAGGCAAAGGTACTAGATTAGCCAAAACAATTCTGAAAAAAAAAATAGTCAGAGGACTCACATACTCACATTACCCAACTTCAAGACTCACTATAAAGTTACAGTATTCAAAGTAGGGTGGTATCAGCAAAAAGATAAACACATAGAGCAGTGAGACAGAATAGACAGCCCAGGCCAGACGTGGGCTTTGGGAGGCCGAGGCAGGAGGATTGCTTGAGTCCATGAGTTCGAGACCAGTCTGGGCAAGATGGCGAGACCTCCATCTCTACAAAAAAGGAAAAATTTAGCCAGGCATGGTGGTTCGTGCCTGTGGTCCCAGCTACTCGAGAGGCTGAGGCAGGAGGATCCCTCAAGCCCAGGATCCAGCCTGGAAAACAGAGCAAGACCTCATCTCTTAAAGAAAAAAAAAAGGCCAGGCACGGTGGCTTACGCCTGTAATCCCAGCACTTTGGGAGTCTGAGGCGGGCGGATCATGAGGTCAGGAGTTTGAGACCAGCCTGACCAATGTGGTGAAACCCCATCTCTACTAAAAATACAAAAATTATCTGGGTGTGGTGGTGCACACCTGTAACCCCAGCTACAAGGGAGGCTGAGGCAGAAGAATTGCTTGAACTCGGGAGGTGGAGGCTGCAGTGAGCTGAGATTGTGCTACTGTACTCTAGCCTGGATGACAGAGAGAAGCTCTGTATCAAAAAAAAAAAAAAAAAAGGTCAGAAGAAGAGCAAAGGTGGTGAGATATATTTTCAAGATTGAGCTTAAAGAATTTGTTGATGGATTAGATGTGAGGTGTGAGGAATATACACAAGTCAAGGAAAACTTCTAGATCTCTCTCCTGAGCACCTGGAAGAATACAGTGGCTATTTACAGTGATGAGGAAGCCTGCAGGATAAGCAGGCAGGTTTGGGAGTAGAACAGGTCTGTTTGGATGTGTTAGGTTTGAGACAGATGCTGTTAGACACCCTAGAGCTATTTCAAATAGGACTTAGAGATATGGGATGGGCATTCAGGGGCAAAGTCTCGGGTGAAAATACAAATTTGAGAGTCATGAGCCATGAAATTTAAAGCCATGAAAATGGAGACTCCCAAGGGAGAGAGTTTAAATAGAGAAGTAGCCCAATAGAGAAGGCCTGGGTCACTTCTTCCTTCAGATGTCATGGAGAAAAGGGGAAACAAACAGAGGAGCCTGAGGTGGAGCAGCCAGTGAGATGGGAGGACAGCTAAGAGAGTGTGTGGTCCTGGAAGCCAAGGGAGGACCCAGAGGAAGAGAGCAACTGTGACAAGTATGGCCATGAAGGGCACTGAGAATTGGCCACTGTGTTTAGCAGCATGGTGGTCACCAGTGACCACCACATTTGAGCTGTGTGGGTGCAGTGGATTAAAGAGAGAATGGGAGGTGAGGAATCGGGGACAGGGAGTACAGACAACTCTTGGAGAAAAGCCGAGATGGGATGGTAGCTACAGGAGAATGTGTAGGCAAGGGAAGCATTTTTAAAAGAATATGACAGCATGTTTGCACGCTGGTGGGAATAATCCAGTAGACAGGGGAAACTGATGATGCAGGAGAGGGAGAAGAGACAGTCACAGGAATGAGAGGAGATGGACCCAGTGCCAGGGAGATGGCCTTAGATAGGAGCATGAACAGTTCATACAGGGTAACGGCAAGGGAGGCAGAATGTGTGTATACAGATGTGGGTGGGTGGGTGGGGACAGGTGGTGGAAGTGTATGGAAGTTTATGAAAGGAATAAAGTAGATTTATATATCGTGACAGGGAACTCAGAATCATCCCATTTTGGTAAAAAGGAAAAAAGCCTGTTATATGCCGGGAAAAAATCAAATTTTAACATTATCTTTGAGTTGTAAGATTACAGATCTTACAAAGGAACTTTCTTTTTCAGATTCTAAATTTCTACAGTGTTTCACTTTTATACAATGAGTACCTATTACTTCTGAAAGTAGAATTAAAAAGATTATTTTTATCTTTGAAAGATATTCATCAGAACAAAGCACTGTTACAATACTGAAAAACTGGAAGCAACTTAAGTGTCCACTGATAAGTGATTGTTTTAAGAAGTTATGCATGCACTTTTTTTTTTTTTTTTTTGAGACGGAGTCTCACTGTGACACCCAGGCTGGAGTGCAATAGCGCAATCTCGGATCACTGCAACCTCCGCTTTGCTTCCTGGGCTCAAGCGATTCTCCTGCCTCAGCCTCCTAAGTAGCCTACAGGCACGCAACACTACACCTGGCTAATTTTTTATATTTTTAGTAGAGATGGGGTTTCACCATATTGGCCAGGCTGGTCTCGAACTTCTGACCGCAAGTGATCCAACCACCTCGGCCTCCCAAAGTGCTGGGATTACAGGCGTGAGCCACCGCCCCTGGCCGCATGGACTATTAAGAAGCTATTAAAATTAGGCTGGGTGCAGTAGCTCACGCTTGTAATCCCAGCACTTTGGGAGGCGAAGGCAGGATGCCTGCTTGAGCCCAGGAGTTTGAGGCTGCAGTGAGCTAGGATTGCACCACTGTACTCCAGCCTGGGTGAGAGTGGGACCCCATCTTTAAAAATACATAAGTAAATAGTTATGTTGTAGAAGGCTTTTTTTTTTTTTTTTTGAGATGGAGTCTTGCTCTGTCACCCAGGCTGGAGTGCAGTGGCACGATCTCGGCTCACTGCAACCTCCACCTCCTAGGTTCAAGCAATTCTCTGCCTCACCCTCCCAAGTAGCTGAGATTACAGGCGCCCACCACCACACCCAGCCAATTTTTGTATTTTTAGTAGAGACAGGGTTTTAACATCTTGGCCAGGCTGGTCTTGAACTCCCGACCTCGTGATCCACCTGCCTCGGCCTCCCAAAGTGCTGGGATTACGAAAAGCAGGTAACAAAAATGATACATTGGCCAGGTTCAGTGGCTCATGCCTATAATATCAGCACTTTTGGAGGCCAAGGTGGGAGGATTGCTTGAGCCCAGGAGTTCGAGACCAGCCTGGGCAACATAGTGATACCTCATTTTATATATTTATTTATTTATTTATTTATTTATTTTTATTATTTTTTTTTTTTTTGAGACGGAGTCTCACTCTGTCACCCAGGGTGGAGTGCAGTGGCACGACTTGGCTCACTGTAACTTCCACCTCCTGGGTTCACACCATTCTCTTGCCTCAGCCTCCCGAGTAGCTGGGACTATAGGCGCCTGTCACGATGCCTGGCTAATTTTTGTATTTTTAGTAGAGACGGGGTTTCACTATGTTGGTCAGGCTGGTCTCGAACTCCTGACCTCTTGATCCGCCCGCCTCGGCCTCCCAAAGTGCTGGGATTACAGGCGTGAGCCACCGCGCCCAGCGATACCTCATTTTTATTAAAAATCAAAAAAATTAGCCAGGTGTGGTGGTGTGCACCTGTGATCCCAGCTACTTGGGAGGGAGGGGCAGTCGGATCCCTTGAGCCTGGGAGTTTGAGGCTGTAGTGAGGTACGATTGCACCACTACACCCTAGCCTATTTGACAGAGTAAGTCCCTGTCTAAAAAAAAAAAAAAAAAAAAAAAAAAAAAAGATACATACAGTGTGATAGGTATTATATGATATGAATATGTTCTTATCTATAGACGATGTATTTAAGACAAAATATTGACAATGGTTATCTCTGTACAGTTAACATTTATAATTTATTCCTTGTGTTCTTCTGTATCTACTACCATGTGCATTTATTATTTTTGTAATTTTAATAAAAAAAACGGGTGTCAGGAAAGAAAATTGATTAAAACCCCTGTAAATATTTCACATGTGTAATGGCCGTGACATTGAGTTTGAGAACAGCTGCAGTTGGCTGCACTAATTACATTATTTTACTTTATAGCTTTGTAGTAAAGGACCCATAAATTCAGGTAGGTTGATTTATATGAGCCGAAATGGAAAATGGTCACAGAGAAAAGAGTTGCAGAGGCCCTGGCCAAAACCACCTGGCACCCTGCTAATGAAATAATACCTTTGGAGTTTCTTGGGGGAAGTGGCTCCTGGAAGAAACAGATTATTATGTATAGCCTTAAGCTCTCGCTTTGTGATCCTCAGATGATAAGTTTGGGGGTACCAAGAGTTCTGCTCTTACCGAGAGAGAAAAACAACTTCTTTGCATTCCCCTCTCTGTCCCCTGAGAGAACCAGGGCTTTGCAAACAGATGTTTCTGTTTTTGTTTTTGAGTCAGGGTCTCGCTCTGTTGCCCAGGCTGGAGTGCAGTGGTGCAATCATACCTCACTGCAGCCTTGAACTCTTGGGCTCAAGCAATCCTCCCTGCTGTAGCCTCCTGAGTAGCTGGAACTACCGGCACACCCCACTATACTAGCTAATTTTTTATTTTTATTTTTGGTAGAGATGGGGTCTTGCTATATTGCCCAGGCTGGTCTCCATCTCCTGGGTAAGCCATCCTCCTGCCTTAGCCTCCCAAAGCGCTAGGATTATAGGCATGAGCCACTGCACCTGGAGTGCAAACAGATGTTTAAAATGGAGAAACCAAGAGCCTGAAGCAAAGAGGCAACAATCAATAACTTCCTCACTGGTGTCCTGGCTGCCCTACTAACCTGCCCACCTCAGTGGCCCTCTGATCATATGACTCCCTACCCACTACCTTTCAGTGTTGTGGGATTCAGGAGGATGAGAGAGAGACCTCGGGTTAAAACAGGAGAATCTTTTTTTTTTTTTTTTTTTTGAGACGCAGTCTCGCTCTGTCGCCCAGGCTGGAGTGCAATGGCGCCATCTCGGCTCACTGCAAGCTCCGCCTCCCAGGTTCACACCATTGTCCTGCTTCAGCCTCTCTAGTAGCTGGGACTACAGGCGCCCGCCACCACACCCGGCTAATTTTTTGTATTTTTAGTAGAGACAGGGTTTCACTGTGTTAGCCAGGATGGTCTCGATCTCTGACCTCGTGATCCACCCGCGTCAGCCTCCGAAAGTGCTGGGATTACAGGCGTAAGCCACCGTGCCCGGCCTGTTTTTTTTTTTTTTTTTTTTTTGAGACGGAGTCTTGCTCTGTTGCCCAGGCTGGAGTGCAGTGGCACGATCTCGGCTCATTACACATGTGCAGTATTTACTGGGTTCACGCCATTCTCCTGCCTCAGCCTCCCGAGTAGCTGGGACTACAGGCGCCCACCACCACACCCGGCTAATTTTGTTTTTGTATTTTTAGTAGAGACGGGGTTTCACCATGTTAGCCAGGATGGTCTCAATCTCCTAACCTCATGATCCGTCCACCTCGGCCTCCCAAAGTGCTGAGATTACAGGAGCCCGCCACCACGACTGGCTAATTTTGTTTTTGTATTTTTAGAAGAGACGGGGTTTCACCGTGTTAGTCAGGATGGTCTCAATCTAAAACAGGAGAATCATTTATTGAGTGCACTCAGACCCAGCTGACTCAACGTCCAAAAGACTGGGCCCGGAAGAAAGACAGCACTTGACTTCTATACACACTTCACAAAAGGGGGTGGGCTAGCTTGAAGCAAGCTTACAGTGGCATGAAAGCAGGGATATAGAGGCAGGACAAACTCAGGATTGCACATGACCGTTGCCAAGCAACCCAGATGTCCCTTATCTAGGTTTGCCCAGGCACAGGCTTATCCCATAACCTTCACTATGGCGCCCAGGTGGCCGTAACTCAGGCCAGCTCAGAGGCTCATGACCTTCACTCCACTGCTTAGATAAAACAATACTTGAAGTCACTAGTTACAGAGAACAGGAATCTATAAACTCATTCCATAAAACAAAGGAAAATTTGTTTTTCTTCTCCCTATGTTGAGGGAGTACTGGGAGAATCTCCAGAGCACATTAGATAATATTATGAAGAATTTTCCTGGGTCTGGCCTGTGCCTATTGCTGCCTCTGGGACAAGTCAGCCTAATACAGAAAAACTTATTTCTCTTTCTTTTTAATTTTACTTTTCTTTAATTTCCCACCTCAACAGAGCCACTGGTGGCCGCAGAATACAGTCCACGTGTCTTAACCAGGCTTACAAGATTCCAAAGGTCTGGCTTCTCCCCACCCCTACTCCCTGTCTTGTCTCTCCCACACTCCCCCAACAGCTTCTCTGGAGCCAAGTCAGCCAGCCTCCTTCCAGCTTCAGGCCTTTGAACATGCTGTTCTTTCCACCTAAAAAGCTCCCTGCACTTCCCCCAGCCTAGTTCCCTGCTTGTATAGATTGTTCCTCTAATGTGACTCCTGGAAAAGCCTTCCTTGTCTCCCAGGCTAGAGCAGAGCCCCCATTAACAGCTCTCACACCAGCCTATCTTTCTCCTCCACTGCATTTGTCACATCCTGTGATCCTGTGTGCATCCTGTTCAATGTCTGTCTCCACATATAAAATGTAAACGCCAAAAGGATAGGAACTGTGTCTGACTCGCTTCATGTCCCTTGTGCCTAGATGGGTGCCTTGTATCAAGCAGGTGCTCAACAAATGTCTGCTGAAAAAATGATGCAGGGTGCGGTGGCTCACGCAGGTAATCCCAGCACTTTGGGAGGCCGAGGCGGGTGGATCACCTGAGGTCGGGAGTTGAAGACCAGCCTGACCAACATGGAGAAACCCCATGTCTACTAAAAATACAAAAAATTAGCCCGATGTGGTGGTGCATGCCGGTAATCCCACCTACTGAGGAGGCTGAGACAGGAGAATTGCTTGAACCCAGGAGGCGGAGGTTGTGGTGAGCCAAGATCATGCCATTGCACTCCAGCCTGGGCAACAAGAACGAAACTCTGTCTCAAAAAAAGAAAAAAGAGAAAAAAAAGGACTAAGTGACTAAGAGACAGGGTAGGAACTCAAGGCTCATCCTCTACATGGCCAAAGCACTTAGGCAGGAAAATTAAGTAAGTAATAGAGCTTCTCTGGGGCAGGTGCCAAAGGAAGTCCATCTCTGTACCTAGCACCTAGCTCCGGGCCTGGCCCATAGTAAACGCTCAGAGAATATTGCTAGCTGAATAAGCATTACTTCCATCTACACGTACTCCGCCCTCAGTGGTGATCTCATCCAGTCCCATTGCTTTAAATGTCACCTATAAGCTGATGACTCTCCAAATTATAGCTCAAGGCTGGCCCTCTTCCCAGAACTCATATATCCAACTGCATATTTGACATCTCCACTTGGAATATCTAATAGGCATCTCAAACTTAACATGGCCAAAGCAGAACTTCTTGTTTCCTCTGCCAGACTTCCCCATCTCAATCTATTCTTCTCATTGTTCAGCTCACAATCTGGAGTCATCCTTGACTGCCTCTGGTTCCCTCCTATTCTGCATCCAGTTCCTCAGCAAATCTGTCAGCTCTACCTTCAGAATACATCTGGAATCTGGCCATCTCTGCCCCATCTCTGCTACCACCTCCTTGTCCAAGCCACCATTCCTTCTTACCTGGACTGCTGCAATAGCCTCTAACTGCTCCCACCTCTCTCGCTGCTCCCATCAGCTTCCCCACCTTCCATCCTCATGCAGGAGCCAGGTCATCAAGTCTTGGCTCAAATGGTACCTTCTCAGAGAGGTCTTCCTAGAAAACTCTTTAAAACAAGACCCCTCACCCAGCGATGCTTGGTTCTCTTAGTCTACTTTTTAAAATTTTTTTGAGGTGGAGTCTCACTCTGTCACCCAGACTGGAGTGCAGTGGCGCGATCTCAGCTCACTGCAACCTCTGCCTCCCAGGTTCAAGCAATTCTCCTGCCTCAGCCTCCCAAGTAGCTGGGACTACAGGTGCATGCTGCCACGCCCAGCTAATTTTTTGTATTTTAGTAGAGACGGGGTTTCACCGTGTTGCCCAGGCTGGTCCCGAACTCCTGAGCTCAGGCAATCTGCCCGCCTTGGCCTCCCAAAGTGCTAGGATTACAGGCGTAAGCCACCGTGCCTAGCCTATTCTACTTTATTTTTATCCATTGCCCTTATCAGAGATAAATATTTTTGCTTGTTTTTATCTTTATTCTCCTGCTCTAAGTTCCATAAAAAGGAAACTTTGCCTATTTTGTTCTCTTGTGCATCTCCAGCACCTGGAACAGGGCCTGACACCTAGCTCTTGCTCAGAAATCTCCCCAGAGTCATAAATGAAGGGCTAAATGAACTCTGAAAGAGTTTTGGAGAGTCAGATTTTCTCCCAGTCAATGAATCAGGATCTTGATGCCAGAAATCAGATACCAACTACCTATTTTCTTGTTTGGAGCCCTAGAATAATTAAGAGTTAACACAAGACCACTTTGCATATAATTAAAGAGTGACACTGAGGTCACCTACTGAGTCACAGAGGCCTTGTTAGCTCCTAGAGCAGACTACAGATCCCGCCTCTTAGTCTACACCAGAGCTAGCCGCTTGATCTGTAATTGTTGCTCTTTCCGTTCCTTCATCTGCAAGTAGGCCTGCCTGCCTTGTGGCCTTTACATGGAGCTGTGAGCTTGGGATCTGTGACATTCAAATTCAGTCCAGATTGTTTAGGGTGGTGCTTTTCAACTGCTGGGGAGTGATTTCACCCTCCAGAAGACATTCGGCACCATCTGCAGACATTTTTGGTTGTTGAAACTGGGGGTGTGGTGTGATTGGCATCTAGTGGGTAGAGGCCAGGGGTGCTGTTAAACATCCTCAGATGCATAGGACAGCTCCCCACAACAACAACAAAAAAAACTTTCTGGCCCAAAAGGTGAATAGTGCCAAGGTTGAGAAGTCCTGGTCTACAGGAACACTAATGATAAGTGGTAGCTAGCATCACTGATCTTTGCCATGTGCCCAGTACTGCACCACATTCTCTATGTGTATCATCTCACTTAATCCTCACATTGTCCCTGAGAAACAAGAACTCTTATAATCCCCATTTTACAGATGAGGAACCTGAGGCTCAGAGAGGTGGACTCACTTGCTTAATGTCACATGGCTTAGTAGGGACAGATGCACACCCAAGGCTGCCTGGCCTCAAAGTCTGTTCCTTTAATGTCTGTTCTGTGTTGCTCTGCCCTCTGACTGGGAGCTGAGGGGGCCTGTTAGTCCTCTCTGGATGTGTCTTCATCTGCTGCCCCTGTGGACAAGAGAGTGTTGGTCCACTCAGGCAGTGCTTGACTATTAGCCAGAAGGGAGGTTTTCTTTCCCTGAGTTGTCTCAGCCTTTCTGGCCTCACTGTCCCTGCACTGCAGTACAGTCCTTGGCTCCAAAGCTCAGCTCCACTGTCAGCCCCAGGCTGGTGCCAGCCCTTCTCCATGGGGTGGAAGCTTCCGGATTCAGACCTAGGCCTTGCAATCTCTCCCACAGGGTGCCTTCTTTCTGGATGGGGTCTTCAATCAACTCTGGGACCTGCAAGGTCACCTCACACTTCCTTTCAGATAAGGGAGGGTTAGAGCTGCTAGGGTGGTCACAGGACTCATGGTTCAAGAAAGTACTCAAGGTCCCAGAAAGCTAGACAAGTGATTGCTGGACTGGGCTGGGAACAGAGTGATCCTGGGGCAGTAGTGAGGCACAGGCCACGGTCCTACTTGTGGATGAGGTGAGGAGAGCTGCAGACCCCGCAAGGAATCCCTCAGCCTGCCTGTGAGTAACAACTCTGAAGGGCTTTCTGAGGGCCCTGGGAAAGTCTGATGACCGGAGCTGAAAGGTGATTCTGTCCAAGGAAGATCACGATGGCCAAGAACCAATGTAGGGTCAAGTTTGAGGTGTCTGTTGCGGAGGAATCAAGGCTGAAGTACTCTGAACTATCCATCCTTTCTTCCATCCATCCATCCATCCATCCAACACATATTTAGGGAGCTCCCGCCAGGGGCCGACGATGCTTAGTGTCTCCAGCGACATCACTCTGTTCGGAGGCATCAGCTCCCTTTGTTTAGGTGTTGCTCAGAGGTTCCATCTACCATGTGGGACTGTGGAGTCAGACCAGGATTCACATCCCAGCTCTGTCACTTTCTGTCACTGACTTTAGGCAAGAGACTTCATCTCTTTGAACCTCATTTTCTTCATCTGTATAATAAAGAGATGAACAGTTCTTACCTTGTAGAATTGTTATGAGAAGCCAATGAGATAACGTGTCTAAATGTCTGGCACATGGTAAGGTCTCAATATACAGTGGCAATAGCTACTATTTATTATACCGTGGCTAGGTCTCTAGATGCATTATTTAATATAATCCCTGCCACCAACCTATAACGAAGATGTGATCTCCATTTAAAAATCAGGAACCTACAAGGTGGGTGGATCACCTGAAGTCTGGAGTTCGAGACCAGCCTGGCCAACATGGTGAAACCCTGTCTCTACTAAAATACAAAAATTAGCCAGGTGTAGTGGCAAACGCCTGTAATCCCAGCTACTCGGGAGGCTGAGGCAGGAGAATCACTTGAACCCGGGAGGGGGAGGTTGCAGTGAGCTGAGATCGCACTACTGCACTCCAGCCTGGGTGACAGAGCAAGAGTCCGTCTCAAAAAAAATAAATAAATAAAAATAAAAAATAACAATCAGGAACCTGTGCCTTGGAGAGGTTAACTAACTTGAAGGAGCTCATAGCTTAGGTTGATTCCAAAGCCCGTGTTCTCAGAAACGTTAACCCCTAGTTATAATTTCCTGTGGCAAGAATGAAAAATGCAGGTTTTCAGGCTTAGAAGGATTTTTAAGCAAGTTTATCAGGCAGGAGTAGATATAGTAAGTTGCCGAAATGTGTGATGCTACAGAACCCTATATGGGCCACTTCAGGGGGACCTGGCGAAGGAATCTCACATTTATTCTAGGAGTCTGGGTTATTGTAGAAGAGTTTTTTTTTTTTTTAATCCTCCTTAGGTTCTGAATCCCTTTGTGAATCTGATGGAAGCTAAGGATCCTCTCTTTGGAAAAATGCCTGTAAGCACTACATACATTTTTGTGCATAATTCCAGAGGGCTTGGAAAACCTTTGCAATCTGGCCGTGGACCCCATTTAAGAACCCTCCTCGAGGGTAGCATTTTCCAAGTGCAGGACACATATCACTCATAGTGTCTGAGATCAGTTTAACAATGCAAAAACAAATGTTTTATATTCTAATATTTATATTTTATAGTTACCTTCTATTTATGGCCAATGAGACTGGCTTTCCACTTATGGTAATGATATATATTTGTCTTTTAAAAGCATACTTATTAGGCCAGGTGCGATGGCTCACGCCTGTAATCCCAAAACTTAGGGAGGCCAAGGCAGGCGGATCAGTTGGGCTCAGGAGTTCAAGACCAGCCTGGCCAACATGGCAAGACCCTGCCTCTACAAAAATAGAAAAATTAGCCGGGCATGGTGGTGTGCACCTGTATCCCAGCTACTCAGGAGGCCAAGGCAGAAGAATCGCTTGAACCCAGATCGCGCCACTGCACTCCAGTCTGGGCGACAGAGTGAGACTCCATCTCAAAAAAATAAAATAAAATAAAAAGTATACTTATTTAAAAAATAAAGGGAGTTCAAATAAAATTATTAAATAGAATATTATATACAGTATTATTTTTTATTATTTATTTATTTTTTTTTTTTGAGAGAGTCTCGCTCTGTCTCCCAGGCTGGAGTGTAGTGGTGCGATCTCGGCTCACTGCAAGCTCAGCCTCTGGGGTTCACGCCATTCTCCTGCCTCAGCCCCCCAACTAGCTGGGACTACAGGCGCCCACCACCACGCCCGGCTGATTTTTTTTTTTTTTTGGTATTTTTAGTAAAGATGGGGTTTCACCATGTTAGCCAGGATGGTCTTTATCTCCTGACCTCGTGATCCGCCCGCCTCGGCCTCCCAAAGTGCTGGGATTACAGGCGTGAGCCACCACACCCGGCCATATAAGGTATTATTAATGAACAATTACATTATTATATTATAATGATAGTATTATTATAGTAAAAATTAAATAAATAATAACAGGGGTAGTGTAGTGTAGATATGGAAAAAAATCATGAGGATGATTTAGGAAATTTCCCTGGGGTTTCTACTTAGTGGAGTCACCGTGGCTTTACTTTAGTGTCATTTGCATTTCCAGGGTCCTCACTTGTTGTCAACCTATTTCTTCCTCAAGAGAGGTACTATAGTAATATCATAACTCCTCAAACCCTGAATCTCATCATTAGAAACATGGAACTGGAAAAAGCTGTTGATTTAATTGATATGCATATGTTGAACCTGAAGAGGTTCTAATTATTGCCATTTTTTTCCTTTTTTTTTTTTTTTGAGACGGAGTTGCCCAGGCTGGAGTGCAATGGCGCGATCTCGGCTCACTACAGCCTCTGTGTCCCGGGTTCAAGTGATTCTCCTGCCTCAGCCTCCTGAGTAGGTGGGATTACAGGCACGCGCCACCATGCCCAGCTAATTTTGTATTTTTAGTAGAGATGGGGTTTCTCCATGTTGATCAGGCTGGTCTCAAACTCCTTACCTCAGGTCATCCACCCGCCTCAGCCTCCCAAAGTGCTGGGATTATAGGCGTGAGCCACCGCACCCGGCCTATTCCCATCTTTTTCTTTCTGGAGTTGTGTGCTTCTGCTCAAATTGTTTTATTTTTATTTTTTGAGATGGGGTTTGGCCATATTGCCCAGGCTGGTCTCCAACTACTGAGCTCAAGCGATCCCCTTGACTCGGCTTCTCAAAGTGCTGGGATTACAGGTGTGAGTCCATCATGCCCAGCCACAAATTGTTTTAAGGAGTAATGAGAGTAGATGGTCAGAAGAAAATGTAGAAATGTAAATAGGAGGCTTCCAGATACATGATTAACCTGATAACTTATTTATGGAGGTTCGAAAAATACATTATAGGCATTTCAGAGCTGGTTGTTCAAAACCTTGCTGCGGCCTTTGGGATAGTCGTATAAACTGACAATTATTGATAAGATTCATTGATCATTTACTATGTGCCTCACATTGTGCTGAGAGAACTTCAAATGTTTAATACTGCTAACAAGCGTATGAACTGGTTTCCTTTTACACTTAGTCCTCCTTTACTTAAAGAAGACATTCAAATAGCTAGTAAATGACAGTGCTGGGATTTAAATCCAGATCTGACTTGTCCCTCAACTCCCCCAAGACCACTTCGTGTCTCCTCCCTAAGCCAGAGGGGACGTCATCTCTCTAACGGCCGCTTTTTCGTCCATTAGGATACCTCCTCCTCAGAGATAAATCCCAACCAAGAATCTCTCCCACACAGGAAAGACTGCCTCACCTGAGCAAGAAGCCTCACCCTGGACAAAATCCCCGGGGCTCAACACTCCCAAATCCACCCGGATCCCCATCCCCAACCCCTTAAAGGATGTCCGCATTGCTTGGCAGAGACCCCACTCTTGGGGATAATCCCTTAATTCGTAAGGAAACACCGTCCCTCCTTGAAGCCCTCCCTCAATCCTGAGGATGCCCTCTCCTAAATATTTCAGAGCAGAACCGACTACAAATGGGGCCCAGTGCAAAATGAAAACGTAAGGGTCCCTCCTGTGAGGCTGCACTGCTGGTTTACCCACGAAGCCGGCCCTGCTTCAGAGATACCCTTTCAGTAAAGGGAGAGGCCACCTCTGTCGTAATCCTGCTAACCTGGGGTGCGAGATCGTGCGACCTGTCGTGGTGGGGGGGTGGGGGCAGGAATGGCCACCAACTTCTAGAGACTGTTGTTCGAGAACACACCCTGGGACAACCTCCGTGAATTTGGAATCACTTCCCTTGGCCCCGGCAGAAGCTCCCTTCCTACCTCGCCAGACAGCTGGGTGGTCCTCGTAACCGGGCCGGGGCTCCACCTTCTGGGTGTGTGTGCCTCGTCGCGTGCGGCCCATTGCCCGGGCAACCGACGCCGTGAGCGGTGCATTGTGGTCTGCAACAAAATGCAGGAGAAAGATCCTGAGGGAACCATGGAGTCCATGGACCAATGGAAGAATGCCGTGGGCTGCGTCAAGCCAATAGGGTCGCGCGGAGAGGGGCGGGGCCGGCGGGAGCAGGGCGGGGCCTGAGCACTAGGCGGCGGCGGCTGGCGTGGGGCTGCTTAGATGCGCCACGGCTTCGGTAGCGACGGTAGCTCTAGCTGGGCCTGAACTGTGCTAGCACCTCCCCCAGGAGACCGTTGCAGTCGGCCAGCCCCCTTCTCCACGGTGAGAAACTCGGGGGGCCAGGGGGTGTCCTCGCTGCCTTATTTCGCCCCACTCCGGACTTAGCCCTCCGCGTAGCCCGCGCTTCCTGAGAAGTGGGGTGGGGGGCGTCGTCCCGTGGTGGCGCCGGCCGGGGTGGGGGCAGTTAGTGCCTGGGGGGCGCGGCCCAACTCAACCCCTTACCCCAGGCCTTGCCCACTAGGTAACCATGTGCGACCGAAAGGCCGTGATCAAAAATGCGGACATGTCGGAAGAGATGCAACAGGACTCGGTGGAGTGCGCTACTCAGGCGCTGGAGAAATACAACATAGAGAAGGACATTGCGGCTCATATCAAGAAGGTGAGGATGGGCGCGGGGGCCGATACGCAGCCGGGAGCAGGGGTTTCCTTCCCCCCGATCCTGCTTTCCTAAGGGCGCCTGACAGGTCCCGGGAACACCGCTGGCGGCTTGGGGCGTAGAAGCTTCCAGAAAGGACGCAGATGCATTTTGCGCTCCTGTGGAGAAGACCAGACCCCCGGCGTCCGAAGTTTTTTTTTTTTTTTAATTACCCAGCTCCGCGGGGGGAAAGCGCCACCTAGCAACGGTATCTAAGATCAGGGAGCAGCGGTTCCCCCTTCTGTGTGGTTCCTGCGCCGAGGATCCATCTGGGTGTTCCGGAGGGGGGGAGCTGCGTGGGTGTTTCCAGCCGGGCCGGGAGGAGATCTTGCCAGCCTTCCAGTGGGGAGTTGAGTGAAGGTGGGTGGTGGCGGGGCTGGGGGCTGGGGTAGGGGCTTGGTAAATGGCAGTCTAGAAAGCCGGCAGGACTGCCAACTTCTCGAGCAGTGTTTGCTGGAAGGGAAGAAAGCTGGCAGCCTAAGCCGTGGGAGGGTTCCAGTCGAGAATGGGAAGATGAAAGACTTCAGATGGAACAGAAATAAATGCCTTTTTTGACAAACGCAGCAGTGCGTGCGTCTAGCTTGCAAGAGCGTTACTCCCCTTCCTAGCTTTAAAAGGTTTTCGCACTGCGTGCAGTTAGAGTAGCTAAATCTTGTGTGACGCTCCACAAACACTTGTAAGAATTTTGCAGAGAAAGATAACCGTTGCCACCCAATGCCCCCCACAGGCATTCTAGTCCCCAGTACCTCTTAGGGTGGGAGAAATGGTGAACAGTTGTTCCTACAACTTGCTAACCTAGTGGACAGGGTAGTAGATTAGCATCATCCAGATAGATGTGAAGAGGACGGCTGTTTGGATAATAATTGAGGATAAAATTTGGCCAGTTGACAGATTCTGTTTCCAGCAGTTTTTACAGCAACAGTGGAGTGCTTCAGTATTGTGTCCCTGTAAATTTAATTTTGATCCGCAATCATTTGGTATACAATGCTGTTTGAAGTTTTGTCCTATTGGAAAAGTCTTGTGTTGCAGGGGTGCAGTTAAGATCTTTGTGATGAGGAATGGGATGGGCTAATTTTTTGCCGTTTTCTTGGAATTGGGGGCATGGCAAATACAGTAGGGTAGTTTAGTTCTCTACACAGAACATGATAAACTACACCTGTTGATGTCACCGTCTGTCAATGAATATTATAGAAGGTATGAAGGTGTAATTACCATAACAAAACACCCTGTCTTTAAGGCTGACCTTTCGTCCTTTGACCTCCTCAGCCTCCATTCCCATCTTCGCTCAGACTGCAAGTATGTTTGTATTAATGTACTATGTAGGCGGCTTGGAGCTGGGGAACATTCTTTCATTCTAAGAATTTGCAGATGCTGACGTTCCTCCTTTCTGCCCCTACAGGCTCTGGCTTATCCAAGAGGCAAACACTGACCTCTGGTAATTAAAATTCTAGTTCTTTTCTTTTGTCTTTCCCAGGAATTTGACAAGAAGTACAATCCCACCTGGCATTGCATCGTGGGGAGGAACTTCGGTAGTTATGTGACACATGAAACCAAACACTTCATCTACTTCTACCTGGGCCAAGTGGCCATTCTTCTGTTCAAATCTGGTTAAAAGCATGGACTGTGCCACACACCCAGTGATCCATCCAAAAACAAGGACTGCAGCCTAAATTCCAAATACCAGAGACTGAAATTTTCAGCCTTGCTAAGGGAACATCTCGATGTTTGAACCTTTGTTGTGTTTTGTACAGGGCATTCTCTGTACTAGTTTGTCGTGGTTATAAAACAATTAGCAGAATAGCCTACATTTGTATTTATTTTCTATTCCATACTTCTGCCCACGTTGTTTTCTCTCAAAATCCATTCCTTTAAAAAATAAATCTGTTGCAGATGTGTATGTGTGTGAATTACAATTTGTTCAAATAACAGCGTTGAAGACGGTCACTTGATCAGATGTCCAGGTTGGTGGGGATGAGTCCATCCTTAAAGAAGTTAAGTTTCTGTGGGGTATTTCAGTACTCTTTAGTCACATTCTCTCACCCATCCTGCAACTGTTGTGCATGTTGAGAAATGCAGTGCATGATAAAGAAACATTTAAATTAAATCTTTAGTCCTAATCTGAAAAAAATCAGTGTTTAAGGATATTTGTTAAGACAGTGCTATAGAATGTTCTGGGCCTTTGGCCTCAGGTGGTGGTGATGGGTGTGTAGTAGCACTTGAAGCTTTCTATGGCTATAAAATGGAAATAAGCTCAAAACAAAGTTGGGATAATGAAATGGATTCCAGGACCCTTGTCCAGCCCCCTCCCCTGCCTAGAAAGAAGGTGGCCTTAGGGGAAAGTAAATGTTTCTGAGCAGCAGTTTTCATGCTCTTCTAATAATGTAAATTCCTGCAAAGACCTTATCAGCCTGCTGTGCTGTGCTTTGCTGTGGTCAGGAACAAGTGTGAATTGTTGCCTTTTCCTGAAAAGACCCAATTAAAGCTGGGGACAAGTAGCTATCAAAGGTTTCCTGCTATCAATTTTAAGAGGACTGCAGTCGTAGAAAAGCAAATATGGCAGACTTGTAGGTGGAAAGGAAATAAGACAGGCTGGAACAACCCACACCCATCTTGGGAAACTGCAAGAAGGGTCCTGACTTGTAGTTAGCCTATGTTTTCCCATGGATCTCTAAGATGCCATTGGGATTTCTAAGCAGCTAGGCAACTGCTACACAGAAGAGGGCGATAGATTGGAATTGATGGGTGATAACTCCCATTGTAAGAGTAGAATTAGGTCAGTAACATATTTGGAAGTTTATTTTTCTTCAGAATGTGTGGTTTTAAGAATCCTAGCAAAGTTGTGCTACTTTAGGGTTGGAAGGGTTTCAGGGTAGAGGTGCCAGATTTTGACTTAAATTAAGACAGAGTTTCGCTCTTGTTGCCCAAGCTGGAGTGCAATGGCGCGATCTCAGCTCACTGCAACCTCTGCCTCCTGGGTTCAAGCAAGTCTCCTGCCTCAGCTTCCCAAGTAGCTGGGATTACAGGCATGTGCCACCATGCCCGGCTAATTTTGTATTCTTAGTAGAGATGGGGTTTCACCATATTGGTCAGGCTAGTCTCGAACTCCTGACCTCAGGTAATCTGCCCACCTCTGCCTCCCAAAGTGCTGGGATTACAGGCGTGAGCCACCAAGCCCGGCAATTTTGACTATTGTGCCAGTTTTTTCCCTGCTGCCTGCAAAAAAGGATGAGGTACTGTGGAATAAACAGGAGACTGCAACTGGGGTAATTTTATGTTTGTATTTATATAAACAGACCGAAAATGTTCCTTTTTTCTAACTTTCATTTTTTTTTAGACTCCTATTGCCCAGACTGGAGTGCAGTGGTGTGATCATAGCCCACTGCAGCTTCGACCTCCTGGGCCCAAGTGATCCTGCCACCTCAGCCTCCAAAGTAACTGGGACCATAAGTACATGCCACCATGCCTAGCTAACTTTTGAATTTTTTGTAGAGCTGGAGTCTCCCTGTGTTGCCCAGGCTGGTCTTGAATTCCTGGGCTCAAGCAATCCTCCCAAGGTGTTGGGATTACAGGTACGAGCCACCACACCTGGTTTAATTCATATTTTTTCTTTTCTTTTTTTTTTTGAGACGGAGTCTCACTGTCGCCCAGGCTGGAGTACAGTGGCGCGATCTCGGCTCACTGAAAGCTCCGCCTCCCAGGTTCACGCCATTCTCCTTCCTCAGCCTCCCGAGTAGCTGGGACTACAGGCACCCACCACCATGCAAGGCTAATTTTTTTTGTACTTTTAGTAGAGACAGGGTTTCACCATGTTAGCCAGGATGGTCTCGATCTCCTGACCTTGTGATCTGCCCACCTCGGCCTCCCAAAGTGCTGGGATTACAGGCGTGAGCCACCGCACCTGGCCTAATTCATATTTTTTCTATCCCTTTTCCCTCTTTAGTGACCTGGCTATATTTCTATTTGAAGCCCACAAGGAATTTGGCCTCCAAAGCTTTCGTTTGTCCAGTTAAGCCCTACTCAGAACGGATGATCTGTCTCTAGCTACAGACCCAAAAGCTGATTCAAGACTGATAGCTAGACATTGGGAGTTTAGTTGAATTTGATCTGTCCCATATTTACTGTCAAGTTGGCAGCTTTTTTGTTTTTTTATTCAGATGTGAGAAAACCATGTTGCTATGGAGATAAGACTGGGTTGATGGTTTATGAAGCTCCTTCCAGTGCCTGTTCCTTCCTGTTAATTTCAAAAGCCAATAGGCTCCAGCTGGCTGAAAAGAAAATGTAAGCTAAGTTTTTCTAAGCATTTATCATGCTCTTAGCTGCTGTTCTTTGAGAGAGTTGTATATAGCTAGCTCTTTCTAGAAGCTTTTTAATGACAGGGCAAGATCTTGTTAAGTGAAGGCACGTAAATGATCCTTACTGTGCTGGGTCAGGAAGCAGCGTATCTGAAGCCCTTTCACATACCTTTGAACTATGTTATCCACAAACTGTTAGCCAAGTCACAGACTGATTTCTGCAATTCATTTTTGAGACAGGGTCTCACTCTGTCACCAAAGCTAGAGTGCAGTGGCGTGATCTCGACTCACTGCAACCTCCACCTCCCGGGCTCAGATGATCCTCCCACCTCAGCCTTCCAAATAGCTGGGACCACAGGTGTGTACCACCGCACCTGGCTAATTTTTTATTTTTTGTAGAGATGGGATTTTGCCATATTGCCCAGGCTGGTCTCGAACTCCTGGATTCAAGCAATCTGCCCTCTTTGGCCTCCCAAAGTGCTGGGATTACAGGCATAGGCCACTGTGCCGGACCAATTTCTGCAATTTCTTAGCAAGACCTCTTTAAAACCTTATGATTCATCCACACTCAAAATATTTATGGCTGGGTGCAGTGCCTCATGTCCCAGCACTTTGGGAGGCCAAGGTGGGAGCCCAGGAGTACGAGAGCAGCCTGGGCAACACAGGGAGATCCTGTCTCTAGTAAGAAAAAAAAAATTATGGCAGCCAGGTATGGTGGCTCACACCTGTAATCCCAACACATTGGGAGGCTTGAGGTGGGCGTATCACCTGATGTCAGGATATCGAGACCAGCCTGGCCAACATGGTGAAACCTTGTTTCTACTAAAAATACAAAAATTAGCCGGGCATGATGGTAGGTACCTGTAATCCCAGCTACTTGGAAGGCTGAGGCAGGAGAATTGCTTGAACCTGGGAGGCGGAGGTTGCAGTGAGCCGAGATCACGCCACTGCACTCCAGCCTAGGTGACAGAGGGAGACTCGGTCTCCAAAAAAAAAAAAAAAAAAAAATTACAAATTAAAAAATTAACCAGGCACTATGGCATATGCCTGTAGACCCAGCTATTTAAGAGGCTGAGGTGGGAGGGCTGCTTGAGCCCAGGAGTTTAGGCTGTAGTGGGCTATGATCAGGTCACTGCACTCCAGCTTGAGTGACAGAGCGAGACCCTGTCTCTTAAAAAAATTTATGGCCTCATTTTAATGTCAAACAGTGGACTGTATTCAGGGAGAAGTTTAGAAAATGACAAGGCCAGGCACGGTGGCTCACGCCTGTAATCCCAGCACTTTAGGAGGCCGAGGCGGGCGGATCACGAGGTCAGGAGATCGAGACCATGGTGAAACCCCGTCTCTACTAAAAATACAAAAAAATTAGCTGGGCGCAGTGGTGGGCGCCTGTAGTCCCAGCTACTCGGGAGGCTGAGGCAGGAGAATGGCGTGAACCTGGGAGGCGGAGCTTGCAGTGAGCCGAGATCGCGCCACTGAATTCCAGCCTGGGTGACAGAGCGAGACTCCGTCTCAAAAAAAAAAAAAAAAAAAGAAAATGACAAAAAATGAAAAAGAAAGACAACAGTAGACTATAACAAGGAGACAAGAAGTCTGCTCAGCTCCATCTCTGAGTACTGAAGGTTAGCTTACATCGTTTTCAAACTTTTTTTTTTTGCTATAAAACAAGTGTACTCTTACAAAAAAGCTCCCTATATAAGACATGAAAGCAGGATTTTCCTGGTACATTTATTTTCCAACAAGGACTTAGTGAAAAGGTTTCTTTCTTTTTTTTTTTTTTGAGACAGAGTCTCCCTCTATCACCCAGGATGGAGTGCAGTGGCACGATCTCGGCTCACTGCAATCTCCATCTCCTGGGTTCAAGTGATTCACCTGCCTCAGCCTCCTGAGTAGCTGGGATTACAGGAGCACACCATCATGCCCAGCTAATTTTTTGTATTTTTAGTGGAGACAGGATTTCACCATGCTGGCCATGGCCAGGCTGGTCTCAAACTCCTGACCTCGTGATCCGCCTGCTTCGGCCTACGAAAGTGCTGGGATTACAGGCGTGAGCCACTGCACCCAACCTACATAGTAGCTTTTTATGGAAGAGGACTGAAAGAATGATGATAAATATATTTCCTGGCCAGGCGCGGCCAACATGGTGAAATCCCTTATCTACTAAAAATACAAAAAAATTAGCCAGGTGTGGTGGCACGCACCTGTAATCCCAGCTGCTTGGGAGGCTGAGGCAGGAGAACTGCTTGAACCCACAAGGTGGAGGTTACAGTGAGCAGAGATTGCACCATTGCACTCCAGCCTGGGTGACAGAGGAAAACTCCATCTCGAAAAAAAAAAAAAAAAAAGTAAAAGAAAAATATATTTTCCTTATCCCCTTCAAGAAAAAATGACAAGTACCATCAAAAGGTAAACTCGTTTACTGGTTCAGCACACAATTCTCATGATCATTAATACTCTGACTTGGGCCTAGACTTCGTCCTAGGCTGAAAGGTTGATTCAGGTACAATTAAATTTTCTGGTTAAAAATCGTCATTGGGTTCAAATGATCTATTATCCCTCTAGAAGGCAGCACCAACAGAGAAGCTATAAATACACTCCCTTCAAAACTGAGCTTTAGGGGTGGTTGTACCTTAACCACACACCCTACAGCCAAGAGAAATTAGCAGTTGAGCAAAGATACAGACCAAATGCCTCCGGGAGATGGACTGAAGCAGCTCCAAAGAAAGCTGTAAAAAAGTGACAAGAATTTGTTCTTCCGCTTTGAGACTGTTCGATTCAAACATGAGTCCAAGGCACGTATCCTTAAGAGGAGATGCTCTGCTGCTGTCTCATTTGCCAGATTATCCTTCAGTTCCAGGCTTTCAACAGGATGTGACTGGTTCATGCTCCATGATAGGAAAGGAATTAAAGTTTGAAGCCAGAATGAATGGCCACAATGCCTGATGTTAGACTTTCGTAAGTCACCTTGTGAAAGCCTGCATCTTCTATCATCTCCTTGAACTCTTCCTGAAACACAAGGAAAGATGATACAGCCAGGGTAGCCTGGATATCACTGTAGGGCCTTTGTTTAAAGCTATAGAAGTTTCATACCTGAGACGGAAACTTTCGGATACTCTCTACAAGGTACTGATAGGACTTCCAGTCTCCAGCGATGACCTCTCCCAGGACAGGGATGACCTGGAAGCTATATAGATCATAAAGCCTAGGCAAACAAAAAGGTAAAAGATGAAGATTAGAACATGCCCCTCACTTCTTCCCTAGATAAGAAGAAAGAAGGACTAAACCTGGGGTCACAAACTCAAATGCCTATAGGGATCAAGCAAGAACCTGAA
The DNA here is from genome assembly GCF_029281585.2 of Gorilla gorilla gorilla. NCBI lineage: Eukaryota > Metazoa > Chordata > Mammalia > Primates > Hominidae > Gorilla > Gorilla gorilla. The sequence continues at coordinate 135,930,394 of NC_073234.2, forward strand.
TTAAGTGGGTCAGGTACAAGACCAGTAGAAGTGCTGACAGGTACAGTTAGGAAGTATTATGAAGTGGAGAAAGGACAGTTACTACTCAGCCCTCCCTGTGGCATGTGGGGAGACAGGCCTACCCAGGGCTGCCATGTATCTGATTTCTCAAGTGAAGCTGGAAATTCAGATTTTTATGGAAAATTTTCTGATCTAAATTTTTTTTTTTTTTTTTTTAGAGATAGGGTCTCACTATGTTGCCCAGGCTGGTCTTGAACTCCTGGCCTCAAGTGATCCTCCCGCCTCAGCCTCCCAAAGTGCTGGGATTACAAGCATGAGCCACTGCACTTGGCCCAAATTTCCTGATTTTTTTTTTTAAGCCAGTCAAATTTATCAGAGGGGGGTTGAGTAGCAACGTTATTGCCACTAATAAGTTCTGATAACCCACTACCATTGGACCAGGCATTTCCTGATTTTTAAATAGGGGCTTTTAAGTCAATTTCTTAATATACATATGTAAGCCAACTTGGGTCTGGTTTGAGACTCTTGTGGCCTAGGTATTGTCATTCAGAACTGGCTGACCTCTGGTACTCTGAACTACAAAGTTCATGCTTATAGCTTACTGGCTATTTTCAATCCATTTCGGGGTGGGAAACCTTGGCTATACGATGAAGATAAAGCCCTATCAACAATGCCAACCTGGATATGAGGGGATTGTTCACTTGGCTAAATTCCAGACAGAGAAACCGTCCTCCTGGTTTCAGCACCCGATGAGCTTCCTGGAGTGCCTGAGCAAGACAAGGAACAACAGGACACACTCCTCAGTAGACCTCACTCAATTCCATGAGGCCAAGACAGCTTTAGCTTCTGCAGGCATTAAAAAAGTTATCATGGCCCACAAACCTCTTGTTTGTTCTCACTTGGGAAGCTGTAACAGGAGCAATAACCCTATGTATCCCAAATGCTATAGGCATTCTGCTGCCGGTGACTAGACAAAGTTAGTTGGGGTAATCTAAATTGACTACAGATTGGTACAATTGCATGAAGGGTAAGTTTAGAGTTACCTATCAAAATCACAATGGATATCCTCTCTGATAAAGCAATTTTACTTCAAGGAATCTATCTTACAGAAATGCTTCTACTGTGGGAATGCACATGTACGTGGGTTATTCACTTTTATTTTTTTTATTTTTTATTTTTATTTTTTGCGATGGAGTCTTGCTCTGTCACCCAGACTGGAGTACAGTAGTGTGATCTCAGCTCACTGCAACCGCTGCCTCCCAGGTTCAAGCGATTCTCCTACCTCAGCTTCCCGAGTAGCTGAACTACAGGTGCCTGCCACCATGCCCTGCTAATTTTTTGTTTGTTTGTTTTTGAGGTGGAATTTTGCTCTTGTTGCCCAGGCTGGAGTGCAATGGCAAGATCTCGGTTCACCACAACCTCCGCCTCTCAGGTTGAAGCGATTTTCCTGCCTCAGCCTCCCGAGTAGCTAGGATTACAGGCATGTACCACCACACCCGGCTAATTTTGTATTTTTAGTAGAGACGGGGTTTCTCCACATTGGTCAGGCTGGTCTCGAACTCCCAACATCAGGTGGTCTGCCAGCCTCGGCCTCCCAAAGTGCTGGGATTACAGGCGTGAGCCACCGCACCCAGCCTATTTGTTTGTTATTTTGAGACAGAGTTTCGCTCTTGCTGCCCAGGCTAGAGTGCAATGGCATGATCTCAGCTCACTGCAACCTCCACCTCCCGGGTTCAAGTGATTCTCTTGCCTCAGACTCCCAAGTAGCTGGGATTACAGGCATGCACCACCACACCCAACTAATTTTGTGTTTTTAGTAGAAAAAGGGTTTCACCATGTTGGCCAGGCCAGTCTTGAACTCCTGGCCTGAAGTGATCCACTCGCCTCGGCCTCACAAGGTGCTAGGATTACAGGTGTGAGCCATCATGCCTGGCCGGTTATTCACTTTTAAATAAAAAGTATAGGAAGCCATTGTTTTGGATTGTTTCTGCACTAGGTTCCAACAGACCAGACTAAGAATCAAGATGGAGTCACCCAACTTTTGACTCCATAGTTCCACATCACCAAACTGAAACTAAGTTGTCAGCTGACCTTCTAGAGAGATCAGGAGAAAGAGATACAGTCAATTTCTCCAACACTCCTGTTTAAAAAAATTTTTTTTTTTTAGACAGAGTCTCGCTCTGTCACCCAGTCTGGAGTGCAGTGGCACGATCTCAGCTCACTGCAACCTCTGCCTCCTGGGTTCAAGTGATTCTCCTGCCTCAGCCTCCCATGTTGCTGGGACTACAGTTACATGCCACCACACCCGGCTAATTTTTGCATTTTTAGTAGAGATGGAGTTTCGCCATGTTGGCCAGGCTGGTCTTGAACTAGAGACTTCAGGTGATCCTTCCACCTCGGCCTCCCAAAGTGCTAGGATTACAGCACTATAGGATTACGCCCAGCCTATTTTTTTTTATTATTCTGCCTCCCTATCACAGCCTTTCAAGAAAAGTAGTTTTGAAAGGATGAATAATACACTCTTTGTTCTTTGCTTCTCTGCTTTCTTCAGTCTTTCTGTGTCTATAAAGCCAATGTCTTCTGCTCAACTCATTGGGATGCATTCTATTTTTATTTATTTATTTATTTTTTTGAGATGGAGTCTTGCTCTGTCGCCCAGGCTGGAGTGCAGTGGCACAATCTCGGCTCACTGCAACCTCCACCTCCCGGGTTCAAGCAATTCTCCTGTCTCAGCCTCCCAAGTAGCTGGGATTACAGATGCCCGCCACCATGCCTGGCTAATTTTTGTATTTTTAGTATAGACAGGGTTTCACCACGTTGGCCAGGCTGGTCTCAAACTCCTGACCTCAAGTGATCTGCCCGCCTCGGCCTCCCAAAGTGCTGGGATTACAGGCGTGAGCTACTGTGCCCAGCACATTCTATTTTATGAAATGAAGTCATTTTAAAATTTGCTGTTCAAACAATTGTCAAAAGACAAGTGTTTGAATAGCACAAGATTAGAAGCATCTTTAACGATTAATAAGAGACTACATTATGAAATATAAATATAAATGGAAACTATTCAACTTCTTATTTTTTTTTTTTTTGAGACGGAGTCTCGTTCTGTCGCCCAGGCTGAAGTGCAGTGGTGCGATCTCAACTCACCACAACCTCTGCCTCCCGGGTTCAAGCAATTCTTCTCCCTCAGCCTCCCAAGTATCTGGGACTATAGGCACGCGCCACCACGCCCAGCTAATTTTTGTATTTTTAGTAGAGACGGGGTCTTCACCATGTTGGTCAGGCTGGTCTCGAACTCCTGACCTCATGATCCACCCGCCTTGGCCTCCCAAAGTGCTGGGATTACAGGTGTGAGCCACCACGCCCGGCCTCTATTCAACTATTTTAAAAAGTGCCAGGTGCAGTGGCTCACGCCTGTAATCCCAGCACTTTGGGAGGCTGAGGTGGGTGGATCACCTGAGGTTGGGAGTTCGAGACCAGCCTGACCAACATGGAGAAACTCCGTCTCTACTAAAAATACAAAATTAGTCGGGCATGGTGGCGCATGCCTGTAACCCCAGCTACTTGGGAGGCTGAGGCAGGAGAATCACTTGAACCCAGGAGGCGGAGGTTTCAATGAGCCCAGATCTCTCCACTGCACTCTAGCCTGGGTGACAGAGTGAGACTCTGTCTCAAAAAATAATAATAATAATAAAATAAAAAAATAAAAAGAGCCAGTGCTCTTTATGTACTTACAAGGAAAAATCTCGAAGAAATACTTGTTTACTTTTATTCTATCCATCTATCTATTTATTTATTTTTGGGGTGGAGTCTCACTCTGTCGCCCAGGCTGGAGTGCAGTGGTGCAATCTTGGCTCACTGCAGCCTCCGCCTCCTGAGTTCAAGGGATTTTCCCAACTCAGCCTCCCAAGTAGCTGGGACTACAGGTTCGTGCCGCCACGCCCAGCTAATTTTTGTATTTTTAGTAGAGACGGGGTTTCACCATGTTGGCCAGGATGGTCTTGATCTCCTGACCTCGTGATCTGCCCACCTCGGCCTCCCAAAGAGTTGGGAGGCCAGCCTGGAGGCCTCCAAAGAGTTCAAGACCAGCTGAGGTTGAACTCTCAACTGGTTGCAGTGAGCTGAGATCACGTTACTGTACTCCAGCCTGGGTGACAGAGTGAGAGTCCGTCTCCAAACAAAAAAAAGAAAAAAGAAAGAAAATAGTATATACACCTTGGCACAAAACATCACAAACACTTGTCTAAGGTTAGTCAGTAAACAAATGATCGAATCCATGCAAAAATTACAAATAAGGATGTCACAAAGTTGGGCTACATGCAAAACATAGGAAAAAAAAGAAATATCAATTGGTTATGAGTTATGTGAATCATAACCAATTCACAAAACATCTTGGCAAAGATACACAAGAAGCTGGTGACTGTCTGAAGGGAGAAGCATTGAATGGGAGAGGAGGCAAGGATGGGAGGGAGATTGTCACATATAACCTTTTGTACCTTTTGAACTTTGAACCTATTAAAAAATTTTTTTTCCCCAGGCGTGGTGGCTCAAGCCTGTAATCCCAGCACTTTGGGAGGCCGAGGCGGGAGGATCATAAGGTCAAGAGACAGAGACCATCCTGGCCAACATAGTGAAACGCCGTCTCTACTGATAAATACAAAAATTAGCTGGGTGTGGTGGCACACGCCTGTAGTCCCAGCTACTCGGGAGGCTGACGCAGGAGAATTGCTTGAACCCAGGAGACGGAGGTTGTAGTGAGCCAAGATCGCGCCACTGCACTCCAGCCTGGCAGCAGAGCAAGACTCTGTCTCAAAAAAAAAAAAAAAGTTTTCATTCAACAAAATAATAAACTGGCTACTGACATAGGAAAGGTGATGCAAACCAAGCTGATGAACACCATAAAGAACTTAACACTTAACCAGAGGACCCAGGCAACCAGAGACCACGTTACTGAAATGAAACTCTTTGCCTTGCACATGGTCTTCAAGTGTTTTGAACAGAATATTAAAGTAGGAATAAAGGCCAGGCATGGTGGCTCAGGCCTGTAATCCCAGCATTTTGGGAGGCTAAGGTGGGAGGATCACTTGAGCTCAGGAGTTCAAGATCAACCTGGGCAACATGGCAAAACCCCATCTCTACAAAAAATAAAGTAGGAACAAAGAAGAGCTCCATCAGATTAAGAGCTAAACGTTCCCCTTTTCCTGTAGAAAAGCCATGAATCCAGCTATCTTTTGTCAAAACAGTGTTTGAGGGCCCTTGTCTTTGTCAGCCTCTGACATGTCTCTGATTTTCTGCAAATTCACAGGGTCAGGCAGCTTCACAAGTATGAGGAAATACACAAAAGGCTAGAGCAAGACTAAATCCCGAAGATGTGAATACCAATCCAAGTAAGACAGACTTCTATGGAGATCAGCTCTGTGGTTTCAGTCTTTTTCAATTTTGTGACTAGAAAATTTGTCAACTTAAAGGATTGAGGACCCTAAACTTCAAACAGGCATTCCACTCAAGCGCCAAGCCCTTAAACGTTATTTTTTTAAGATTAAAAAAAAAAATCTATCTATCTCTCTCTCTCTCTCTCTCCCTGGGTGTGGTGGTGGGTTCCTGTAAGGTTCCTGTAATCCCAGCTACTTGGGAGGCAGATGTGGAAGGACTGCTTGAGCCCAGGAGTTTGCGACTAGCCTGGGCAACATATCAAGACCCCATCTCAAAAAACAAAACTCTCCTTCTTTCCTCACTCACTGTAGCTCTACAACAGAGGTAATTTCCTGAGAGTCATACAAGCTGAGGATGCAGCCATTCATACCTGATCAATGTGTGTGACATTCCGGATCCCAAAGGCAATGGTGTAAATATCAAACTTGTCATCATCAAAGGGCAGTTCTTCAGCATCTCCTAATACCCATGCAAGTCCTGAAAGAGAAAGTGAGTTCCAGGTCTCAGTGTGGGTAGCTGTTTTTCCTGCCCCCAGTGAATTCATTTCATGTAGAGCATTGAGCTGGAGAGCCCAAGTCCTGGGTGGTTAGGCTGCCTGGATTCTAATCCCAGCTTCACCATATTCCTTATATATACATATTTTTCCTTTTATATTTTTAATCAATCATTATTATTTTGTTTAGACATGGGGAGGTCTTGCTTTCTCACCCAGGCTGGAGTACAGTGGCACACAGCTCACTGCATCCTCAAACTCCTGGACTCAAAGGATCCTCCTGCCTTAGTATCCCCAGTAGTCGGGACTATAGGCACACACCACCCTGCCCAGCTAGTTTTTAAAAATTTCTTCTGTAGAGACGGGGTCTCGTCATCTTGCCCAGGCTGGTCTCAAACTCCTGGGCTCAAGCAATCCTCCCGCCTCGGCCTCCCAAAGTGCTGGAATTACAGATGTGAGCCACTGTGCCTGGCCTGTGTATTCTTGAATAAACTACTTTGTCTGTTTCCTCATCTGTAAAATGGAGTTAAAAACTAGTGCCTACTTTATAGGGTTACTAAAAGTATTAACTGAGTTACTCTAAGTACAGAATTTAGCAGAGCTTTACTGGTTTTATTGGAATCATAGAGCATCGGCGTGTCCAGGTCTGAGATTCAGAGATCACCAGAGGCCCCTATCAGGGTGGCTGTGTCCTCCAAGGATCTTGATTAGACTTTAACATTATACAACCTACAGCGAATTAGATGTAAAATACAAAAAGAAGACTGTATAGAGGAAGGTAAATGAAAATAACCTTTCTGGAAAGCAAATTAACAGTATCTAACAAGGGCCTTAAAAATAAGTATACCTGGCCAGGTGCGGTGGCTCAGGCCTGTAATCCCAGCATTTTGGGAAGCTGAGGGAGGCAGATCACGAGGTCAGGAGATCGAAACACGGTGAAACCCCGTCTCTACTAAAAATACAAAAAATTAGCTGGGCGTGGTGGCATGCACCTGTAGTCCCAGCTACTGGGGAGGCTGAGGCAGGAGAATTGCTTGAATTCGGGAGGTGAAGGTTGCAGTGAGCTGAGATCACGCCACTGCACTCCAGCCTGGGTGACAGAGCGAGACTCTGTCTCAAAAAAAAAAAAGAAAGTATGCCTTTTGACCCAGTGATTTGATTTTTAGGGAAAGGACATTGACATCATCATCACAGCTACTGCTTAGAGGGCCCTTATCAAGTGGCAGGGTCTGTGTTATTTTATGTACATCTTTAGATAGATTATCTTAGTATATCCTCATACCAACTCTGTGAGAGAGTTACTACCATTATCCTCATGTTTCAGGTCAGCAAAGTGAACATCAGAAAGGTTTAAAGTCTGAGCTGAGCACGGTGGCATGCACCTGTAATCCCAGAGACTCAGGAGGCTGAGGTGGGAGAAGAGCTTGAGCCCAGGAGTTCAAGACCAGCCTGGGTAACACAGCAAGACCATATCTCGAAAAAATAAAAAGCAAAAAGAGAAAGGTTGCTTGCCCAAGGTTACACAGATGGACTGGAACCCAGAGCCTATGTTTTCAACAGCTATGGCATATCACCTCCTAGTATGAAGTAGTTATTAGAGTTTAAACATTTGACTAAGGTTATACAGTCAGTAAACGAATGAATCCATGCAAAAATTACAAATAAGAATGTCACAAAGTTGTGCTACATGCAAAACATTGGGGAAAAAAAGAATTCTCAATTGGTTATTGGTTATATGAATCATGAAACATCCATATGGAAGAATAGCATAAAAAATAATGATTTTGGCCAGGTGTGGTGGCTCACGCCTGTAATCCCAGCACTTTGGGAGGCCGAGGCGGGCGGATCATGAGGTCAGGAGATCAAGACCATCCGTGCTAACATGGTGAAACCCCGTCTCTACTAAAAATACAAAAATTAGCCAGACGTGGTGGTAGGTGCCTGTAGTTCCAGCTAATCAGGAGGCTGAGGCAGGAGAATGGTGTGAACCTGGGAGGTGGAGCTTGCAGTGAGCCGAGATTGCGCCACTGCACTCCAGCCTGGGCAACAGAGCGAGACTCCGTCTCACAAAAAAAAAAAAAAAGTAGTTAAGTTACACATTAACTTTTTTTTTTTTGAGACAGAGCCTCGCTCTGTCACCCAGTCTGGAGTGTAGTGGTGCGACGTCCACCTCCTGGGTTCAAGAGATTCTCGTGCCTCAGCCTCCTGAGTAGCTGGGATTACAGGCGCGCACCACCACGCCTGGCTAATTTTTGTATTTTTAGTAGAGACAGGGTTTCACCATGTTGACCAGGCTGGTCTCAAACTTTTGACCTCAGGTGATCTGCCTGCCTCAGCCTCCCAAAGTGCTGGGATTACAGGCATAAGCTACCGCGCCCGACCACACATTAACTTTTATATTTATTAAATAATTTCTAGGGTCCTCCTACTTAGTTTCTACTTTTCATGATGTTTTTGCAAAGGTATGATTATTGGAGACTGATAAAACAAGGAGGAAAGATAAATCTGTACTATGGGGCACTTAATAATTCCTATGCAGATGCATTTGTCTTGGTGCTTAGGAGAGCTCGACGGGCAGGCTATGCAATGGAAGAGATGATTCCAGAAATGGAACACTGCTTATCATTTCAATATCTTTGTTTTCCGTTCTTTATGGCTGAGTACCAGAGAGAAGGGAAACATGTTTGTCAGTAGGAGTAAGGAAACATAGTGCCTTTGTCTAAAAACACTAGCGACTGTCCGCCTTCTGACCAGTATCGATGGTTAACAAAGGAGCCCTTCAGCTTGGGGGCCAAGTGGGCTGTAGCTCGTCTAGGCAGCTCCTTCTGGGGGTGGGAGGAGGAAGAGGAGGAAGATTTGAGCTAAAATAACCATAGACACTCATGGTGGGGGAGGAGAAGGAGAGAAATGCTGATGTTGACCTGAGGGACGTTCTTTGTTATATACCACTGCCCCTCACAGTGGCCATCTGTGGTCCCTGGCCAGCATGGAAGAGGGCAGAATAGCGGCTCTGAAAAGCTGGGCTGGGCGCAGTGGCTCACACCTGTAATCCCAACACTTTGGGAGGCATGGGTGGACAGATCACATGAGGCCAGGAGTTCGAGACCAGCCTGGCCAACACAGTGAAACCCCGTCTCTACTAAAAATACAAAAAAGTTAGCCGGGTATGGTGCTGCACAGCTGTAATCCCAGCTACTCGGGAGGCTGAGGCACAAGAATTGCTTGAACCCGGGAGGCAGAGGTTGTAGTGACCCGAGATCGCTCCACTGTACTCCATCCTGGGCAACAGGGCGAGACTCTGTCTCAGAAACAACAACAACAACAAAAACTGGGCCAACAGGGTGCAGTTGCCAGGACGGAGTTTCTCTCTTGTTGCCTAGGCTGGAGTGCAATGGCACCATCTTGGTTCACCACAACCTCCACCTTCCAGGTTCAAGCAATTCTCCTGCCTCAGCCTTCAAATAGCTGGGATTACAGGCATGTGTCACCACACCCAGCTAATTTTGTATTTTTAGTAGAGACAGGGTTTCTCCATATTGGTCAGGCTGGTCTTGAACTCCAGACCTCAGGTGATCCACCCCCCCTCAGCCTTCCAAAGTGCTGGGATTACAGGCGTGAGCCACCACACCTGGCCAAATTTGCTTTTTTTTTGAGACAGGGTTTTACTCTGTTGCCCAGGCTGGAGTGCAGTGGCATGATCATGGCTCACTGCAGTCTCGACCTCCTGGATTCAAGTGATCCTCCTGCTTCAGCCTCCCAAGTAGCTGTTACTACAGGTGTGTACCACCACACTTGGCTAACTTAAATTTTTTGTAGAGACAGAGTCTCACTATGTTGCCTAGGCTGGTCTTGAACTCCTGGCTTCAAGCGATCCTTCACCCTCAGCGTTCCAAAGTGCTGGGATTACAGGCATGAGCCACCTCGCTGCCACAATTTACATTTTTAAGCTAGCACACAAATCATCCATTTTGAGCTTGCAGTAATCTCACAGAGATAGGCATGCAGTCATCTGCCTATCTGCTGTTCGTATTTACCACAGTGGGGAAGTGTGAGGAGTACTGTTCACGAGTGTTTCTTTGAGTGTATCAGATGGGTCTTCTGAGAAACATGCTGAGATGGACCAAGGAGTATAATAATTTTTTGTGTGTGTGGCAGGGGAAACACAGAGTAGACAAAGGGAGAGGAAGAAAGACTGAGCAAGAAAAGCCTTTAGACCTTAATGCAGATCTGACAAAGGCTCAGCCTACCCAGTAGGGACCTCCAGAACAAAGGCTGGCTGTTAAAGAGTCTTGCTTGGAAAATATCCAGGCCCTAGTAGTCCCACAGTGTTCAGCCATTGGCTACTGGCTGCCACAAAAGAGCCTGGCCTCCCTTGGAAGCTGAGGCAGAGGCTGATGTGCTAATAGGTGGAGGCTGCTAGCTAACTGCACTCCTTATGGCTGAAGGGCAAGTTATTTACTTTTTTATTGTTTAAATTTCTTTAGAGACAGGGTCTCGCTCTGTCACTCAGGCTGGAGTGCAGAGGTGCAATCATAGCTCACTGCAGCCTGGAACTCTTGGGCTCAAGTAATCCTCCTATTGTGGCCTCCCAAAGTTCTGAGATTATAGGTGTGAGCCATGGGCCCAGCCAGAAGTTCTTTCTTTACAGGAGATGAGAGGTCCAGTTGCACAGCAATCAAACTATCCTAGTATGGACAGGAAAATGGAATGGTTCAAGAATGGGAATGATACACCGAAGTCACCCTGAAGCTGCTGGGAAATGACAGCAAAACTTCTGTCTCAGGGTCTCAGAGCTGAGATCTGAAGATTCAACTCCAATTTGGGATCTGCCACTGAGAAGTTGTGTGACTTGGGTAAGATTCTTGACTTATTTGGGATCTAGTGATCCCAGTCACATAGGGCTGGGTAAGCTCACTCAATGGGCTGCTATGCATAAATAATGCATATAACAGCACACAAACTAGATTCAGCCATATAAATCATCTTCAACCTGCCCATCTATAAGTTTCTGAAAGCCAAAAGATAAAGCATTTCAATATTTTACATATTCCACCTTATTCTATAAAGATACAAATACTTCCCCTGTGTCTGCCTTCTGCAGGACTCACCAGCTCTGTATCCTTGAGCCAAGGCTTTCTGCTTTCCAACCTTTAGCATCTCCTTGTTGATGTCACACACCACAACACGAGACCCGCCCAAGGAATCTTCTTCATTCTGGTACTCTTTGGCAATTTCTTCCCAGGATAAATTTTGTTGGGCCCTTAACTGCCTCTTCTGTTTTCTCTGATGCTGGGACTGAACATAATTAAGGAACCGGAATGCAATGTCACCTGTGGGAAGCCAACATGAGGAAAGATGCAGACTAAAACAAAAATAAAAAAGGAAGAAACAGCATTTCCTAAAACTCAAAGGGGTAACAGAGGCACAGGAATACCTGTGTTAGCTAACTGGATGCAGTGTGGCTGAAAGCCAAGTCCTTTCTTCTTTTTGTTAGAGACAGGGACTCACTCCATCACCCTGGCTGGAGTGCAGAGGCACAATCATAGCTGAGTGTGTGAACGTGGAAGTTTCTACTCATTTCAACACTAACTTTTTTTTTTAATTAAAGAAATTGGGCTGGGCTCATGCCTGCAGTCTCAGCACTTTGGGAGGCTGAGACTGGGGGATCACCTGAGGTCAGGAGTCTGAGACCAGCCTGGCCAACATGGTGAAACCCCGTCTCTACTAAAAATACAAAAATTAGCCAGGTGTGGTGGCAGGCGCCTGTTATTCCAGCTACTTGGGAGGCTGCGGCAGGAGAATAGCTTAAACCTGGGAAACGGATGTTGCAGTGGGCCGAGATAGCGCCATTGCACTCCAGCCTGAGTGACAAAAGCGAAACTCCATCCCAAAAAAATAAATAAATAAATAAATAAAATAAAAACTGAGGCCGGGCGCAGTGGCTCATGCCTGTAATCCCAGCACTTCGGGAGGCCGAGGCGGGTGGATCACGAGGTCAGGAGATCGAGACCATCTTGGCTAACATGATGAAACCCCGTCTCTACTAAAAAAATACAACAACAACAAAAAATTAGCCAGGCGTGGTGGTGGGTGCCTGTAGTGCCAGCTACTCAGGAGGCTGAGGCAGGAGAATGAACCCAGGAGGCAGAGCTTGCAGTGAGCCGAGATCGTGCCACTGCACTCCAGCCTGGGCGACAGAGCAAGACTCCGTCTCAAAAAAAAAAAAACAAAATCAAGTGTTTATAATACTGTGACCTGGTAAATATTGTTCAGGACAAATCCAGTGCTTTGTAGAATCCTATTTCCTTTCTTTTTTCCTCTCTTTTCTATATTTCCTTTTCTTTCTTTTTTTTTGAGATGGAGTTTCTGCTCGTTGCCCAGGCTGGAGTGCAATGGCGCGATCTCAGCTCACTGCAACCTCTGCCTCCCAGGTTCAAGTGATTCTCCTGCCTCAGCCTCCCAAGTGGCTGGGATCACAGGCATGTGCCACCAAACCTGGCTAATTTTGTATTTTTAGTAGAGACAGGGTTTCATCATGTTGGTCAGGCTGGTCTCGAACTCTTGACCTCAGGTGATTCACTCGCCTCGGCCTCCCAAAATGCTGGGATTACAGGCATGAGCCATTGCGCCTGGCCCTATATTTCCTTTCTTATAATGCTGTTTCCAGCTGGGCTCAGTGGCTCACGCCTGTGATCCCAGCACTTCAGGCTTCAGGAGGCTGAGGTAGGCAGATTGCTTGAGCCCAGAGGTTTGAGACCAGCCTGGGTAACATGGTGAAACTCAGTCTCTACGAAAAAAATTACAAAAATTAGCCAGGTGTGGGGCACATGCCTGTATTCCTAGCTATTTGGGAGGCTGAGATGGGAAGATTACTTGAGGCCTGGGGGGTGGGGGTTGCAGTGAGCCGAGATGATGCCACCACACTCCAGCCTGCGCGAAAGTGCAAGACCGTTCCCAAAAAAAAAAAAAAAAGCTGTTTCCTTGTCTTTGTTTTTCCTACACTATTTCCAAGAAATATATCCTTGTTTCTCCCATATGTCCAACCAATTAGGTATTCTCCAGTCATTTTTTATTTTATATCTTTTTTTTTTTTTTTTCCTGAGACGGAGGCTCGCTCTATTCCCAGGCTAGAGTGCAGTAGCATGATCTCAGCTCACTGCAACCTCCGCCTCCCAGGTTAAAGCGATTCTCCTGCCTCAGCCTCCTGAGTAGCTGGGATTACAGGCGTGTGCCACCACGCCCAGCTAATTTTTGTATTTTTAGTAGAGACAGGGTTTCACCACATTGGTCAGGCTGGTCTCAAACTCCTGACCTCGTGATCCACACGCCTCAGCCTCCCAAATGCTGGGATTACAGGCGTGAGCCAACGTGCTCGGCCATATATTTCAATATATTAATTATTTTGTGCATCTTCTCTGTATCATTCCAAATTTAGTATATGCGCTACTGAAGCGAGCACAATATTTCAATATATTTATAGGTATGCATATAACAAAATTTAAAAACATAAACAGCGATATTGTATACATTGTTATACCACGTGTTTTCTTATTCTTCCCACTTAATATGTCCTTGCAACCTTTCCATCATTACTTGTAAGTTTTCCTTATTGTTTTAAATAGATAAACAATATTTCATAGACTGGATATGCCTTAATTTAAAGCCATGTCCTTATTGGGAAGAAATAGGTTATTTCCAATTTTTAATTACTATTAAATGTGATGCAATGAGCGTATATGTGACTAAATCTTTGTGGAAGTTTTTCTTTAGGCGACATAGAATTGAAAATGTGAGGCCAGGCGGAGTGGGTCAGGCCTGTAATCTCAACACTTTGGGAGGCCAAGGTGGGCGGATCACCTTAGGTCAGGAATTTGAGGCCAGCCTGGCCAATATAGTAAAACCTTGCCTATACTAAAAATACACAAAATCAGCCAGGCATGATGATGGGCGCCTGTAATCCCAGCTACTTGGGAGGCCAAGGCATGAGAATCACTTTAACCCAGGAGGCGGAGGTTGCAGTGTGCCGAGATCATGCCATTGCACTCCAGCCTGGGCAACAGAGCAAGACTCCATCTCAAAAAAAAAAAAAAGAAGAATTGAAAATGTGGGATCCGCCAGGCATGACGGCTCATGCCTATAATCCCAGCACTTTGGGAGGCTGAGGTGGGTGTATCACCTGAGGTTGGGAGTTCAAGACCAGCCTGACCAACATGGAGAAACTCCGTCTCTACTAAAAATACAAAATTAGCTGGGTGTGGTGGCACATGCCTGTAGTCCCAGCTACTTAGGAGGCTGAGGCAGGAAAATCGCTTGAACCTAGGAGGCAGAGGTTGCGGTGAGCCGAAATTGCGCCATTGCACTTCAGCCTGGGCAACCAGAACGAGACTTGGACTCAAAAAAAAAAAAAAAAAGTGGGATCCTAGGCTTATAATATGCATTTTAGATTTTGGTAGATTCTGCTAAATTACCCTCTACAGAGCAAGGTGTCTTCTTGCCCTCTGAGCTTCCATTTGGGGAGAGGATCACACCAACATAGCTACAGATAAATATGTTTCAAGTATAGAGATTGTTCTACTGTAATTTATTATTATACATTACTCTATCATTACTAATTATCAAATTATTACATTATATTTTATATTATTCTAATGTAATTTTATGTATTTATTTTTTATTATTATTATTTTTTGAGACAGAGTCTTGCTCTGTAGCCCAGGCTGGAGAGCAATGGCACAATCTCGGCTCACTGCAACCTCTGCCTCCTGGGTTCCAGTGATTCTCCTGCCTCAGCCTCCTGAGTAGCTGGAATTACAGACGCCCACCACCTTGCCGGCTATTTATTTTTTTATTTTATTTAATTTTATTTTTTATTTTTATTTTTTTTGAGACAGAGTCTCGCTCTGTCACCCAGGCTGGAGTGTGGTGGCTTGATCTCGGCTCACTGCAACCTCGGCCTCCTGGGTTCAAACAATTCTCTTGCCTCAGCCTCCTGAGTAGCTGTGATTACAGGCGCATGCCACCACAACCGGCCAATTTTTGTATTTTTAGTAGAGACGGGGTTTCACCATGTTGGCCAGGATGGTCTCGATCTCTTGACCTCATGATCCGACCGCCTCGGGCTCCCAAAGTGCTGGGATTACAGGCATGAGCCACCACACCCCGCCATCGCCCAGCTGAATTTTTGTATTTTTAGTAGAGACGGGGTTTCACCATGTTGGCCAGACTGGTCTTGAACTCCTAACCTCAGGTGATCCTCCCAAAGTGCTACGATTATAGGTGTGAGCCACCACGCTCAGCCTCTAATGTAATTTAACATGTACAATGACATCACCAAGACGCATTGTGTAAAATCATGACATTTTTCTCTCCAAATGCTCAGTGTACAAGAAGTAACAAAGCACTGTGCACAAACTTTTGATATTTGATGTGATAGTAAATCAAGCAGAAAAGGCAGCCTCAAAAACTTATATAAAGTGATAAAAGGCTTCTCTCATCCCCTAAAAAAGAAGAAAAGGGGGTTAAAGGTTAAGCAGAAGATAAAACAGTCATTTAGATGGTGAAATGTCATTGGTCAAAAATTCGACTTTTTCCTTTGTAATCCTGCGTTGTTTTTTTTTTTTTTTTTTGAGATGGAATCTTGCTCTGTTGCCCAGGCTGGAGTGTAATGGTACGATCTCAGCTCACAGCAACCCTCCACCTCCCCAGTTCAAGCAATTCTCCTGCCTCAGCCTCCCAAGTAGCTGGGATTACAGGCACCAGTCACCACACTGGCTTTTTTTTGTATTTTTAGTAGAGATGGGTTTTCACCATGTTGGCCAGTCTGGTCTTGAACTCCTGACCTTAGGCAATCCACCCACCGTGGCCACCCAAAGTGCTGGGAGTACAGGTGTGAGCCACTGCGGCCAGCCAATCTGTGTATTTTAGAAATGTGACAGGCAGCTGGGCACAGTGGCTCACACCTGTAATCCCAGCACCTTGGGAGGCCGAGGCGGGTGTATCATGAGGTCAGGAGTTCAAGACCAGCCTGGCCAAGATGGTGGAACCCTGTCTCTACTAACAATACAAAAATTAGCCAGGCGTGGGGCGCATGCCTATAATCCCAGCTACTCAGGAGGCTGAGGCAGAGAATTGCTTGAACCCCGGAGGTGGAGGTTGCAGTGGAGCCGAGATTGCACCGCTGCTGCACTGCAGTCTGGGAGACAGAGCAAGACTCCATCTCCAAAAAAAAAAAAAAAAAGGAAATGTGACAGGCAGACAGGCACCGGCCAGGCTCATGCCTGTAATCCCAGCACTTTGGGAGGCCGAGGCAGGCGGACTGCCTGAACTCAGGAGTTCGAGACCAGCCTGGGAAACATAGTGAAACCCCGTCTCTACTAAAATACAAAATATTAGCTGGGCATGGTGGAGTGCGCCTGTAGTCCCAGCTACTCAGGAGGCTGAGGCAGGAGAATTGCTTGAACCTGGGAGGCAGAGGTTGCAATGAGCTGAGATTGAGACACTGCACACCAGCCTGGGCGACAGAGTGAGACTCCATCTCAAAAAAAAAAAGTGACAGGCACAAAACTGTTATTCTATGCTTTTGATTGATATTCAGTCAAAAAGATAAGTGCGTGCCTTTCTCAGAAGTTATAAGTATGCAGATTTTCAATCACCATCTTCCGCCTCGTGTTAGGTGAGCTAGCTCATTATAAGAGAGACTAATTTCTGTAAAACATGCTCAATGGTAGTGAAGGATACCAAACTCGACATTACCTGTGCCTCCAGCAACATCAAGCAGCTGGGTCCCAGGAAGCGGGCGCATCTTCCAGAGCAGCAAATCCTTCCAAACACGATGGATACCAAGACTCATCATATCATTCATCACATCATACTTCTTAGCCACACTTTCAAACACCTGATAGACTGACATGGGAGAAACACACACAATAGTGCTATTAACAGTATTCCCTTAGAAAAATCCTAAACAAAAAAGGAGGAAGCTTTTTTCCCCTGAAGTGACCTGTCTTTGCAAGGTGAAACTAAGTCATAATGCTTGATGCCCAAATCTACACCTTAACATTACCTCTTTATTGATTTATTTTTTTTTCCTGCCTCAGATTTATTTGCACAAATAGCACAAGAGGACCCCAGCCGCATGCAGATGGCAGTCCAGGGGGTCACACCAGTCCTTCCGTCCTCATGTGGGCAGACAGAGACATCTACTCTGAAGCCTTAGTAGGTGTCTGGGCACCTTTGGGAGCCTAAGCTGGAGCTGCAGCCTGGGCCTTGGTTTGATCTTTGGCCTTGGCCTTTGACCAACATAGCTTGAGCCCCTTGGCAATGCAGGAATGAGCACATTTCCCAAGCCTGGGGGTGGGCAATGTAGGCAAGTGGATCGAGCTTGCGGCTGACACCCTTTGGGATCTTGGGCTTAACCTCCTTGGGCTTTACAAGGGCCTTGATAGCGTCGGCACATGCACTCGTGGCCCTGGCACTGTTGGCCTGCATCTTTTTTAGGCCTTTCTTGTTGTGCTTCTTGGCAAAGCGCATGTTCCTCAGGAACTTGGGGTCCACTCCCTTAAGAGATTCTTATAAAAAAAAAAAAGAGAGAGAGATTCTTATCGGCCAGGCGCGGTGGCTCATGCCTGTAATCCCAGCACTTTGGGACGCTGAGACGGGCGGATCACGAGGTCAGGAGATCGAGACCATCCTGGCTAACATGGTGAAACCCCGTCTCTACTAAAAATACAAAAAATTAGCCGGCATGGTGGTGGGCGCCTGTGGTCCCAGCTACTCAGGAGGCTGAGGCAGGAGAATGGCGTGAACCTGGGAGGGGGAGCTTGCAGTGAGCCGAGATGGCGCCACTGCCCTCCAGCCTGGGCCACAGAGCGAGACTCCATCTCAAAGAAAAAAAAATAGGATTCATATCTTTGTGATCGGGGTTTCTTGATACCATTTCTGTGCCATTTCTGGACTGGCTGTGTGTGGTGTGGTTCTTAGACTTGGCCATGTCTGCACTGGTCCTCTCCACAGCCTGCTCCCTGCTGCTGCTCCTAAGTCGTGGATGGCATCACATTACCTCTTTAATAAGAGGCTTAAATGTACTTCATGGAAGAAATCAACCTCTTTTCTGCTGTCTTAATTATTATTACTTAGGACTACTACTTTGTAATAATGCCATCCATATACCTGGTACTAAACAGATGTTTCTGTTTCTTAAAGGATAGGGTGGGGGAAATTGGAATTTTTCTCCTGGTTACTATAATAAAAGACAAGATCTATTAGAAGTATGCATACAGGGCACGGTGGCTCTTGCCTGTAATCCCAGCACTTTGGGAGTCCAAGGGGGGTGGTTCACTTGAGGCCAGGAGTTCAAGGCTAGCCTGGCCAACATGGCAAAACCCTGTCTCTGGTAAAAACACAAAAATTAGCTGGGCATGGTTGGCACACCTGTAATCCCAGCTACTTGGGTGGCTGGGGCAGGAGAATCACTTGAACCTGGAAGGTAGAGGTTGCAGTGAGCTGAAATTGGACCACTGCATTCCAGCCTGGGCGACGAAGAGAGACTCTGTTTCAAAATAAAGATGAAAGATGCATGATTAATGGATGGAAAGACCTCGGCTCATGTCTGCCTGTATCAGTGAGAAGAACCTCAGGTACAATTTGGTGGGCACCTAGATGCCAAGCTGTGAATCAGGGCTAAGTCACAATTTAGAGGGCTCTCATGAGTCTTCTCCATAGGATCAACACAGACTGTGGAATCTGGGATAGCTAAAGAGAGAAAGTCTACTATCCAAGACTCTCAGAAGTGTTTCCCTTTAAAGTTACATTTTTTTTTTTTTTTGAGACGGAGTCTCGCTCTGTCGCCCAGGCTGGAGTGCAGTGGCACAATCTCGGCTCACTGCAAGCTCTGCGTCCCGGGTTCATGCCATTCTCCTGCCTCAGCCTCCCGAGTAGCTGGGACTACAGGCACTCGCCACCACGCCCGGTTAATTTTTTGTATTTTTAGTAGAGACAGGGTTTCACCATGCTAGCCAGGATGGTCTCGATTTCCTGACCTCGTGATCCGCCCGCCTCAGCCTCCCAAAATGCTACGATTACAGGCGTGAGCCACCACGCCCAGCCTTAAAGTTACATTTAACTGTTTTTCACCTTAGTTTCTCTGCCCGTAAGACGGCTATATCAGTGCCAGCTCCCTATCTCCCTGCCAGAAGGCTGAATTGGATAATGAAGAGGAGATGCTTTGAGTTCCTCAGATGAAATGTGCTACACAGATTGAAAACATGACTCTCTTCTGCTGAATCAGACTACAGAGCCCGCCTTTAACTCAAACTTCAACTCCTATTCTCAACCTTTGGATTTCCAAGTGCGCTCTTTCCTTTTTTTTTTTTAATTTTTTTTTTGGGACGGAGTCTTGCTCTGTCACCCAGGCTGGAGTGCAGTGGCATGATCTTGGCTCACTGTAACCTCCGCCTCCCGGGTTCAAGCAATTCTCCTGCCTCAGCCTCCCAAGTAGCTGGGACTACAGGCACGTGCCACCATGCCCAGCTAATCTGTTGTATTTTTAGTAGAGATGGGGTTTCACTGCTAGCCAGGATAGTCTCGATCTCCTAACCTCAGATCTGCCCGCCTTGGCTTCCCAAAGTGTTGGGATCACAGGTGTGAGCCACCGTGCCCGGACTTTTGTTTTTGAGACAGCGTCTAGCTCTGTCGCCCACGCTGGGGTACAGTGGCGCAATCTCGGCTCACTGCAACCTCCTCCTCCTAGGTTCAAGTGATTCTCCTGCCTCAGCCTCCCAAATAGCTACGATTACAGGCACTTGCCACCATGCCTGGCTAATTTTTGTATTTTTAGTAGAGATGGGGTTTCACCATGTTGGCCAGCTGGTCTCAAACTCCTGACCTCATGATCTGCCCACCTCAGCCTCCCAAAGTACTGGGATTACAGGCGTGAGCCACCACGCCCAGCCTGCTCTTTTGAGCATCTTTTGGGGTGTCTGGGGGACACTAAGGCTAACCCCACTCGGTATAAATAGTCCTTGCTGGCATGGTGGCACACGCCTGGAGTGCCAGCTACTCGGGGGGCTAATGGGAGAGGACTGCTTGAACCCAGGAGTTCAAGGCTGCAGTGTGCTATGATTGTGCCTGTGAATAGACATTGTACCCCAGCCCGGGCAGCATAGTGAGAACTTGTCTCAAAAATAAATAAACAAGGCTGGGCGCAGTGGCTCATGCCTATAATCCCAGAACTTTGGGAGGCTGAGGCGGGGGGATCACGAGGTCCGGAGATCGAGACCATCCTAGCTAACACAGTGAAACTCCATCTCTACTAAAAATACAAAAAAACTAGCAGGGCGTGGTGGTGGGCGCCTGTAGTCCCAGCTACTCGGGAGGCTGAGGCAGGAGAATGGCATGAACCTGGGAGGCGGAGCTTATAGTGAGCTGAGATCGTGCCACCGCACTCCAGCCTGGGCGACAGAGCGAGACTCCCATCTCCAAAAAAATAAAAATAAATAAATAAATAAATAAATAAATAAGCAAATAGTCCTGGCTTTGCATGTTCCAATAGGCATGAATTTCAGTTACTGTGGTTTAGCTAAACAACACCAGTCCCCCAATACCACAATTCAAGTACAATGGTATATTAAATATGAGTAATTACATAAAATACATTCTTTAGTCTACAAATCACTATGTAAATAACAGATACACAACATGTTCAGCAACCAATCACGCACTTCTTTCCCAGACTTTAGGTGACTGGTCACTGCATCAGTTACTCAGTTCACAGACAGTAAAGCATGTACTTGTATTGCCTCCTTATCTTTCAGTGATAAAACACATGTGGCATAACTGGATAAATGAAAGAGGGAATTGAGCAACAAAAATGAAAATGCTGATAATGCTGGAAGTGAAATTCAAATTGAGTGTCAGTGGAGTTATAGGAGAAATAGATGACTGTGGGAATATTGACACTGCTGCCACTGGAGAGACTCTAGACATACAGCCAGAGGAACTGCAGGAAGATGAACTTACCAACATGAACAAGAAATGGAGCTGTGACAAAAAGGTTGAAGATGTCCCAGAGGAAGTGATGCCAGCAAAAACTTTCACATTAAAGGAGTTATTGGAGGTATTTCATAACATTGAAAGCACAAAGGATAAAATATCAGAAGTAGATAAAAACTTAGAAAGAAATACGGCAATTTGCCAAGGCATAGAAAAGATATTTCATATGACAAGAAGGTGGTAAATAGTGCTCAAACTACTTTTGGCAATTTTTTTTTTTTTTTGGGACAGAGTCTTGCTCTGTCGCCCAGGCTGGAGTGTAGTGGCAGGATCTAGGCTCACTGCAAGCTCCGCCTCCCGGGTTCATGCCATTCTCCTGCCTCAGCCTCCGGAGTAGCTGGGACTACAGGCGCCTGCCACCATGCCCGGCTAATTTTTTTGTATTTTTAGTAGAGACAGAGTTTCACCGTGTTAGCCAGGATGGTCTCAATCTCCTGACCTCATGATCCGCCCGCCTCGGCCTCCCAAAGTGCTGGGGTTACAGGCGTGAGCCACCGCGCCCGGCCTACTCTTGGCAATTTTTTTACAAGGAAATAATTTAATTCCAAGGTTTCTAATTTTTTATTAGAATTTTTTTTTCTTTTTTTTTGAGACAGTCTCACTCTGTCGCCCAGGCTAGAGTGCAGTGGCACAATCTCAGATCACTGCAACGTCCACCTCCCAGGTTCAAGCAATTCGCCTGCCTCAGCCTCCTAATTAGCTGTGATTACAGGTGTGCGTCACCATGCTTAGCTAATTTTTTTTTGTATTTTTAGTAGAGATGAGGTTTCACCACATTGGCCAGGCTGGTCTCAAATTCCTGACTTCAAGTGCCTACCTCGGCCTCCCAAAGTGCTGGGATTACAGGTGTGAACCATCGCATCTGGCTGTAAATAAATATCAACTTTAGTATATATTTTTTCATTTCACTATATATTTATAACTGACAGGGTTTTTGATGGTTGATAATTTTTAAAGGTCATAAAACAATTCTAATTTTTCCCATTGATTAAGGTCATTGTGTCTGACTTCAGCTTACACATTTTCACAGTCTTGCATTACTGTGCACAGCAAGGACTGTCTGTACTGCAATCTCAGTCCCCAATCTGGAATTCATATTTAGTTCAGTAGTTAACTTCTTCCTTGCTTGCCACTGTGTGAAATGTTGATTATACATTGATTATACATTGTGAAATGTTGATTATACATTGGCAGGTGCGGTGGCTCACGCCTGTAATCCCAGCACTTTGGGAGGCCAAGGCGGGTGGATCACGAGGTCAGGAGATCCAGACCATCCTGGCTAACATGGTGAAACCCTGTCTGTACTAAAAAAAAAAAAATACAAAAAATTAGCCGGGCGTGGTGGTGGGCGCCTGTAGTCCCAGCTACTCAGGAGGCTGAGGCAGGAGAATGGCCTGAAGCCAGGAGGCGGAGCTTGCAGTGAGCCGAGATCGCGCCACTGCCTTCCAGCCTGGGGGTGAGAGAGAGAGACTCAGTCTCAAAAAAAAAAAAAGAAAAAGAAAAAAAGAAACCCCTTCTCTACTGAAAATACAAAAATTAGCAGGGCACAGTGGCAGACGCCTGTAATCCCAGCTACTCAGGAGGCTGAGACAGGAGAATCGCTTGAACCTGGGAGGCGGAGGTTGCAGTGAGCCGAGATCAAGCCACTGGACTCCAGCCTGGGCGACAGAGAGAGACTCCATCTCAAAGAAAACTGGGCTAATAGTTCTTATTTTACAGTTTTATTTACAAGAATTAATGTTAAGTATTTTAGAAAGTTTCAGAACCTTAATAAGTGCTTGCTACTGCACTTGACTAGTCTTAAAAGTAAAAAATAAAATAAAATGAAATACTTGGTATTATCGTACTTGGCTGCACTTATTTCATTCCATAAGCAATTATCAAGCTCCTAATGTGTGTCAAGCACTGAGGAAATAGGAATGAATGAGCCACTGTCCTGGCTTTCTGGGCATTCAATCCTGTGAAACAAATAATAATTTGAATTCGATATTCAAAGTGTTAAAATAGAGCTATGTATTAGCAAGGTTGAGGTGGGTAGACTTTAAGGGGATGGGAAATTCCACTGTGGGCACTTTCTCTTATTTCCTGGGTGACTCAGTAAAGAAACCTCTCAGAGCCTCACCTTAACAAATGTGTAAAATGGGCCAATTCCTTCATCATTATAAATAGTGCTAGCAGAGTTTAAAAACACTCCTTTTCCTTTCCTATGCCTGTGGCACAGTGCTGACAAAAAGAAACTGCTCAACAATATCTAACATTATTGAACAATTACTAAATGCCAGGGACTGTTTAAAGTGCTTTCATGTATCAAGTATTTTGATACTCACAAGAACTCCAAGAGAAGAAGGGTTACTATTAGTTCTACTTGGCAAATTTGGAAGCTGAGGCACACAGAAGATAGTTTCTCTCCTTCCTTCCCTCTTTTCTTTTCTCTTTTCTTTTTTTTTCTTTCTTTCTCTCTCTTTCTTTCTTTCTCAGGCTGGGGGCGGTGGCTCACGCCTGTAATCCCAGCACTTTGGGAGGCCAAGGCGGGTGGATCACCTGAGGTCGGGAGTTCAAGACCAGCCTGACCAACGTGGAGAAACCCCGTCTCTACTAAAAATACGAAATTAGTCGGACATGGTGGCACATGCCTGTAATCCCAGCTACTCAGGAGGCTGAGGCAGGAGGATCGCTTGAACCCAGGAGGCTGAGGTTGCAGTGAGCCCATATTGCACCATTGCACTCCAGCCTGGGCAACAAGAGCGAAACTCCGTCTCAAAATAAATAAATAAATAAATAAAAACAACAACAAAAAAAACCCCTATTTTTCTCTAGAGGTAAAGAACGGGGGCTTCAGACTCAGATTAAACTGGGTTTGAATACTGGTTCTGCCACTTACTGGTATGTTCAACTGGGCAACTTCTTGCTTAACCTTTAAGTCTCAATTTCCTCACGTGTAATATGGTAATAACAATACCCACTACTGGAATGTTGAGAATGAGAATTGAAAATAATGTCTGTACGTTGCCTGGCACATCACAAACGCTCAGTTGATGGGATTTAGTCATCAGTATTCTGCTTTTAAAAAGGGGGCGTTTGGCTGGGCGCGGTGGCTCACGCCTGTAATCCTAGCACTTTGGGAGGCCGAGGCAGGCGAATCACCTGAGGTCAGGAGTTCGAGACCAGCCTGGTGAAACCCCATCTCTAGTAAGAATACAAAAAAGTTAGCCGGGCGTGGTGGCGGGCGCCTGTAATCCCAGCTACTCGGGAAGCTGAGGCAGGAGAATCGCTTGAACCCGGGAGGCGGAGGTTGCAGTGAGCCAAGATCGGACCATTGCACTCCAGTGTGGGCAACAAGAGCGAAATTCTGTCTCCAAAAAAAAAAAAAAAAATCATAACTGCACAGACAACAACACTGGAACTAATTGGATGTTAAATCAACCCTAACTGGCCAGAAGAACCCAGACCATGGACGGTCAGATCCCTCCCATCCGCCCTCTCGCCCCTTTCACCTTTGCCCCCCTTCTCCTCTTCCGACACAGTCTCAAACCCAAAGTGCGTTTCCGTTGCCCGCTTCTCTTGGGACAAGAGCCGAGCACTTAGTGGGGCCCCGGGCCAAGAGCTACGAAGCCCGAGGAGCTGGCAGCCCCGCATCGCCCACGACCACCCACGGCCGCAATAGCTCCATAGAGCACAGCTCCCGGGGGCCGCCATCTTGGTAGTCGAGTGACAACGGCCAGAGAGTACGCCTTGTTGCGTCACTCGACGAACGACGGCGGCTGGCCGGCAACATTATTAGCCGAACGCGCCCTGAAATCTGATACACTGTTGTGCCGGCATAATCTCTAGGATCCAAAGGGTGGTCTTTAAGTATCGGAAATCCCTTCTCTCTCTCTTCTCAAATTGAATTTACAATTCACCAGGAATCAGGGGATCTCAGGGGAGCCCCGGGTCACCTCTTAGCGGCCATGTCTCTGAATCCGGCTAGGCAGAAAAGTACTAACTTGCAAGATATCCAGGAACTCTTGTTGTCTTGTGCAGAAGGGGGAAATTGAGGCATGGTGTGGTTAAAAAGCCAAGATCACGGGGCCAATTCCTGCACACTTTGTTGAGCGTAAGAATCACTTGGTTTAAGTTTTAAAATGAAGATTCCTGGGTCCCCAACTACCAGAGATTTTGATCTGACCTATATCCCTTTAATCTCTATTTAAACAAATTTCTCTGGCGATTCTGATGCAAAAGATTTGCAGACCATTCTTGAGAAACATATGTTAGACTACTCTGAAAAATAAACATAGGACAGACTTCTTTGTTCTGTCCGTTTTATGAACCTAGGAAGCTCATAAATGGGAACGAAAGCTCTGGTATCCACTTAGCAAGCCAGAACCACCACTCACACTTGGTCTCCTGCTGACACAAAGCTACATTCCTAGCTCCAGGTGGCATGTCATGGGTGTTTTACTTCAGCCCCAGATTTTCAGTCTTTTTTTAATGGCAAGGGTAATGCAGACTGTCTTGTGCAAAATAAAGAATGGACGTTCTTGAGTTTTGCTTGGATTACTGTATGTTTCTGCTTTCATTCCATTTTAAATGTATGTTTCCTGTAAATATTTCACGAGGAGAAAGCGCCAATAGAAGAAACTGTTTTGAAATGAAAATTCTCTTCCTGGTTTAATATAGCCTGGCAGATGGACACCTAACCGCTTTCGTTTGGGAAGTACTGCGCTGGGATTTCTGTTTCTTTCTCTTTTATTTTAAGAATGATAGAAGGTCCTCGTTGGTATAGTGATGAGAAAAAAAAGAGGAAGGATACAAGGGCGAAATGATTCATCCATGTATCCATAATTCTCATGTCTTTGTTAAAAGAAATTAAGTGGCTGGGCACGGTGGCTCATGCCTGTAATCCCAACACTTTGGGAGCCCGAGGTGGGCGGATTGCATGAGGTCAGGAGTTCGAGACCAGCATGGCTAACATGGTGAAACCCCGTCTCTACAAAAATACAAAAATCAGCCAGGCATGGTGGTGCACACCTGTAGTCCCAGCTATTCAGGAGGTTGAAGCAGGAGAATCCCTTCAATCCAGGAGTCACTGGTTGCAGTGAGCTGAGATTGCACCACTGCACTGAAGCCTGGGTGACAGAGCCAGACTCCATCTCAAAAATAAATAAATAAATAAATAAAGTCTCATCAAAGAATCTTATATTTTCCATATCTAGTTATATAAAAGAATGGATATCAGGATTTAGGGCTGTTCCTTCTGCACATCAGATTAAGTATCCAGACCAACAGTATTTCACTGTTCTCTTATTTCATATGATTTGTGGAGGAAAACCTGTAAAAAGTGAAGTAGGACAATGACTGTTGGAAGGCATTTTTTTTTTTTGAGGTAGCGTCTTGCTCTGTTGCCCAGACTGGAGTGCAGTGGCATGACTTCGGCTCACTGCAACTTCTGTCTCCTGGGTTCAAGCGATCCTCCTGCCTCAGCCTCCCTAGTAGCTGGGATTACAGGCATGCGCCACCATGCCAGGCTCATTTTTGTATTTTTAGTAGAGATGGGGTTTCGCTATATTGGCCAGGCTGGTCTTGAACTCCTGACTTCAGATAATCCACCCGCCTCAGCCTCCCAAAGTGCTGAGCCACCATGCCTGGCGCTAATTTTTGTATTTTTAGTAGAGATGGGGTTTCACCATTTTGGCTAGGCTGGTCTTATTTACTTATTTATTCATTCATTCTTTATTTTGAAACAGGATCTCACTTTGTCACCCAGGGTGGAGTGCAGTGGCACAATCATAGCTCACTTCTCACCCTCCCAGGCTCAAGCCATCCTCCCACCTCAACCTCCTGAGTAGCTGGGACTACAGGTGTGCACCACCACACTGGGCTGATTTTTGCATTTTTTGTTGAGACAGGGTTTTGCCATGTTGCCCTGAATGGTCTTGAACTCCTGGGCTTGGGCAATCTGCCTACCTCAGTCTCCCAAAGTGCTGGGATTATAGGCGTGAGCCACCGCACCTGGCCCTGGTCATTTCCTTAATAGCATGTCTATGTGATCTTTTGAATCTCAAACTACTATGGTTGGAAGGGAATCATTTGTAATTTTCCAAAGTACAAATAGGTGTGATATGATTCCCAAAGTCTTAGCATCTATATCTGTAAACCATATGTTTTTGTTTTTTGTTTTTTAATTTTTAGTAGAGAATGGGTTTCACTATGTTGTTCAGGCTGGTCTCAAACTCCTAACATCAAGTGATCTTCCTGCCTCAGCCTCCCAGAATGTTGGGATTGAGCTACCTTGCCTGGCCACATACATGATTTTCCTTTTTTTTTCTTTTTTTCTTTTTTTTTGAGACAGAGTCTCGCTCTGTCACCCAGGCTGGAGTGCAGTGGCCCAATCTCAGCTCACTGCAACCTCCGCCTCCCAGGTTCAAGCGATTGTCCTCCCTCAACCTCCCAAGTAGCTGGGACTACAGGTGTGCACCACCACGCCCGGCTAATTGTTGTATTTTTAGGAGAGACGGGGTTTCACTATATTGGTCACGCTGGTCTCGAAATCCTGACCTCGTGATCTGCCCGCCTCGAACTCCCAAAAAGTGCTGGGATTACAGGCCTCCCAAAAAGTGCTGGGATTACACTGCACCTGACCCACATACATTATTTTCTTCTTTTTTTTTTTTTTTGAGATGGAGTCTCGCTCTGTTGCCCAGGCTGGAATACAGTGGCACAGTCTTGGCTCACTGCAACCTGTGCCTTCTGGGTTCAAGTGATTCTCCTGCCTCAGCCTCCTCAGTAGCTGAGATTACAGGCGCGCACCACCTCGCCTGGCTAATTTTTTTGTATTTTTAGTAGAGACGGGGTTTCACTATGTTGGTCAGGCTGGTCTCGAACTCCTGACCTGTTGATCCACCCGGCTCGGCCTCCCAAAGTGCTGGGGTTACAGGTGTGAGCCACTGCGCCCGGCCCCATATGCATGATTTTCTAAATCTCATTCTGTATCTGTAAAATGAGGAACTGCTTGTCTCATAGGTAAGAACATCACTTGTTAGCTATGTGATAATAGGCAAATTATCTGAACTTTGGGAGTCCATTTACTCATCTTTAAATTTTATTTATTTAGGGACACAGTCTTGTTGTGTTACCCAGGCTGGATTCATACTCTTGGGCTCAAGTGATCATCCCTCCTCAGCCTCCTGAGTAGCTGGGACTACAGGCACACTTAGTCTAAAATTTAGTTATTGAGAAGATTAAATGTGATAATGTTAACAGCTGTTAAATACAATTTATAGGAGCCCATTGTTTTGCACTGAGCTTCAGCACAGTAGACCAAACCAAAACAGAGTTACTCAAGGTGAAGTTCTACCCAACCACGCCTAAACGAAATTGTTTATCTGACCTTCTGGGAAATCATCAAATCCCCAAACTGGTCAGTTTTACCCCACATAAGGAAGTCCATTCTGCTTAAACCTTTACAAGAAAAGTAATTTTGAAATGACTAATCTGCTTTTTGTTCTCTGTTTCTACTTTTTAAAAAAAAGTTTAGACAGGGTCTCCCTCTCTGTCACTCATACTGGAGCGCACTGGCACGATCGTATCTCACTGCAACCTCCAACTGCTGGGCTCAGGTGATCCTCCCACCTCAGTTTCCTGAGTAGCTAGAACTACAGGTGTGCAGCCACAGCCACTATGCTTGGCTAATTTTTTTTTCTTTCTCTCTTTTAAATTAAAGTTAGTTTTATTCAAACTATTTTATTCAGAGCCCAGCTAATTTTTGTATTTTTAATAGGGTCGGGATTTTGCTATGTTGGCCAGGCTGGTCTTGAACTCCTGGCCTCAAGTGATCTGCCCCCCCCCCCCCCCGACTCCCAAAGGGCTGGAATTACAGGTGTGAGCCACCACGCCCGGCTGCCCAACTAATTTTTTAAAAAATATTTTTATTCTTTAGAGACAGGGGTCTCGCTATATTCCCCAGGCTGGTCTGGAACTCCTGGCCTCCAAGGATCCTTCCACCTCTGCCTCCCAAAGTGTTGGGATTACACGCATGAACCACTGCCTACGGCCTGTTTCCGCCTCTGTCTCCTGAGTAATGGGGACCACAGGTGCGCACCGCCACGCCAGGCTAAAGAAATAAAGTGATGTACTGTGTGAAGAAGTGCCGTAAAGTGATATTAAATGTAAGGTATTGTCATTATTAACGTTATTATTATTATTCCTAATATGAGATAGACTAAAGGCCATAAATCAATTGGTATTAACGCTAGAATAAGAACCATAAATTGGCTGGGCGCGGTGGCTCACGCCTGTAATCCCAGCACTTTGGGAGGCCGAGGTGGGCGGATCGAGGTGGGCGGATCACGAGGTCAGGAGATCAAGACCATCCTGGCTAACATGGTGAAACCGTGTCTCCACTAAAAATACAAAAAATTAGCCGGGCGTGGTGGCGGGCGCCTGTGGTCCCAGCTACTCGGGAGGCTGAGGCAGGAGAATGGCGTGAACCCGGGAGGCGGAGCTTGCAGTCAGCCCAGATCGCGCCACTGCACTCTAGCCTGGGCGACAGAGCGAGACTCCGCCTCAAAACAAAACAAAAAAAAGAACCATAAATCAAACGAGTCTATAAACGAGTTCCACAGGTATTCCAATGTTTGGCTACATTATTATCAGTGTATATTATTATTGTTACTGTATTTTTAGTGTACTAAGTGAAAAACCTCGACTTGGAGCAACTGCAAGTCCCATTATTTTGAATGCCCTCACAGTGGGGTTGGGGCGGAGGTGGGGGAGGAAATAAAAAAAAACAAAACCAAAACAAACAAACAAAAACCAAAAAACAAACCACGAGACCCGGATGTAGGCAAAAACTACATTTCCCAGAATACCTCACCCCCGCTCCACTATATATACAGTCCATCCGGGTTCTTTGAGATGCTGTTTGGCGACTCGTCGCCATTCCCGGAGCAGGTCGGCCTCGGCGCAGGGGCGAGTATCCGTTGCTGTGTCGGAGACACTAGTCCCCGACACCAAGACAGCCAGCCCTCTCCCCTGCCTCGCGGCGGGAGAGCGTGTCCGGCCGGCCGGCCGGCGGGGCTCGCGCAACCTCCCTCGCCTCCCCTTCCCCCGCAGCCTCCGCCCCGCCAGGCCCGGCCCGGACTCCCGAGCCCCGGCCTCCTCGTCCTCGGTCGCCGCTGCCGCCGGGCTTAACAGCCCCGTCCGCCGCTTCTCTTCCTAGTTTGAGAAGCCAAGGAAGGAAACAGGGAAAAATGTCGCCATGAAGGCCGAGAACCGCTGCCGCCGCCGACCCCCGCCGGCCCTGAACGCCATGAGCCTGGGTCCCCGCCGCGCCCGCTCCGCTCCGACCGCCGTCGCCGCCGAGGCCCCCGTTGATGCCGCTGAGCTCCCCCAACGCCGCCGCCACCGCCTCCGACATGGACAAGAACAGCGGCTCCAACAGCTCCTCCGCCTCTTCGGGCAGCAGCAAAGGGCAACAGCCGCCCCGCTCCGCCTCGGCGGGGCCAGCCGGCGAGTCTAAACCCAAGAGCGGTAAGGGCGGGCCTGCGGCAGTGGGCGGGGGCGACTGCCCCTGCTGCTGGGGAGAGTCGTTGCTCTCATCGGCTGGGTTACTCGGGGACAGGCTCCACTTTCTTTTATAGCTCCTACCTGCCCTTTTCCATGGCTCTCATTATTTGCAGTTACGTTAATGAGCGCTGTGCTGCGTGGTTTACGTGGATCATTTACATTAATACTCAAAACTGCTCGATTAAGCAGGTGCTGTTCTTATCCCCATTTTACATATGATGGGAAAGGGTAAGGTCACCCAGCTAGTATTTGGCTCACAGCAGGCCTTAAGACTTGGTTTGTGTGACTCATCAGTCCACGCTCCTAAAACCACTAAGTTGTTCTACCCTTTAATGTTGAATTAACATTGGATAGTGTTCACGTTTAGACGGGTGGGTGAGGGCCCAAGGACCTTTCAAACTGAGATCTCTTATTTAATAACCTGGTCCCAGATCCATTCCTCTGTTGAAGAGGAACTCATCCTTCAGTGGCTATTCATTGTGGGGTTAAGAGCGCAGACTATGAATTCAGTCTTTTTGGGTCCCAGTTTGCCAGACCTTGAGTGAGTGCCCCGAGTTTACTTACTTGTGAAGGTAGGTGGAGGTAATATAATTAAATAAACTTAAAAAACAAACTAAAAACAAAACAAATGAACTGAGGTCTTAGGGTATCTGACGTCTATTTTGCGCCAAATACACACAATGTCTATGGTTGTGTGTTGGACTATAGGATTGTCCTTTAACAGGGAAGGTTTTATTTCTGTAATCAAGTCTGTCAATATTATGACCATGTTGATAATAGCTACCTTTAATTGAGGGCTTAACATGTGCCAAGTACTAGGTGAAGTTTTTACCTGTGTTTTCACTGTGCCAGTCACTGACTTGTCTACCAGGGTGAAATTGTTCATATTTAAAGAAGGAATAAACTGAGCAGGCAGGATGTTAGGAGTTGGCAGAGGCTAGAGTCCCGGTGTTCTTCATTTTATTTCGAAGTTTGTACTAATCTCTGCTCTCTTTTGTATTTCAGTTACATTAGCAGTAATAGGAAGGTGTATTCAGCGACAGTGGGGATGTTGTGGCAGAGAGGGAAATATTTGAAGTCCCTAAATGTGGAGGTCCAGTTTAAAACTTGTCAAGATTAAAAAAACTGTTTAGAGTGAGACCGGGAGCGGTGGCTCATGCCTGTAATCCGAACACTTTGGGAGGCTGAGGTGGGAGGATAGCTTGAGCCCAGGAGTTTCACACCAGCTTGGGCAAGATAGTAAGACCCTCGTCTCCATAAGAAAAAAAAAAAATTAGCCGAGTGTGGTGGCACACACCTGTAACCCTACCTACTTGGAAGGGTAAGGTGGGAGGATCGCTTAAGCTCAAGGAAGTTGAGGCTGTGGTGAGCTATATCACGATACTGCATACCATCCAGCCTGGGTAACAGAGACCCCCATCTCTAAACAGTAAAAAGAAAACTAAGGCTGACTTAAAACAAACAAAAAAAACAAAAAATTGTAAGGTCTGCTAACTCGCTCAGAGTTCACCTGCTGGATATGGCAAACTTGTTTACCTGGTGTGAGACCATTAGGAGTATGGGTTCTCGGGCCGTGTCAGGAAATGGCATGTATGCAGACTGATTTTGCAGTTCTGCACATGGGTAGCTTTGCCATAGATCCCTCAAAAGATAGAAGGTAACCAGTCCTTTTGGTCAGTGTTGGAACTGGTTTAGAGTGGTCTGTTCAAAGCAATTGATAAGTAAGTTTATTTTTGTACTCTATTCCCAGATGTATGTTAAGGATTTGGTTCTCCAACTGTCTGAATTCTCAACTAATTTTTCTGGGGCTCCTCTTTAAGCCACTAACATACATTCATTAGTCAGTTGCAATAAATGCCTTAAGTTTATTTCTTATAGCAGTAGGTGAAAGCTTGTGACAACTTAAAATAAAACAAACAAACAGGTATTTAAGGAATTTTACTGCTATGTCCTTCACTTTGAATATGTTGGTTAGTGGAATTAACTCTGATTACCCGACAAGATGATACAGAATTCTATAGTAGTTTGACCAAAGCAAGTATTTGTCATTGTTAACATTTCAAATGGGCTGGGTGGCTATAATCCCAGCACTTTGGGAGGCTGAGGCAGGCCGATTACTTGAGCCCAGGAGTTTGAGACCCTGTCCTACAAAAAAATAAATGAGCCGGGCGTGGTGGCACGCACCTGTAGTCCCAGCTGTGAAGAAGCTGAGGCAGGGGAGGAGGAAGAGCACTTAAACCCAGAAGTTCAAGGTTGCAGTGAGCCACGATCACTCCACTGCACTCTAGCCTGGGTGGCAGAGCGAGACCCCATCTCAAAACAGGAAAACTTCTGTAAAAACTCATGTAGGCTGGGTGCGGTGGCTCACGCCTGTAATCCCAGCACTTTGGGAGGCCGAGGCAGGTGGATCATCTGAGTTCAGGAGTTTGAGACCAGCCTGGCCAACATGGTGAAGCCCCGTCTCTACTAAAAGTACAAAAAATTAGTCCGGCGTGGTGGTGCGCACCTGTAATCCCAGCTACTCGGGGGGCTGAGGCAGGAGAATCCCTTGAAACCGGGAGGCGGAGGTTGCAGTAAGCCAAGATTGTACCATTGCACTCCAGCCCGTCTAAAAAAAAACAAAAACTCATGTAAAGGCCCTTTGTTAGATTTTACAAATACACATGTGTGCCTTGAGGCAGCATTCTTTTTTTTTGTTTAATGTGTGTGTTAGAAAGCTTGACCATGTTTGCCACCGCCAGTGTCTGCTTTTCTGGCTTCTGCTGTGCGTGTTTGCTTAGCAAGGAAGGATGGGCTTTGTAGCCAAATCCATGCTTCTTCACTAGCCATAATCCACTGCTTGCATTTAGGAACAAATTAAAAGGCAGAATATGTGGAGATTAAAAGGTTAGGAAACTCTGGATATTGGCTGATTTTTAAAGTTGAAACTAAGCTGCCTTAGGAACGTAACAGCTAAGACCAGTGCTGCTACAGCAGATACTCAGGAGCTCTGATGCAATGACTTCACGATGAGAGGGTTGCGCTAACAAAAGGGTACACTCACGCTCTGCATAATCCCATAAAAAGATTTCTGCAGTATCTCATAAGCTGAACACTTCATATACTTGATTCTGCTGGGAATCATTGTAAGGACCTCTTGAATTACAGAGTACTGAGTTGAGGGGAAAACAAGCGTAAGGTGAAAAGATAGTTTATCTTTTGTCAAGGTGAAAAGAGCAAGAGTTTTCAGTATTCAAATATTTAAGTCACTTTTTTTCTCCCCCTTTTCTACCTCGTGGAAGAAAGCCCTTTGGTTTCTATTCTGTAAACTGTCATTAATGGCCATTTGCTTCCTAGCTACATGATTAATTTCTTTGAGATTTTGTTCCAGTGGCTGGCTTAAATTTGCCCTTCATTTGTACACAGGAAATATGTAAATTTGGCTACCAGGATTTTCTTGATCTTTCCGGCTAGAGTCGCATACCACAGTTTCTTTGCCTGGGCTAATTGCCCGAACATTTATATAACATTCCTTTTCTTGATTATATTCCTACAGCTTCATTCCAGTAGTGTTAATAGGTATTTCTGAGAACATGCAGCAGTAAATATCCCGTGAATATAGCTCAGAGGAGAGAAGGTGGGTTAGAAAGTGGGGAAAGTCATTTAGAGGGAGCAAAGAAAGAGAGGCAAGAGAGAAGGTAGGCCGTTTATGGGCAGACAGTGGACTCTGGCCAGGAACCAGACTCTTGTCCCATCCCCCTGGGCCGATAGAACTGCCAGGGAGGTTAAGGGAAGGTCAGGTATTATGAGGCAGTTATTTTGAGGTTGGTGGTATGAAGCACTGCCCTGGCATTCTTCCTGTTATTCTGGTACCAGAAACCAGGTTACTAGTGGTAATCTGCCTTGAAGAATGCCTCTGAGCTGTAAATGGACCTGGAGATTTTAATGGCTTTGAAAATTGAGGTGATTTGAAGCCTTCAGTAAAACCACTTAGAGAAATTAAAAGAATTTCAGGGCCCGTTGGCTGGATTCCTTGGTTTACATGGCTTCATTGGAAGTCTAGTGGGTGCTCTTGACAGGAACGATTTGGATTTATTAATGATAGGCTTTCAAATCATAGTAAAACTGTGTGTCAGCCACTATGGTAGGCATTTTACAGAAGTTTTCTTTCTTAATCCTCATGATTCTATGAGGAAGTATGGTAGAATATTAGTCCTGTTTCACAGATAAGAAAATAGAGGCTTAGCAGTGTTAAGAGTGATTTGTCCAAGTAAATTTTTATGAAGTCCTAGGCGGTATTTTTCAATAAGCTTTGTATAATCACACTTAGCAAGCAGATAACTTACTGGCATGTGCATCATTCCTGATACCACCTCTCTCTTCCTTTCATTCAGAATTACTAATTTCAGCTGGATTCAATTTGTTGTCAGTTGATTCTGTAGTAAGGCCATATGTTGCCCCTCTGGAGGTGCTTGTCAACTACTCTGGATGATGGGTAAGCAACTTGCTTGTGATTACAGCATGAATCAGCAGCAGAAACTTGCTGACTGGTATTCTGACCTCTAGGCTGAGCCACCTGTTAGAACTAGAGCTAGAAATGAGGATGCCAAGTAATTTAACTGTGAAAAACTTGTGGCCCTTAATTTGGTAATGGGGGGAGGCTGAGATATACCTACTGCTACTTGGTGGAGACCTTTCCATTAGGGAAATGTGGAACAACTGAGAAGCTGGGTTAAGTTTTTAAGTCATTTATTTGTCGACTCTGGAGCCTGAGTTTAGTGGTCTTGTCCATTTTGGAATGTGTCTTGACGGTAGTTCTTGGCAGTTGTTCTCAGTGGTGGCTGTGCATCAGAATCTCCTCAGGAACTTTTTTTTCCCTCAAGACAGTCTTGCTCTGTCACCCAGGCTGGAGTTCAGTGGCGTGATCTCAGCTCACTTTAACCTCTGCCTTCCGGGTTTAAGCAATTCTTCTGCCTCAGCCTCCTGAGTAGCGGGATTACAGGTGTCTACCACCACACCGGCCTAATTTTTGTATTTTTAGTAGAGATGGGTTTCACCGTGTTGGCCAGGCTGGTCTCAAACTCCTGACCTCGTGAGGAACTTTAAAAAAAAAAAAAAAAATAGGAGTGTGTGGGGCCCCTTCCTAGGAATTTATTATTATTTTTTTTTGTAGAGATGGGGGTCTCACCATGTTGCCCAGGCTGGTCTCAAATTCCTGGCTTCAAATGATCCTCCCACCTTAGCCTCCCAAAGTGCTGGGGTTACAGGCATAAGCCACTGTGCCTGGCCTTTTTCTGATTCTTTAAGCCTAGATTGAACCCGTGGGTCCTGGGCATTCATAATTTAAAAAGTCTGTGCAAGTGATTCTGGTGTGCAGCCAGGATTGACAACCACCACTCTGAGATTTAAAACTTCACTCATAGTTCCTTCTCCCAGGAACTTGATATTTTTTCTGTTTTCCAAAATCTAAAGTGGATCATCTTATCACTCCTGTTCTACCCTCGAGTTTTTCCCATGTATATCCTGGCAAGTTGTCCACAAAACATTTCAAAAATAATACTCTGAATTTTATCTCTGGGTCCCAGGCCTGATGGTACCTTCAACCTTTAGCTGCCTTTTGCCTGGGTCTAGAGATAAGAGCCAGTCTCTCACTTGACATATCTGTCTTCATACCCTTAGGTAAGTGGAAGACGAGAAACGAGTTGATTTTGGCAACTAAAATCACTAATCATGATGTGGTCAGTTGTTATGTGTTTTGGAAGTGAGCAGTTTACTGTCTATCAGTGAGCATTTCTGTAAGCATTATGAAACTGTTTCCTTGCCAGTGTGGTAATAAGTGAAGAAATGAAGACAGCCTTCTTGCTGAGTGCCGGTTTACTTTCTTTTTTTCTTTCTTTTTTTTTTTTTTTTGAGACAGAGTTTTGCTCTTGTTGCCCGGGCTGGAGTGTAGTGGTGCAGTCTCGGCCTTGCCGCAACCTCCACCTCCCGGGTTCAAGCTATTCTCCTGCCTCAGCCCCCGGAGTAGCTGGGATTACAGGCATGCGCCACCATGCCCAGCTAATTTTTTGTATTTTTAGTAGAGACGGGGTTTCTCCATGTTGGTCAGGCTGGTCTCGAACTCCCGACCTCAGGTGATCCGCCCGCCTCGGCCTCCCAAAGCGTTGGGATTATAGGCATGAGCCACCGTGTCTGGCCAGTTTACTTTCTTAATAAGCCCTTGCCAGGTAGAATCTGGCTTTACCTAAATCTGTGCAAACCATGAGGTGCATCTTGAAAGCAGCAGTTAGGGTCAAACAGGTAGGGTCCAGGATCATCTGAAACAGTCTTGGATAATGAGGTTGGGGGATATGTGTTTTCTTTATATACCTATCCTCGTAGAATCTCCTTTGCTTGAGGTGATGTGAAA
This sequence comes from Gorilla gorilla gorilla, assembly GCF_029281585.2. Taxonomy (NCBI): domain Eukaryota; kingdom Metazoa; phylum Chordata; class Mammalia; order Primates; family Hominidae; genus Gorilla; species Gorilla gorilla. Next base: position 135,967,299 of record NC_073234.2, read on the forward strand.
TGGAGTTAAGGAAAGCAAAGCAAGAGAATGTGGCTGAGTTAGCTGGGGTTCTGCATCCCCTGAGTTTTCCTTTTTTTTTTTTTTTTTTTTTTTGAGACAGAGTCTCACTCTGTCACCCAGACTGGAATGCAGTGGCGCGATCTCCGCTCACTGCAAGCCCCGCCTCCCGGGTTCTCGCCATTCTCCTGCCTCAGCCTCCCGAGCAGCTGGGACTACAGGCGCCCGCCACCACGCCTGGCTAATTTTTTGTATTTTTAGTAGAGATGGGGTTTCACCATGTTAGCCAGGATGGTCTCTATCTCCTGACTTCGTGATCCACCTGCCTTGGCCTCCCAAAGTGCTGGGATTACAAGCATGAGCCATCGTGCCTGGCTTTTTTTTTTTTTTGAGACAAGCTCTCGCTCTGTCACTTAGGCTGGCATGCAGTGGTGCAAACATAACTGACTGAAACCTTGAACTCCTTGGCTTAAGAGATCCTTGAACTCTTGAACCACTGTGCCTGGTTTATCTTTTTCTTTTTTTTTTTTTAGATGGAGTCTCACTCTCTCGCCCAGGCTGGAGTGCAGTGGCGCAATCTTGGCTCACTGCAAGCTCCACCTCCCAGGTTCACACCATTCTCCTGCCTCAGCCTCCTGAGTAGCTGGGACTACAGGCTCCCGACACCACGCCTGGTTAATTTTTTGTATTTTTAGTAGAGACGGGGTTTCACCATGTTAGCCAGGATGGTCTTGATCTCCTGACCTCGTGATCCGCCCGCCTCAGCCTCCCAAAGTGCTGGGATTACAGGCGTGAGCCACCGTGCCTGGCCTTTTTCTTTTTTTGAGACAGAGGCTCACTCTGTAGCCCAGGGTGGAGAGCAGTGGTGCCATCATCCTTGAACTCTTGAACCACTATGCCTGGTTTATCTTTTTCTTTTTTTGAGACAGAGGCTCACTCTGTAGCCCAGGGTGGAGAGCAGTGGTGCCATCATAGCACACTGCAGCCTCAACCTTGGCTTAAGCAATCCTTCCAACTCAGCCTCTCAGCTAGGACTGCAGGGGTGTGCCACCACATTGAGCTAATTTTTAAATTTTTTGTAGAGATGGGGTCTTGCTGTGTTGCCCAGGCTGGTCGCAAACTCATGGACTCAAGTGATCCTCTTGCTTTGGCTTCCCAAAGTGTTGAGATAACCGACATGGGCCACCAAGTCCAGCGCTGAAACTTTGCTTTCTAATTGTTACTATTAGTGCCATGTTTGACACTAACTGTTGCTAACTGAAGTAATAGGTAAAAGTTTAGTTTTTAAGTTCTAACTTTATTTATTTGTTTTTTGAGACAGAGTCTCACTCTGCTGCCCAGGCTGGAGTGCAGTGGCATGATTTCAGCTCAGTGCAACCTCTGCCTCCCGGGTTCAAATGATTCTCATGCCTTAGCCTCCCAAGTAGCTGGGATTACAGGCGTGTGGCACCACACCTGGCTAATGTTTGTATTTCTAGTAAAGATGGGGCTTCACCATGTTGGCCAGGCTGGTCTCGAACTTCTGGCCTCATGTGATCTGCCTGCCTTGGCCTCCCAAAGTGCTGGGATTACAGGCATGAGCCACCATGCCTGGCCTTAAATTGTAACTAAGGTAAGGGTCACTGTCCGTAAGCAGGATTTAAGGGTAACTGGTAGGAGTGAACCTAGTCTGTTTCTGTGACTGTTCTGTTTACATTGCTGCCATTTCACATGGTTTAGATTGACTCCCAGGTTTTAGGTGGTCAGGTTTGCAGAGAATGACATCTCATTTATACAGTGAGGTTGACAGACTATGGGCGTGAAGTGGTTGCTTTCAAAATTTGGTCTCTGATTTATTAACTTACATTTTTTTCTTTCTGAGGCATTGTTTAACCTTGAATTTATTTAGCCTGCTATAAAAAGCTGGTGATTGTACTTACCAAGAAATAATTTTTTCTAAGTTTAAAAAATTACTCAGATAATATTACAGGTCTGCAGACGGGTACTTTTGTATAGTTATATCAGAATCTTAGAGGGTGAGGCCTGAGCATAGGAATTCCATAAAAGCTCATCTGTGTGATTCCTATGAACTGGCAAGATTGAGAATCATTGTAATAAGATAAAAGTGGGGCCAGACCCCATGGCTCATGCTTATAATCCCAGCACTTTGGGAGGCTGAGATGGGAAGATCACCTGAGCCTGGAGGATCGCCTGAGCCCAGGAGTTTGAGACCAGCCTGGGCAACATAGTGAGACCCCTGTCTGCACAAAAAAATTAAAAAATTAGGTCGGGCCTGATGGCTCACCCCTGTAATCCCAGCACTTTGGGAGGCTGAGGCTGGTGGATCGCTTGAGCTCAGGAGTTTGAGACCAGTCTGGGCAACATGGCAAAACCCCGTCTATGTCAAAAATATAAAAATAAGCCAAGAATGGTGTATATGCCTGGAGTCCCAGCTACTTGGGGGGCTGAGGCAGGAGGATTGCTTGAACCCAGGAGATGGAGGCTGCAGTAAGCCGAGATCATGCCACTGCACTCCAGCCTGGGTGACAAAAGTAAGATCCTGTCTCAAAATAAATTTAAAAATTAGCTGGGTGTGGTGGTGCACACCTGCAGTCCTAGCTGGCAGGCTGAGTTGGAAAGATGCTAAGCTGAGGTTGAGGCTGCAGTGTGCTATGATGGCACCACTGCTTTCCACCCTGGGGGAATAAAACATGCTGGGCGTGGTGGCTCATGCCTGTAATCCCAGTACTTTGGGAAGCCGAGGTGAGTGGATCACCTGAGGTCAGGAGGTCGAGACCAGCCTGGCCAATGTGGCGAAACCCCATCTCTACTAAAAATACAGAATTAGCCAGGCGTGGTGGCTCATGCCTGTAATCCTAGCTACTTGGGAGGCCAAGGCAGGAGAATTGCTGGAACCCGGGAGGTAGAGGTTGCAGTGAGCCGAGATTGCGCCACTGCACTCCAGCCTGGGCAATAGAGTGAGACTGTTAAAAACAAAAAAAAGATAAACCAGGCATGGTGGTTCATGCCTTTAATCCTAACAGTTTGGAAGGCCAAGGCAGGATTGCTTGAGTCCAGGAGTTGGAAACCAGTCAGGGTAACAAAGTGAGACCCCAACTCTACAAAAAAAAAAAAAAAATTGGCTGGGAGTGGTGGCTCATGCCTATAATACCAGCACTTTGGGAGGCTGAGCAGATGGATCACTTGAGCTCTGGAGTTTGAGACCAGCCTGGGCAACAAAGGCAAACCTCATCTCTACAAAAAACACAAAAATCAGCTGGACATGGTGGTGAGTGCCTGTAGTCTCAGCTGCTCAGGAGGCTGAAGTGGGAGGGTGGCTTGAGCCTGGGAGGTGGAGGTTGTAGTGAGCCGAGATTGTGCCACTGCACTCTAGCCTGGGTGACAGAGCAAAACCTTGTCTCTAAATAAATAAAGTGCATAAGTAATTATTATGTTGTTAGAGTATAAATAAATCGGTGTAACGGTTCTAGAAAGCAACCTAGGAATGTGTAAATGGCTTTAATGACCATATTTTATCTGTCAGTTCCACTTTTTGAGAATTTGACATAATCACATAAGCCTCTGTGTAGAGACTCCCAATGGTATTATATTAAACTAACTAACAATTAGAAGCCACCTAAATATACAACAATGGGAGATTGGTTACATTATTCTGTAAGTATGTGGCCAAGAAGGGTACAGCAATTAATCATGCTTTTGAAGACTAGGGATGCATAAAAATGCTCACAGAGTAGTAAGCAGAAAACAATATATCTTCTATGCTTGTCATTTTATATAAGATTTGTGACACGTATGTAAAGTGGAGATTAAAAGGAAAACAATGTTAATGAGTTAGTGCTCTGTGGGTACTGGCAACTTTAAATTATTCTACACTATTTTCAGAATTGAACACATATTATAATTGAAGAGAAAAACAACATTTTTATTTTTTATTTTTTGAGACGGAGTCTCGCTCTGTCGCCCAGGCTGGAGTGCAGTGGCACGATCTCAGCTCACTGCAAGCTCTGCCTCCCAGGGTTCACGCCGTTCTCCTGCCTCAGCCTCCCGAGTAGCTGGAACTACAGGTGCCCGCCACCATGCCCGGCTAATTTTTTTTTTTTTTGTATTTTTAGTAGAGACAGGATTTCACTGTGTTAGCCAGGATGGTCTCAATCTCCTGACCTCGTGATCCGCCCACCTCGGCCTCCCAAAGTGCTGGGATTACAGGCATGAGCCACCGCGCCTGGCCATTTTTAAAAAGGATATGACTCAATCTGATCCAATATGCTTTTATTTATGTAATTAAATTTTTTTTTTTAGATAATCTTGCTCTTTGCCCAGGCTAGAGTGCGGTGGCACGATCTCGGCTCACTGCAACCTCTGCCTCCCAGGTTCAAGCAATTCTCCTGCCTCAGCCTCCCAAGTATCTGGGATTATAGGTGCCCGCCACCATGCGCGGCTAATTTTTTGTATTTTTAATAGACATGGGGTTTCACCGTGTTGGCCAGGCTGGTCTCAAACTCCTCACCTCAGGTGATCCACCTGCCTCGGCCTCCCAAAATGCTGGGATTACAGGCGTGAGCCATTGCGCCCAGCCCCCAGTATGCTTTTAGAGCTCAGCTTCTTTTGTTCTGTCAATTTAACAGCTTCTGAATTTGACCTCTAGAGCTTCTGTAAACACGGTTTTGCTGTTATGCCTTTTGAATATATTTGCTAAGGCCTAGGACAACCCCTTGTAGTATAGAATTTGGTAATTTAAAAAGGAATCTCTTCTGTCCTGTTACCAGGTAAAATACTTTTCCTTAATACAGAATGGCTGTTTCATTTCCTGTAACTTTATCTGACTGAACTTTTACAAGGACAGTGGTTAAGCTGTGTAAAGTAAAGACATTATGGATTGAGAATCCATGTGGTTTGATCTACGCTGTGTTTGTTTTGAGGGAGGGGACCCGTTAGGCTTCATTATTGCAAGAAAAAAACACTCTACTATGTGTTGTCTTGCTCAAAGCACTCCTGCTCTGGCCCAAACCCAGATTCCTGAAGGTGGTCAAAGGGCCTATTCACCCTTATTTTTTGCTGGGAGGTGGAGGGCAGTTGGCTAAGTGAATGTATCATCTTAAGACGTTCTTTTGTGTTTCTTGCTTTCAGATGGAAAGAACTCCAGTGGATCCAAGCGTTATAATCGCAAACGTGAACTTTCCTACCCCAAAAATGAAAGTTTTAACAACCAATCCCGTCGCTCCAGTTCACAGAAAAGCAAGACTTTTAACAAGATGCCTCCTCAAAGGGGCGGCGGCAGCAGCAAACTCTTTAGCTCTTCTTTTAATGGTGGAAGACGAGATGAGGTATGGAATTTGAGAATGTCCTTTCTAGAGCATAAGCATGAGATTTGATCCCATCCCCCGTCCCCCAGTTTATCAGTAGTTGAGAACGGAAACAAGGGGTAGAGGAATAGATAATCAAAGCAGTCTTGAGTAGGTGAGAGGGTTAACCAGGTTTGAAACCTTGCCTCCTTTTTTCCCCTGAAGGTTATGAAAATTTCTTTGGAGGAAGGAAAATTTCCTTTATGACAAATTTGGGGTTCCTTAATTTGTATGGTCTTTCTGTTATCACTCTTGAATTAGAGGTACTTTTTGGAATATTTAGGTAATAAAATGACATTAATGACATTTGCCTTTGTAATCTAGCAAAATGTAAAATGCATATATCTATAGTCTCAAATTTTTTTTAGGAGTTTCTTAGCTATGCTTCTGTAAGTGCATAAAGACATTTATGTACAAGGGTATTCACTGCTTTGTTTGTAGTTGCGAAATTGGGAAATAACCTAAATGCCTATCTACAAGAGACTGATAGAGTAAATTACGTTTCATACCATGCAATTATGATAGAGTAAGACAGATAAAAAAAATATATAGACTGAGGGAAGTAAAGGGATAGAGAGTAACAAGGAAAACAGTTTTAGAAGGTGCTTTAAAGACACCTTCTCTGAGGAGGTGGATTTTGAGAGAGACTAAAAGAAGCAAGGGAGCACACTATATGGTTGTTTTAAGATGGTCTTGCTCTGTTTTAAGATGGTCTTGCTCTGTAGTACATTGGCATGATCATGGCTCACTGCAGCCTTGACCTCCTGGGCTCAAGTGATCCTCCCACCTCAGCTTTGAGTAGCTGGAAATACAGGTGCATGCCACCATGCCTGGCTAATTTTTTTCTTTTTCTTTTGTAGAGAGTGGATCTCACTATGTTGTCTAGGCTGCTCTTGAACTCCTGGCCTTAAGCAATCCTCTCATCTTGGCCTCCCAAAGTGCTGGGATTACAGGCGTGAGCCACCACACCCGGCTGAGGGATTTTAAGATTAGGGAAATGATAGCTTGTCTCTGCTCATGGGATGGTTCTGGTGAGAGGCAAAGTGATGTGGGGAAAAGGGAGAGAATTGCTGAGCAATGTCCTTGAGTCCTTGAGATCTAGTGAGAAGTGGAGCAGTTGTCTTAGATAGGAACTCTACCAGTTCATCCCCAGTAACAAAAGGAAGGCCTGGTGATGGAGGTGGGTTCGGAGGTAGTTGGAATTCTTTTCTGATTGTTCTAATTTTCTCAATGGAATATATAAGGTGAGCCAAGAGGAGATTTGGAAGCCTGAGGAGTGAAGGAGTTGTCTGGGAAAGTGAGGGAATGAATGGACTGCAGAAGCGTACTAGGATTGTAGTACTTCCAGGCACATGAGGGTCTACTGTGGTGAGGCTGGTTGCTGTGGTTGTATTTGTTAACCCTGTTTGTCTGCTCCAGGGCTGATGTGGAATAGGAAAAGAGTTGAATTAATCAGGGGAAGGTTTTGCCAGGTGAATACAGCAGATATATGAAGAAGTGGGTGATGGGGCCAGGCGCAGTGGCTCACAGCTGTAATCCCAGCACTTTGGGAGGCCAAGGAGGGTGGATCTCCTGAGGCCAGGAGTTTGAGACCAGCCTGGCTAACATGGCAAAACTCTGTCTCTACTAAAAATACAAAAATTAACCGGGCGTGATGGCAGGTGCCTGTAATTCCAGTTACTTGGGAGGCTGAGGCAGGAGAATTGCTTGAACCCAGAAGGTGAAAGGTGCAGTGACCTGAGATCGCACCACTGCACTCCAGCTTGGGCGACAGAGCAAGACTCCATCTCCAAATAAATAAGTGAATAAATAAATAATAAATAAAAATTTAAAAAAGGAAGTGGGCAGTGGACCACAGGATCTAAGCCAAATCTGAGGGGTTGGATCATTGATTTGGAGGTCCTAGTGGGGGTAAAGAATTGTTGGAGTCAGGACTAAACCTGGGGAAGGAGTGTATTCCTGTCTGGACAACAGAATGCTCAAAGTTAAGATAGTGGAAGAGGTTGTGGTTGTTGGTCTAGACTACAGAACACTCCTGTCTAATAGATCAAGCCATGTGTGTAATCATACATTTTCTAGCTGCCTGCGCTAGAGAAGTAAAAAGTCCATTTTAATACGTTTAATATATTAAACTCAATATATCTAAAATCTATAAGTTTACCACGTGGTACAGCCACATTTCAAGTGCTTAGTAGCTACATGTAGCTACTGGCTGCTGTGTTGGACATTACAGCTGTAGAAGGGAAACCTGTAGTTGTGGTTGGCTGAGATGGGAGGGGCAAGCTAATTGGAAGAGAGGAGGTCAAGGACCTGGAGTTCAGGGTATTGCGAGGATAATCAGGAAGTATGAGTGGCGTCAGAGAAAGTGAGTGGGCCAGCTAGGACAAGCTGAAGATGATAAAAGGTTGAGAATGTGGAGGATTTTGTTGACTGAGCACAAGCTCTTAGATCTAAGTTTGGGGCATTAAGGGTGGAAGACTGTTTGATTAAAGAGATCAGAGCCATGTGGAGATGAAAAATAAGGGATGACCTGGAAGTCTTGGGCTTCCTGTGTTGCACAAGCAAACAGAATGTGGAGAATGTGGCGTTTTTTTGTTTGCTTTTTTTTTTTTTTTGGACGAAGTCTCGCTCTGTCGTCCAGGCTAGAGTGCAGTGGCGTGATCTCGGCTCACTGCCAGCTCTGCCTCCTGGATTCACGCCATTCTCCTGCCTCAGCCTCCCGAGTAGCTGGGACTGTAGGCGCCTGCCACCATGCCCAGCTAATTTTTTGTATTTTTAGTAGAGACAGGGTTTCACTGTGTTAGCCAGGATGGTCTCGATCTCCTGACCTCATGATCCGCCCGCCTCAGCCTCCCAAAGTGCTGGGATTACAGGCATGAGCCACCGCACCCGGCCCAGAATGCGGCATTATCTTTAAGCTTGGTTGTTAATATAAAAAAGGAAGTTATCTGACTGGATGGTATACCTCCAGTTGTATTTAATTATTTTTAATTTATTATTTTTGAGACAGGGTCTTGTGGTGTTGCCCAGGCTGGAGTGCAGTGGCATGATCGTGGCCCACGCAGCCTTGACCTACTGGGCTCAAATTATCCTCCCACCTCAGCCTTCCAAGTAGATGGGACCACAGGCATGCATCACTAAGCCTGGCTAATTTTTAAACTTTTTGTAGAGACATGGGATCCCTGTGTTGTCTAGGCTGGTCTCAAACTCCTGGCCTCAAATGATCCTCCCTCCTTGGCCTCCTAAAGCACTGGGATTATAGATGTGAGCCACTGCGCCCATCCTAGTGTTGTTTTTTTTTTTTGAAATGGAGTTTTGCTCTTGATGCCAGGCTGGAGTGCAATGGTGTGATCTTGGCTCACTGCAACCTCTGCCTCTCGGGTTCAAGCGATTCTCCTGCCTCAGCCTCCTGAGTAGCTGGTATTTCAGGCACCTGCCACTGCACCCGGCTAATTTTTTTTTTTATTTTCAGTAGAGATGGGGTTTCATCATATTGCCCAGGCTGGTCTCGAACTCCTGACCTCAGGTGATCCGCCTACCTCAGCCTCCCAAAGAGCTGGGATTACAGGCATGAGCTACTATTCCTGGTCACCCATCCTGATTTTATTTTTAAATTTTAGATTTCATTTTTTAAACACAGAATCTCACCCTGTTGCCCAGGCTGGAGTGCAGTGGCTCTTCACAGGTGTATCATAGTGCACTGCAGACTTGAATTCCTGGTCTCAGGTGCCCCTCTTCAGCCTCCTGAGTGGCTGAGAGTGCAGGTGTGCATTACCGTTGCCTAGCTTTGTATTTATTTTTAAAGACTGTATTAGTCCATTCTCTCATTGCTATTAAGAACTACCTGAGACTGGGTAATTTATGAAAAAGAGAGGCTTAATTGACTCACAGTTCTGCAGGCTGTGCAGGAAACATGGCTGGGGAGCCCTCAGGGAACTTACAGCGGGAGAACGGGAAGCAGGCACATCTTAGGAGGAAGACTGCATAAGAGGAAATGCTACATACTTTTTTTTTTTTTTTGAGCTGAGGTCACGCCACTGCACTCCAGCCTGGGCGACAGAGTGAGACTCTGTCTCAAAAAAAAAAAATTCCTCTTCCTGGCCGGGCGAGGTGGCTCATGCCTGTAATCCCAGCACTTTGGGAGGCTGAGGTGAGTGGATCACCTGAGGTCAAGAGTTGGAGACCAGCATGGTCAACATGGCGAAACCCTGTCTCTACTAAAAATACAAAAATCAGCTGGGTGTGGTTTAATCCCACACGCCTGTAATCCCAGCTACTCAGGAGGCTGAGGCAGGAGAGTCACTTGAACCTGGGAGGCAGAGGTTGCAGTGAGCCAAGATCGTGCCATTGCACTCCAGCCTGGATGACAGAGTAAGACTCCGTCTCAAAAAAAAAAGCTGTGTAAAAGGAGGGTTTTTTTGGGTTTCTGCTATAAATCAGTGTCATCCTAATCTGAAATACTGATTCATTCTCATTCTCTCTAGGTAGCAGAGGCTCAACGGGCAGAGTTTAGCCCTGCCCAGTTCTCTGGTCCTAAGAAGATCAACCTGAACCACTTGTTGAATTTCACTTTTGAACCCCGTGGCCAGACGGGTCACTTTGAAGGCAGTGGACATGGTAGCTGGGGAAAGAGGAACAAGTGGGGACATAAGCCTTTTAACAAGGAACTCTTTTTACAGGCCAAGTGAGTATTGCTACCCCTCAGAGGAAAGGGAAAGTAGGACTCTCCGGATAGCTGTGGTGCCACTGTGAGAGGCTTTTTTTAAGCTATTGTGGGAAAGAAGCAGAAAGGGAATTAGTCTCGTTCTTTTTCTGTTCGCCACTGCCCCGCCCTTCCTTTCTTTTACCCACTTTCCAGGTGGATGTTTTTGGTACTTAATATAATGCTTAAATAACTGTTAGTATCATGATAAGGTAGAAAACATGTTTGGAATTGGACCTAGATTTGAATCTTGTTTCAGCCTTTGACCTTAAGTAACTTAACAGCTTTGAGATTTAGTCTCTCCTTTATAAGGAAGAGGAAAGTTTTTTTTTTTTTTGAGATGTAGTCTTGCTCTGTCACCCAGGCTAGAGTGCAGTGGCGTGATCTCGGCTCACTGCAATCTCTGCCTCCCGGGTTTAAGTGATTTTTTTGCCTCAGCCTCCCGAATAGCTGGGACTACAGGTGCGTACCACCACCCCCGTCTAATTTTTGTATTTTTTTTTTTTTTGATAGAGACGGGGTTTCGCCATATTGGCCAGGCTGCTCTCGAACTCCTGACCTTGTGATGCACCTGCCTCGGCCTCCCAAAGTGCTGGGATTACAAGCATGAGCCACCACGCCCAGCCAGGAAGAGGAATTCTTTTTTTTTTTTTTTTTTGAGACAGAGTCTTGCTCTGTCTGTCTTGCTCTGTCACCCAGGCTGGAGTGCAGTGGCACGATCTCAGCTCGCTGCAAGCTCCGCCTCCCGGAGTTTCATGCCATTCTCCTGCCTCAGCCTCCCGAGTAGCTGGGACTACAGGCGCCCACCACCTGGCTAATTTTGTTTTTGCATTTTTAGTAGAGATGGTGTTGCACCGTATTAGCCAGGATGGTCTTGATCTCCTGACTTCATGATCCACCCGCCTCGGCCTCCCAAAGTGCTGGGATTACAGGCGTGAGCCACGGCACCCAACCAGGAAGAGAAAATTTCTTAAGAGACAATTGAATGACAAGTTGAAGTGCTTGGCATACATTTGCTCAAATATGATCCCCTTTTGTTTCCTTTTGTGTGGCCTTAGTCATAATTTAAGATTTGACTTTGGATCTAGACTGAAGTAACCATTTTGTACTTTATATGAACTGATGAACTGGTTTCAAATATTGATGACAGTCTTCTGTTTTTTTTTTTTTTTTTTTTTTGGTGACAGAGTCTCCCTCTGTCGCCCAGGCTAGAGTGTAGTGGCGTGATCTCGGCTCCCTGCAGCTTCTGCCTCTCAGGTTCAAGTGATTCTCCTGCCTTAGCCTCCTAAGTAGCTGGGACTACGGGTGCGTGTCACCACGCCCGGCTAATTTTTTTTTGTATTTTTAGTAGAGACGGGGTTTCACCGTGTTAGCCAGGATGGTCTTGATCTCCTGACCTCGTGATTCACCTGCCTCGGCCTCCCAAAGTGCTGGGATTACAGGTGTGAGCCACCACGCCTGGCCTAATTTTTCTATTTTTAGTAGAGATGGGGTTTCACCCTGTTGGCCAGGCTGGTCTCTAACTCCTGACCTCAAGTAATCCACCCACCTTGGCCTCCCCAAGTGCTGGGATTACAAGTGTGAGCCACTGTGCCTGGCCGAGAACAGTCTTTTCAACTGCCTTGAAGACTAGCCATTTTCTGGGGTTCTAAGGGGTGAGAGAGGAAATCTGGCTTACTGCTGTTTGATGGAGTCACAGTCTAGGTTAATTTTAGTTCAAGGGATGCCTTCAGGGAATTTGGCTGGACTTGGAAGCAGAAGAAAACAGTTCATGGATTTAGACTTCTGCCTGCTGAGTCTTTGGGTTCTTTCCAGAGCTGGAGCTCAGAACTGAGGCTGAGGTCCCAGTGCAGTGCCTCATGAACCAGGGCTGCTAATGGCCTGCATTTGATTTCTAAGTGAATAGATGACAATTTCTGCTGAGGGTTTATTGGTAGATCCTGACAGTCTAGCTTTTTCCTGTCTTCTTTCCTATTTCTAGCTGCCAATTTGTGGTGTCTGAAGACCAAGACTACACAGCTCATTTTGCTGATCCTGATACATTAGTTAACTGGGACTTTGTGGAACAAGTGGTGAGTAGCTCAGCCAAGCCCACAAGCTATGAATGGGAGCACTAAATAAAGGCACTGTGGTGACGCAGCAGCTGTTGGCTGTGTGCACTGCTTGATACCGTTTTCTGCCTGGCCTTTCTATAGATGTTTCCCAGAGGTCAGTTCCTGGTTCTTCCTGGAGTCCATTTTGTGACTAATTGGCTCTGGCCTGTAGGGATGGTGTATGAAAGGCTCTGATCTGAAGATGTGTAAGCTGGGAAGTAGTAACCCCTTACCCTCCTGACCTGGGTTGGGCTCATTACAGGGCCATTGCTTCATTGGCAGCCATTCGTAGCAATCACTATCAAAGTAGGCCTCAGCCTTGTGGCAGGGAGGCACATGAATGAGCCACACAGTTGTACTTTTCTTTTTTGAGACAGAGTCTCATTCTGTTGCCCAGGCTGGAGTACAGTGGTGTGACGTTGGCTCACTGCAACCTCTGCCTCCAGGGTTCAAGCAATTCTCATGCCTCAGCCTCCTGAGTAGCTGGGATTACAGGCGCCTGCCACCACTCCTGGCTAATTTTTGTATTTTTAGTAGAGACGGGGTTTCACCTTGTTGGCCAGGCTGTTTTTGAACTCCTGGCTGCAAGTGATCCACCCACCTTGGCCTCCCAGAGTGTTGGGGTTACAGGCGTGAGCCACTCTCTCTGGCCCAGTTGTACTTTTTTTTTTTTTTTGAGATGGAGTTTTGCTCTTGTTGCCCAGGCTGGAGTACAGTGGTGCAATCTTGGCTCACTGCAACCTCTGCCTGCCGGGTTCAAGCGATTCTCCTGCCTCAGCCTCCCGAGTAACTGGGACTACAGACATGCACCACCACTCCCAGCTAATTTTTTTTTGTATTTTTTTTAGTAGAGATGGGGTTTCTCCATGTTGGTCAGGCTGGTCTTGAATTCCTGACCTCAGGTGATCCTCCCGACTTGGCCTCCCAAAGTGGTGGGATTACAGGCATGAGCCATCATACCTGGACTCTTTTTTTTTTTTTTTTTTGAGACAGTCTTGCTCTGTCGCCCCAGCTGGAGTGCAGTGGCGCGACGTTGGCTCACTGTAACCTCCACCTTTTGGGTTCAAGCAATTCTCATGCCTCAGCCTCCTGAGTAGCTAGGATTACAGGCGTGCACCACTATGCCTGGCTAATTTTTGTATTTTCATTAGAGACGGGGTTCTACCGTGTTGTCCAGGCTTGTCTCAAACTCCCAGCTTCAAGTGATCAACCTGTCTCAGCCTCCCAAAGTGTTGGGATTACAGGCGTGAGCCACCACGCCCAGCTTCAGTTGCACTTTCAAAGCCACTGATGTGTTTTCTACTGAAGTTATAAACTCTAGGTATCCCCTTGTTGGTCCTAGTAGGGTATCTGTTGAAGAATAATAATTTCAAAATGATGGGCACTTTTTCTTTATGAGCAGGGGCTTTTGACCTTAAAGCTTGAACTCTCGCCTGGCGCGGTGGCTCACGCCTATAATCCCAGCACTTTGGGAGGCTGAGGCGGGTGGATCACGGGGTCAGGAGATCGAGACCATCCTGGCTAACACGGTGAAACCCCGTCTCTACTAAAAATAAAAATATTAGCCCGGCGCGGTGGCGGGTGCCTGTAGTCCCAGCTACTCGGGAGGCTGAGGCAGGAGAATGGCGTGAACCCGGGAGATGGAGCTTGCAGTGAGCCGAGATGGCGCCACTGCACTCCAGCCTGGGTGACAGAGTGAGACTCTGTCTCAAAAAAAAAAAAAGCTTGAACTCTCACTACTGTGAAAATTTATAAAATCATCTGAGAATGACATAGAAAGCATAAAAACTTAAGTTTTATTTAAAAAATGAAGTCTTTTAATGCGTTCTTTGTTGGAAGTTACTGGTAGACTACTTCTAGACCCTTTTTAGGCCTTTATGCATACATATTAAGTTTTTTTATAAATGGGAATATAGTGATTTGTCATTTTTTTCTATTTAATGTAGAACCCCCAAAATACCTGTTGTGTATTAGTTTTATTATATTTAACGGTTATTATGGTTTCCTTAATGCTTTGCTTAAAGAGCTATCATACAAAGCCAGGCGCGGTGGCTCACGCCGGTAATCCCAGGACTTTGGGAGGCCGAGGCGGGTGGATCACAAGGTCAGGAGATCGAGACCATCCTGGCTAACACGGTGAAACCCCGTCTCTACTAAAAAATTATCTGAGCGTGGTGGCAGGTGCCTGTAGTCCCAGCTACTCCGGAGGCTGAGGCAGGAGAATGGCGTGAACCAGGGAGGTGGAGCATCTCAAAAAAAAAAAAAAAAAAAAAGAAAAAAATTATCATACATGTACCTACATTGTAAACAATTTTAGGAAGATATGTTGAGTATAAGGATGTACGGGGATAGAGATGAGAGAGATGGGGATGAGAGAGTAGAGAGGCCTAAAACTTTGACAGTCCCTAATCAATTCTTCAAGCAGTGAACCTTCTGGTGGCATTTTGTTTCAGCGCATTTGTAGCCATGAAGTGCCATCTTGCCCAATATGCCTCTATCCACCTACTGCAGCCAAGATAACCCGTTGTGGACACATCTTCTGCTGGGCATGCATCCTGCACTATCTTTCACTGAGTGAGAAGACGTGGAGTAAATGTCCCATCTGTTACAGTTCTGTGCATAAGAAGGATCTCAAGAGGTGAGATTGAGACATTTACTCAGTTAGATCCCAATCTGTTCACTCCTTGCCCTGCTACATATAAGTGTCCATGTTTCAGTGTTGTTGCCACAGAGTCACATCAGTATGTTGTTGGTGATACCATTACGATGCAGCTGATGAAGAGGGAGAAAGGGGTGTTGGTGGCTTTGCCCAAATCCAAATGGATGAATGTAGACCATCCCATTCATCTAGGAGGTGAGTTCTTTAAATTTTGGGGACAAATAATCCTGGGTACATTCTTTAAGGTAATTGAATATATCTAAGCATCAGAAAGTGAAGCCTTTGGGCAGGGCACATCTGGCATGTTCATATTAGTCACAGGATTCCAGTAGGTTAGGGTGGGGTTTGTAGAGAGTAGATTAATTATTGGTTTCAAGTTTGTTTAATCTATACATCCTAATTTTTCATTTTACAAGGTTTTATTACATAGTGTCTTTCACTGTGCCCAGTCTTAGAGATTCTGTGGTCAGCCAGTCTTGGTGCCTGTCGTCAAGAAACTCAGTAGTCCGATAGAAGAGACAGACTGGTAGATTGGCCATTAGGATAAAGAGTGTGATAAGTGCTCACAATGAATGCCAGAGATGTATTCCGTGTGTTTCATGCAGAAATGAGCATTTGATTAAAATAGCATTTCAGTCTCTGGGGAAAAGATAGATTTCTCAATAAATGGTATTGAAACAATTGATTCTCCCTAAGGAAAAAATAAAATTAGATTCCTATTTCATACCATTCATGAAATTAATTCCAGATAGATTGAAGAAGTAAATGTAAAAAATCCAAAAGTTTTAACCCTTTTATTTAAAAGAAAATATAGGACAATTTCTTTATAAATCCTCAGATGTGCATCTGTCTGAAGGATTGTGTGTTCTCATTTGGGTGGTAAATGTGTGTGTGTGTAATATTTTTTTCCTAGTGATTTTGACTGTTTAAATGTTTAACAACTTAAAACATTAAAAATGTGTATTAATTAAAAAAAAAAATCCTCAGATATGGGTGGATTTTTGAACCAGGCTGAAATGATAGATGCTGTAAAAGATTGATAAATTTTATTTTTATTTTATTTATACATATATAATATTTTATATATATATATATATATTTTTTTTTTTTTTTTTTTTTTGGAGACAGAGTCTGGCTCTGTCACCCAGGCTGGAGTGCAGTGGCATGATCTTGGCTCACTGCAACCTCTGCCTCCCGGGTTCGAGCGATTCTCGTGCCTCAGCCTCCCGAGTAGCTGGGACTACAGGTGCCCGCCACCATGCCTGGCTGATTTTTTTTGTATTTTTAGTAGAGACGGGGTTTCACCATGTTGGCAGGCTAGTCTCGAACTCCCGAGCTCAAGTGATCTGCCTGCCTTACCTCCCAAAGTGCTGGGATTACAGGCGTGAGCCACTGACCGGCCAAGAAAACCACTTTTAGTGTCCACAGAATTTTCGTTAATGAACATACCATCATGTCATTAACCCTTTATTTGTCGCCCGGGCTGGAGTGCAGTGGCAATAATTACTTTTAATTAAATTCATTAAAATAATTAAAATTAATTACTTTAATTAATTAAATTAATTTAACTTTTAATTTAAAATTATATTTTTTAATTTTAAAAAATTAACTGGGCATGCTGGTATAGTTAATTTTTTATTTTTATTTTTAGCAGAGATGAGGTCTTGCTATGTTGATAGGCTGGTCTTGAACTACTCTTTTTTTTTTTTTTTTTTTTTTGAGACGGAGTCTTCCTCTGTTTCCCAGGCTGGAGTGCAATGGTGTGATCTCGGCTCACTGCAACCTCCACCTCCTCGGTTCAAACGATTTTCCTTCCTCAGCTTCCTGAGTAGCTGGCATTTCAGGCACCTGCCACCACGCCTGGCTAATTTTTGTTTTTTTGTGTGTGTGTGTTGTGCTTTTTTTGTTTTTGTTTTTGTTTTGAGATGGAGTCTCACTCTGTTGCCAGGCTGGAGTGCAGTGGTGCAATCCTGGCTCACTGCAGTCTCCGCCTCCCAGGTTCAAGAGATTCTCCTTCCTCAGCGTCCTGAGTAGCTGAGATTACAGGCACGCACCACCACACCTGGCTAGTTTTTGTATTTTTAGTAGAGATGGGGTTTCACCATGTTGGCCAGCATGGTCTCGATCTCTTGATCTTGTGATCCGCCTACCTCAGCCTCCCAAAGTGCTGGGATTACAGGTGTGAGCCACCGTGCTCCGCCTGGTGTTATTTTTTTTTAATTTTAATTTTATTTTTTGAGGCAGAGTTTTGCACTTGTTGCCCAGGCTGGAGTGCAATGGTGCGATCTTGGCTCACTGAAACCTCTGCCTCCTGGGTTCAAGCGATTTTCTTACTCCAGCCTCCCTAGTAGCTGGGATTACAGGCGCCCGTCACCACGCCCAGCTAATTTTTTGTATTTTTAATAGAAACAGGGTGTCTCTTTGTTGGCCAGGCTGGTCTCGAACTCCTAACTTCAGGCGATCCACCTGCCTCAGCCTCCCAAAGTGCTGGGATTACAGGCGTGAGCCACCACACCCAGCTGGCTTGGTCTTAAACTTCTAAACTCAAGCAATCTTCCTGTCTTGGCCTCTCAAAGTACTGGGATTATAGGTGTGAGCCACTGCGCTGGTCCACCATTTCTTTATTCTTTATTATTGGTTTTACTGGTTGGTTTGAGCTTTTCTTTTTCTGTGTGTGTGTTTTTTTTTTTTTTTTTGAGATAGAGTTTCGCTTTTGTTGCCCAAGCTGGAATGCAGTGGCATGATCTTGGCTCACTGCGACCTCTGCCTCCTGGGTTCAAGCGATTCTCCTGCCTCAGCCTCCCAAGTAGCTGGGATTACAGGCATGCCCTACCACGCCCGACTAATTTTTTTGTATCTTTAGTAGAGACGGGGTTTCACCATGTTGGTCAGGCTGGTCTCGAACTCTTGATCTCAAGTGATCCACCCGCCTTGACCTCCCAAAGTGCTGGGATTACAGGTGTGAGCCATGGTACCTGGCTGGTTTGAGCTTTTCTGATATTACATACAATGCTGTAATAATAAATGCGTGACTAAAGTTTTGACTACATCTCTGGGTTTCTTAGATTTCTTATATCAAGAGCAGAGCTACAGACCTTATTTTAAGACCATTGTTAAATTATTTTCTAGGAAATCATGCTAAATTACCCCATTTTCACCCCAGAGAAAAGGCTGTATTTGAAAATTCCTATTTAGCTACACCGTCATGAGCTTTGAATGTTGCATTTCTTTGATCTTGCTGGCATTCTTATAGATGAACAGCACAGCCAGTACTCCAAGTTGCTGCTGGCCTCTAAGGAGCAGGTGCTGCACCGGGTAGTTCTGGAGGAGAAAGTAGCACTAGAGCAGCAGCTGGCAGAGGAGAAGCACACTCCCGAGTCCTGCTTTATTGAGGCAGCTATCCAGGAGCTCAAGGTGAGAGGATGCATTGGAGATGGTAAACCTTTTCACTTTCTCGGCGTTCTGTGGTGAAAACCAGAAATGCTAAACCTTTTCACTCTGTCGGGGGTGAGATGATGGACGCTGGGGATTAAGTTAGTTCCATTCCACATTTAAGACAATAAGCAGAGAATGGCTAAAAAAGCCAATTTGTTTTGGGCTTTGTTTGATGACAGTAGAGAAGGTTTAACCTAGGGCTTTTAAAGCTCTTTCTAGAGCTGAAAGGAGCAAGTCAAAATGATTTTATAACTAATTGTGACAGTGGAGTTTTTTAGATTAGCTATGTTCTTAAAGCAAGTTAGAGTTCTTTGTTTTCTGGGAAAATACTTAAGATTCTATTCTAGAGGTGTTTTGAAAGACATTGTGGAGAAGGTATTATGGCCTGCCCAGTATGCCTTAGGAGTACCTGAAACGGCAAGAATTACACAAGAATAGAATTCCCTGGGTCTTTTATCTTCCACAACAGAGATTCTTGAAGCATCACAACCACTGGTTGTTAGGCCCCACTTTGAGATATTGATTGCATAGGTTAAGCTCAGTAGGCTCAGTAATTTGCATATAACAAGTTCTAGGGTGATTCTGATGGCTGCTCATCCCCAGACCACGCTCCTGGAACCACCGATCTAGCTTAGAGCAGTAGAAGCCCGTATTTATTGAGTGATCAGCATTTGATAGGACCTGTGCTATACACATTTATCTCACTTAAGCTTCTAGTGTGGTAGATAGAACTATCCCCTTTCATGGATGAGGAAACTGAATCCTGGGTTGGGTAATTTGCTAGTAAGGGATGCAGCTGGTATTTGAATTCCCTTCTCCCTGACTCCCAAGGGCTCCTTGGGTAGAGTCCTGTATATTTAACTTTTGCTTTCTTTCTATAATACGTTGCAGCCGTATTTGTTCAAATGCCATTACAGGCATAAGAAAGGCTACACAGAATTAGAGCTGTCCAGGCTGAGGTGGAGTTAGCTAAACCCTTCCTACTACTCTGGACCTCTGTCTGAGCATAGTTTGTAAAAACTAGGTTAGTTTCATGTTCTTAGATTTCTGTTCTGGAAGTTTTTTGTGTAGTGTTGTTAGTATCAGATGCTCTTTTATTTATTTTTTTTAACTTTTAGGTTCAGGGGTACAAATGCAGGTTGTTACATGGTAAACCTGTGTCATGGGGGTTTGTTATACAGATTTTCACCCAGGTATTAAGCTTAGTACCCATTAGTTATTTTTCCTGGTCCCCTCCCTCCTCCCACTCTCCACCCTCTGATAGGCCTCAGTGTGTGTTCCCCTCTATGTGTCCATGTTTTCTCATCATTTAGCTCCCACTTAGAAGTGAGAACATGCGTGCGATATTTGGTTTTTCTTTTTCTTTCTTTTTTTTTTTTTTTTTGAGACAGAGTTTTGCTCTCGTTGCCCAGGGTGGAGTGCAGTGGCGTAATCTCGGCTCATCACAACCTCTGCCTCCAAGGTTCAAGTGATTCTCCTGCCTCGGCCTCCTGAGTAGCAGGAATTACAGGCATGCCCCACCATGCCTGGGTTATTTTGTATTTTTAGTAGAGATGGGGTTTCTCCATGTTGGTCAGGGTGGTCTTGAACTTCCAACCTCAGGTGATCCGCCCACCTCAGTCTCCCAAACTGCTGGGATTATAGGCATGAGCCACCACACCCGGCCGTATGTGTCTTTACAGTAGAATGATTTATATTCCTTTGGCTATATACCCAGTAATGGGATTGCTGGGTGAAATTGTATTTCTGTCTTTAGGTCTTTGAGGAATCACCACACTGTCTTCCACAATGATTGAACTAATTTACACTCCCCGGTGTCAGATTCTAAGCAGATTCCAATCCTTAGTGGGTATTGCATGCTTTTTGCTTCCTGTTTCCCTCAAAAGTTGAGATATTTAAGCACCTAACTCCTTCCCATTGGGTCTCATTGCCTTTTAACTTTTGGTCCTGTTGAGAGGCCATTCTAAGCCCTTGTCCTTCAAGCTAAGTGTGTGTCTGGAAACTTAACCTTCTCTGGTGTTCTCTCTGGCCACATTAGACTCGGGAAGAGGCTCTGTCGGGATTGGCTGGAAGCAGAGGGGAGGTCACTGGTGTTGTGGCTGCTCTGGAACAACTGGTGCTGATGGCTCCCTTGGCGAAGGAGTCTGTTTTTCAACCCAGGAAGGTTAGTGTGTTCCTGTTACTAAGTGGCTGCCATTCCTCAAATGCTGTCATTGAGCTGGTAGGCATTACTGTGAGATCTAAACTTTCTCAAGAGGGGACAATGAGTATTTTCTGTATGCTTGTTATTAGTTCTTTCCCCAGGGGTGTTAAATCAGTGAACACGACAGCTAAGATAAACATCTAGGGAGCTTGGCTCTTAGGTCTGCATTTGCCACATTGCTTTCGGAAAGCAGGAGATATACTTTCTGTTGACTTAGAGTTTGCTGCAACAGGGTGTGCTGGAGTATCTGTCTGCCTTCGATGAAGAAACCACGGAAGTTTGTTCTCTGGACACTCCTTCTAGACCTCTTGCTCTCCCTCTGGTAGAAGAGGAGGAAGCAGTGTCTGAACCAGAGCCTGAGGGGTTGCCAGAGGCCTGTGATGACTTGGAGTTAGCAGATGACAATCTTAAAGAGGGGACCATTTGTACTGAGTCCAGCCAGCAGGAACCCATCACCAAGTCAGGCTTCACACGCCTCAGCAGCTCTCCTTGTTACTACTTTTACCAAGGTGAGGGTGCCGGAAGAGAGGGCTGGGTTGCCGCGGAGGTGTTTCAGAGGTGACCCTGTGCTCTAAGCAGAGGAGCGCCACTAGATCCTGTGGCTTGGGTGGCTTGAGCCCTTGGGCATGGGGAGGGGTGGGGAGCCTTCTGGGGACTGGCCAAGACTGGTGTATGATAGAGCCCCTTGTCCTCAGCGGAAGATGGACAGCATATGTTCCTGCACCCTGTGAATGTGCGCTGCCTCGTGCGGGAGTACGGCAGCCTGGAGAGGAGCCCCGAGAAGATCTCAGCAACTGTGGTGGAGATTGCTGGCTACTCCATGTCTGAGGTGAGGCCTTCCTGTAGAAATGGAGGGTCAGGCAGCAGCATTAACCTAATCTCTTTGAGGTAGGCCTAGTCATCCTAAGTTCACAAACCTTCAAGGCCTTTAGTTTTTGTATTTTTAGTCTTTCTGTCAGTGATGGTGCTCTGAATTCTTTGTAAGTGAAGTGTCCCCTCAGCATGCCAGGGTTCTGTTAAATCAGTTAGTGCTGTTCCCTGCTTCTCTGGTTCATTGATTGTAGTTTGGGGATGTAGATATTTCTTTTATTCAAGATGGAGTTTATTTTTGTTTCTTATCCTCCTTATTGCTTGGGAGAAATGTCACAAATTTGTTGTAAGATTTAAAATTAGACTCTTTGAGTACTATAAATTTTTCATCAAACTTATGCAGAAAAAGAATAGAAATGAAAATAAATGGGCTGGATGTGGTAGCTCACACCTGTAATCCCAGCACTTTTGGGAGGCCTATTCAGGCAGATTGCTTGAGGCTAGGAGTTTCAGACCAGCCAGGGCATTTCTACAAAAAATACAAAAAAAAATTAGCTGGGTGTGATGATGTGCTCCTGTTGTCCCAGCTCCTCAGGAGGCTGAGGCAGAAGGAGCACCCGAGCTGGGGAGATCAAGTCTGCAGTGAGCCGGCCTGGGCGACAGAGCAAGACCATGTCTCAGAAAAAAAAAATTGGGCTTCATTTTCTACTATTTCAGGCCAAGTGTCTTTCAATAGGGAGATCTGCTTTATCTTCCTTCCCAGTTATTAATTCTGTCAGTGGTTCCCAGGTTTTTTTCTGTTCTGTTTTTCTGCCAACAAATAACTTTATCTTCTCTGTTCATCCCCCTCAGCTGTGGGCCCTTGAAAAAAATCAGAAACAGCTGATGGGCTTTAGATTATTTGTTGCTGGACTCAGTTCACTCCTTTGCAGTACAAACCAAAAATAACTGGATTTGGTTGCTTATTCCACCTTGCTGTAGGTTGACAGTTTCTCTTTGGCTTTTCAAAATGAGGATAATTGAGCACTACTGTTTCCAACCCCAGTGCTGGCTGTGTTATGTATATATTGTTGGATATCGGGGTTAGGACCCCCTGCTTTCAGAGTTAGGCTTGCTTGAGTATTGGTCCTTTTTCCAATGTAGGATGTTCGACAGCGTCACAGATATCTCTCTCACTTGCCACTCACCTGTGAGTTCAGCATCTGTGAACTGGCTTTGCAACCTCCTGTGGTCTCTAAGGAAACCCTAGAGATGTTCTCAGGTGAGAATGCCCCTGCTCTGCTTCTCTTTATAGTAGGGTTCAGGGATTCTTGTGGCTAGAAACCCAGCGGGGGAGGAAACTTATGGAACTGTATCATGAGTCTTAGTACCTCCTAAACACTTCATCTGTTCATCTAGTCCAGCTGGGCCTACTGTTGTGGGCTTAGCTGCTAATACTGGGAGGAGGTAATGACCAGGTTGTCCTGGGTCTACCTCTTTACAACCCGACCAATCTGCAGATGACATTGAGAAGAGGAAACGTCAGCGCCAAAAGAAGGCTCGGGAGGAACGCCGCCGAGAGCGCAGGATTGAGATAGAGGAGAACAAGAAACAGGGCAAGTGTAAGTTCAGGAACTTTCATCTTTGACTAGCACTGCTGTACATCATTGTATAGAACTCTGTGTCTGGGACCCAGGAGCCAGACCTTAGCCACTTGTTTTCTTCAACTTTTAAATGTGAATCATGAGAGCACCTCCTTAATAGGCTTGCTTGCAAATATAATGAGTTAATATGGGTCAAAGTGCCTAGCACATAGTAAGGATTAAGAGGAAATTCAGCCTTGGTAATAGTGGGTGATATACACCTGTTCCAGAGATGGGAATTGGGGCTTCGCTAAGAATGCTGGGGGCCATCGTTCCCCATGCTCTCTGGATCACTGACCTTACCTCTGATTCTTTATTAAAGGGACCAGCTATACACAGCAAGTCTGCCAGGTGGGTCTGATAAGATGGAAACTTTGATAGACTAGGAAGTGCAGGAAGTTGGATTTAAGAGATCTTTCGTAGCAGTAAGCACAGCCTTTTTTTTTTTTTTTTTTTTGAGACGGAGTCTTGCTTTGTCACCCAGGCTGGAGTGCAGTGGCGCGATCTCGGCTCACTGCAAGCTCCACCTCCCGGGTTCACGCCATTCTCCTACCTCAGCCTCCCGAGTAGCTGGGACTACAGGCGCCCACTACCACGCCCGGCTAATTTTTTGTATTTTTAGTAGAGATGGGGTTTCACCGTGTTAGCCAGGATGGTCTGGATCTCCTGACCTCGTGATCCGCCCGCCTCGGCCTCCCAAAGTGCTGGGATTACAGGCGTGAGCCACCGCACCCGGCCAGCACAGCCTTTTGATCTGGTTCTCCAAAATAAGTTTCATTGAATCCAGGGGATTAGTGTGACATGAGGTCCCATTATCCACTAGAACACAAGGAACTGAGTCCTTGGCCCAGAAAAGGACTTTGGTGTTTTGACTCCATATGGCATGGAAACATACATTTTATATCTCAAGTGGGACAAGTGTATACTTGGGGTCCCAACACTGTGTAGGTGTTTGGCACATGTCCTGAACTTTGAGAAAACTGATATTTCAGGAATAGGATTTTTTGTTTTAACCTTTTTATTATGGAAATATCAAGACAAGTAGAACAGTGTAATTAACCTGCATGTTTGTTACCCAGCCTCAATTATGAATAGTTAGAACAAGGTTAACTATATTAAAGACATTATAGAAGGACAGTTATTGTAAATTTGGGTTTTAGCTTCTGTCTGCATCCTCTAGACCTTTGGGGGTGTGCCGCATGTGTGATGTCCTCAACTGTTGGAAACTATTTGAAAAATTCAGGCCAGGTGTGGTGGCTCACGTCTATAATCCCAACACTTTGGGAGGCCAAGGTGGGCAGATCACTTGAGCTCAGGAGTTCAAGACCAGGCTGGGCAACATGGTGAAACCCCATCTCTTTAAAAATTCAAAAAATTAGCTGGGTGTGGTGGCACGTGCCTGTGGTCCCGGCTACTCGGGAGGCTGAGGTGGGAGGATCGCTTGAGCCTGGGAGGCAGAGGATGCAGTGAACAGAGATCGTATCACTACACTCCAGCCTGGGTGACAGAGTGAGACCCCATCTCAAAAAAAAAAAAAAAAATTGAATTCTGTAAATAGGTTTACAAGGGTTATCTTTCCTTTGCAGACCCAGAAGTCCACATTCCCCTCGAGAATCTACAGCAGTTTCCTGCCTTCAATTCTTACACCTGCTCCTCTGATTCTGCTTTGGGTCCCACCAGCACCGAGGGCCATGGGGCCCTCTCCATTTCTCCTCTCAGCAGAAGTCCAGGTTCCCATGCAGGTAAACAGGTGAAATTTAATGAATTCACCCATCAGTTAGACCTTATGCAAAGCTTTGGTGTCTGAGTTTACAACCCCGGCCCACTCAGCATGGTGTGGACTTCAGGGGCATAACCTTACTTTGGTAGTCCTGAGGTACATCAAATTCTTTTATTCATCTTTCCCACTTGCTATACTGACTGCTTTACCCTGCCAGCTTCTAAGCACCTCAAGGAGCTCTTTAGGCAGGATAGTTGAAAATGGAGTCTTCCCTTTGACCCACCTATTTTTGTTTCTAGTTTTTGTTTGAGATACTCCCCTGTATGCCTAAACATCTTTGTACATGTCTCTTTATTGTAGCATCGTTTTAATAGCTCAAAAAAAAAAAAAAAAACAGTTTAGAAAGCCTACCAGTAAGAAAATGACTAAATTATAGTATTTATACTGTAAAATGTTTCACACCAGAAGGCCGGGCGTGGTGGCTTATGCCTGTAATCCCAGCACTTTGGGAGGCCAAGGCGGGTG
Organism: Gorilla gorilla gorilla; assembly: GCF_029281585.2. Taxonomy (NCBI): domain Eukaryota; kingdom Metazoa; phylum Chordata; class Mammalia; order Primates; family Hominidae; genus Gorilla; species Gorilla gorilla. The sequence continues at coordinate 135,992,407 of NC_073234.2, forward strand.
GATCACGAGGTCAGGAATTCAAGACCAGCCTGACCAACACAGTGAAACCCTGTCTCTACTGAAAATACAAAAATTAGCAGGGTATGGTGGCAGGCGCCTGTAGTCCCAGCTACTTGGGAGGCTGAGGCAACAGAATTGCTTGAACCTGGGAGGCGGAGGTCTCAGTGAGACAAGGTTGCGTCACTGCATTCCAGCCTGGGCGACAGAGCGAGACTTTGTCTCAAAAAAAAAAAAAAAAAAAAATCACACCTGTTAAAGAAGGGAATGTAGTTCTTCTATTCACGTACTAATGGGAAGATAAAAGTAATTTGTAGAACAAGAATAAATGTTCGTGGGTTTAAAAAAAACACCACCACCACCACAAAACTAAAGCATTTCATTATGGGTGTGTGTGTGTGTGTGTGTGTATGTATATATATATATATATGTAAATGTATAGAAAAACTTCTGTTAGAAGGCAGGGGAGGAAATAAAAAAATATTAAATGTATAGAAAAGAATTGAAGGCCAGGCACGGTGGCTCACACCTGTAATCTCAGCACTTTGGGAGGCCAAGGTGGGCAGATTCCCTTGAGCTCAGGAGTTCAAGACCAACCAAATTTTGTCTCTACAAAAAATACGAAATTTAGCCAGGTGTGGTAATGTGTACCTGTAGTCCCAGCTACTTGGGAGGCTGAGGTGGGGGGATGGCTTGAGCCTAGGAGGCAAAGGTTGCAGTGAGCCCAGATTGGGCCACTGCATTCTAGCCTGGGCAACACAGCCAGACCCTCTCAAAAAAAAAAGAAAAATACTGAGACAGATGTGTTCCAAATTGGTAGTAGTGTTACATTCTAAGGAATGAGACTGGATTGAAATGTTCAAATGGGCCTTTAGCCTTCAAAAAGTTTGTCTTATGTATAAAGAATGTTTAAAGTGTTATGAAATTAAACATTTATTAAAGAGTTACTATAATTTCAGAGAACTATCTTTTGTGGTCTTCATCTGCCTGGCACATGGTTTATTAATTTCTTTTTTTTTTTTTTTTTTTGAGATGGAGTCTAGCTCTGTCACCCAGGCTGGAGTGCACTGGTGCAATCTCAGCTAACTGCAACCTCTGCCTCCCGGGTTCAAGCGATTCTCCTGCCTCAGCCTCATGAGTAGCTGGGATTACAGGTGTGCATCACCATGCCTGGCTAATTTTTTATTTTTAATAAGAGACAGGGTCTCTCCATGTTGGCCAGGCTGGTCTCGAACTCCTGGCCTCAAGTGTTCTGTCTGCCTCAACCTCCCAAAGTGCTGGGATTGCAGGTGGGAGCTACTGTGCCCAGCCTGTTTGTTTTTAAGAGATAGGGTCTTGCTCAGTGCTGTGATGCATTCATTAGCTCACTGCAGTCTTGAACTCCTGGGCTCAAGTGATCCTCCTGCCTGAGCCTCCCAGAGTGCTTGGATTCCAGGTGTGAGCCACTGTACCTGGCCAAGAGAGATACTTTTTGATGCTTACGTCTGATTTCTCAGGCATTCTTGTTTTGTTTTGTTTTGTTTTAGATGGAGTTTCGCTCTTGTTGCCCAGGCTGGAGTGCAATATTGCAATCTCGGCTTACTGCAACCTCTGCCTCCTGGGTTCAAGCGATTCTCCTGCCTCAGCCTCCAAGTAGTTTGGATTACAGGCATATGCCACCACGCCTGGCTAATTTTGTATTTTTAGTAGAGACAGGGTTTCTCCATGTTGGTCAGGCTAGTCTCAAACTCCCGACCTCAGGTGATCCGCCAGCTGACCTCAGGTAATCCACCTGCCTTGGCCTCCCAAAGTCCTGGGATTACAGGCATGAGCCACTGTGCCTGGCCTCTGTCGGGCATTCTTAACAAAGTGTCCATCATTGGAATATTTAAAACTTGTGGTGACCATTTTGTTCATATGCATATCATTTTGCAGATTAGGAACCTGTGGCTGAGGCAGGTACTTAGTGGCAAGAACTGGGATTAGAACCTGGTTCTTGAGGACTGCACTACTGTGACGCTCTTCTGCTTAACTGAAAAAGGAGCATACGAAGGACTGTGGCAGATCATTAAATACATTATTGGTGATATGCATCTTTTTTTTTTTTTTTTTTTTTTTTGAGACAGGGTCTCGCTCTGTCGCCCAAACTGGAGTGCAGTGGCACAAGGCACAATCTCGGCTCACTGCAACCTCTGCGTCCCAGGTTGAAGCAATTCTTGTGCCTCAGCTTCCCGAGTAGCTGGGATTACAGGCAGCACCACCATACCCTGCTAATTTTTGTGTTTTTAGTAGAGATGGGGTTTCGCCATGTTGGCCAGGTTGGTCTCAAACTCATGGCTTCAAGTGATCCGCCTGCCTCGGCCTCCCAGTGTGCTGGGATTATAGGCCTGAGCCACTGTGCCCAGCCTATCTGTGATACCAAGATTGTGTTTTCACATACTGTCTTTTCTGAAAGCTGCTTTTTTTGTTTTGTTTTGTTTTGTTTTGGATGGAGTCTGTCTCTCTGTCGCCCAGGCTGGAGTGCAGTGGTGTGATTTTGGCTCACTGCAACCTCCCCCTCGCGGGTTCAAGCGATTCTCCTGCCCCAGCCTCCTGAGTAGCTGTGTAGCGTGCCACCATGCCTGGCTAATTTTTTGTATTTTTAGTAGAGATGGGGTTTCACCGTGTTAGCCAGGATGGTCTCGATCTCCTGAGCTCGTGATCTGCCTGCCTCAGCCTCCCAAAGTGCTGGGATTACAGGCGTGAGCCACCACACCCAGCCTTTTTTTTTTTTTTTTTTTTTAAGATGGAGTTTTGCTCTGTCACCCAGGCTGGAGCACAATGGCACGATCTCGGTTCACTGCAGCCTCCACTTCCCAGGTTCAAGTGATTGTCCTGCCTCAGCCTCCCAAGTAGCTGGGATTACAGGTGCCTGCCACCATGCCCAGCTAATTTTGTATTTTTAGTAGGGATGGGGTTTTGCCATGTTGGCCAGCCTGGTCTTGAACTCCTGACCTCAGGTGATCCACCCACCTCAGCCTCCCAAAGTGCTGGGATTACAGCGTGAACCACCGCACCCGGCTTTTCTGAAAGTTTAAGCTTTTAATGTATTTAAGCAAGAGCAATTGGTTGGTCCTAGTAATAAGAGTACTGACCATGTGAGGGCCTGCTGCTGGGGGAGAGAATAGGGCCCCTCTCGTCCAACACTGTTCAGGGCAGTGGATAGACTCATCTGTGGGAAGTGTTCAGCTCTAGTCAGAATGGATAGAGAAGTGTATTACCTAGGGAGTATCAGGGAAAAGTTTGCATCCTTGTGCTGGATCTTGTTGATGTGTCTTGGATTCTAATTGGATACTCCCAGGTCATAGTGTCTACTATCGGGAATGTAAAGGCTGAGCTGATTAAATTTTATCATTTTCTTGGAGCTGTTTCATCCTTGTAAAACCAGTCCCTGACAGTACCTATCCTTGAGAGCCAGCCTTTGTGGAAAGTATAGCATTTCAAAAGCAAAGACTTTTCTTACAGTTGGAGTAGATTCTACCATGACTTCTAGAGTTACTGTAACGATGAAGCTCTTCCCTCTTCCTTTACCGGTCACTGATTTCACTGGTGATATTGTTGGCTTTTTAAGAACATGGAAGAGTTGAAAGTTGGATCAATGTTTGCTTTTTTTTTGAGGGGATGATTTGTAATTTTCCAGACCTGACTCAGGGCTCACTCATCTCTCTTGTTAAGGACACCCCTTGGAACGTGACGAATATAATCAGGTCTCTGGTTCCCTTTCAGACTTTCTGCTGACCCCTCTGTCACCCACTGCCAGTCAGGGCAGTCCCTCATTCTGCGTTGGGAGTCTGGAAGAAGACTCTCCCTTCCCTTCCTTTGCCCAGGTAAATCCTTTGCTTGTGAAGCAGCCCAGGGGTATTTAACATGAACTCTGCTGCTCATTATTATGGGAACCTCCTCCAGGGATTGTTACCTCTCATTCTAATACGGCTGGACAAATTGAGTCATCTGATGGGTAGGAGGGAAGTTAACTGCCTGTCGGAGCTTTATGCAGCATGGAGTTGGTTGAGGGCAGATTATGTCATGGACGTCCGCTCTGTTGGAAAAGGAGAGACTTAACAGGCTAATGTTGCACTGACTCTAATAATCATGGGAGGCATTCTTAAGAGGAAAGCTCATGGATTTAGTCCTCAGATGTTACTGTAGACGTACCCAGGAAAGAGGCCAAGAATAGCTGAGGCAGAATCAGAGTTTAGAATATTTTAAAAATCATTTGATAGCTTGTGTACTGGATACTATTGTAGGGGCTGGGGATACAGCATCAGTTTTAACTGGTCTCTGGTTCTAGGACCTCTGATTCAGGTGGTATCTATCTGTTACATAAAATAAGCCATTTCTCTTCACTTTGAGAGGGGAAGATTGTCTTGGTTATACTGCACCTAGCCAAAGCAGCTTCCTTGGAGCTGGGTGGGGGAACGATAGGCTAGTGAGGCTTGCTGTGAAACCACTTTGTTAATCTCTAAGATAACAAGCTAATATTCAGCATTCCTGCATTCAGATAAGTGAGGAAGATGGATGGACAGCTTGACATGTGCCCTTGTAAGAAGTCCGTATAAACTTCTTTGAGGCTAGTGCAGAATCATTATCTTGACCGTTCTTTTTTTTTTTTTTTTTTTTTTTTGAGACGGAGTCTCCCTGTCCCCCAGGCTGGAGTTCCGTGGCGCGATCTTGGCTTGCTGTAAGCTCCGCCTCCCGGGTTCATGCCATTCTCCTGCCTCAGCCTCCCGAATAGCTGGGACTATAGGTGCCTGCCACCACGCCCGGCTAATTTTTTGTATTTTTAGTAGAGACAGGGTTTCACCGTATTAGCCAGTAGGGTCTCAATCTCCTGACCTCGTGATCTGCCCGCCTCAGTCTCCCAAAGAGCTGGGATTACAGGCATGAGCCACCATGCCCGGCCATTGACAGTTCTTCAGAGCAGTTGATACGGATTTTTCTTATGTAATTACAGCAGTTTGTACTGAGAAATAAGCAAGAATTGAGCTTTGGTAAGGAGGGTTCCGAAGTCAAGGAACATGAAATAATTGTGGAGGTGAGGTGAGAAGAGAGGGGGATCCTGAAAATTAACTGCTGGACTTCAGAGATGATTAACAAGTGGCTCCCAGGAGTTATGCCAAATACTTGTTTTGTTCTGTTTTGTTTTGTTTTGAGTTGAAGTCTTGCTCCTGTCCCCAAGGCTGGAGTGCAATGGCGTGATCTCGGCTCACTGCAACCACCGCCTCCCGGGTTCAAGCAGTTCTCCTGCCTCAGCCTCCCGGGTAGCTGGGGTTGGGTTACAGGCGCCTGCCACCATGCCCAGCTAATTTTTGTATTTTTAGTAGAGACAGGGTTTTACCATGTTGGCCAGGCTGGTCTAGAACTCTTGACCTCAGGCGATCCACCTGCCTCAGCCTCCCAAAGTGCTGGGATTACAGACATGAACCACTGCGCCTGGCCTTTTTTTTTTTTTTTTTTTTAAACTAGGCTTTATTGCTATTGCTTTTTTCCTTTGAACTTTATTTTGAAATACAGAGTTGAAAGAATAGTATTATGAACACTTAAACTTTTGACCTAGATTCACTAATTGTTATTATTTTGCTGTTATATATTTGCTTTCTCTGTTTTCTGTGTTGAAAAGAAGTTGCGGATATCCTGAATGATACTTTACCACTAAGTACTTAGGAGATACATGCCAAAGAAAGTGGGATATTTGCCTATAGAACCACAGTGATCACATTAGAGAAATTCCACTGCCACAATAATATCTAATATGGTGCATATTTATATCTCCCCATTTGTCTCAGCGTCCTTCATTTTCAACTCAGGGCAGAATCCCGTTATTCCCTGCATTTAGTTGTCAAGTCTCTTTAGTCTCCTTTGATCTATAACCGTTCCTTTGCCCATATCCCCTCTTTTTTTTTTTCCCTTCCATGGCCAGTTGTTTTATAGAATATCCTACAGTTTGGACTTGTATGATTTCTCATGAATGGATTCAGGTTAAACATTTAAACATTTTGGTAAGAATAAGACATAGGTGACATTTTGATTACCTTTTAAGAGTAAAACAATTCACATGTCAAACTATTTGGATACTGTCTCAGTCCATTTGTGTGGGTATAAAAGATTACCCGAGGCCGAGTCATTTATCAAAAAAAAAAAAAAAAGTTTATTTGGCTCATGACTCTGCTGGCTGGAGGACTGGGCATCTGGTGAGTGCCTCAGGCTGCTTCCACTCATGGTACACAAAGTGAAGGGATCCCTGCTTGTGAAGAGATCACATGGCTAAAGAGGAAGCAAGGAGGGGAGGAGGTGCCAGGCCGTTTTAAACAACCGTGTTCCTGTGCCCAGTTTCAAAATAGCCTTCAGCCAAGCTATTGAAGCAGCCTTTGTGAAACTGGACACACCAGCTACTTCAGATCCCTTCTGTGGTAAGGGCAGAGGCTGGAGTGCCCAGGGTTGTCAAACACACATGTACTGCCATTCCCACTTGGATCCAGTGGCAGACATCACTCATCAGCTCTTTCAGGAATGAATGTGAGAATAGGTCTCCCATCCCCCAGGGAGGGCATTAATCTGTTCATGAGGGGTCCACCCCCATGACCCAAACACCTCCCATTAGGTCCCCACTTCCAGCATTGGGGATCAGATTTTAACATGAGGCTTGTGAGGGTCAAATGTCTAAACCATAGGAGACCCAAACTCCTAGAGACAAAGAGAGAAGTTCACCAAAGTGGAACATAATGAAGAAAGGTTATTTAATGAAATCAGCATCTGCCAACACAAACTCATCTTGAGTAATAGGCATTCCTCACTTTGGAATATATGATTTAAGGACAAGGCATCCCTGCTTGAACCACATGGGGTTTGTCTCTTGATATTTTTCCAGGAATAAAATGTTCCCTGCCTTTTAAGTGGCATATTTGCAATTGGGGCTCATAGTGGCCTTCAGCAGTTATAAAGCTGGCCTTGGCCAAGTGGAATGAAAATTCCTCAGGGGCATGAGGATTGTTCTGATTTTATTGTCCTTGCAGGAATTTTACTGGCCTGTGGTTGGATCTGAAAGTTAATGATGAAGGAGCTATTGGAAAAGCAGACTAAAAGGTAGTGAGGGGCTGTTGAAGTGGTGTCAGGAGAGAGTTTAGTTAGTTTTCATGGCTTTAGGTAACTGAAGTTTAGTAGCCATGTGGTTTAAAACTGGAGGGTACTTGGCTGGGCACGGTGTCTCATGCCTGTAATCCCAGCACTTTGGGAGGCCAAGGTGGGCGGATCACCTGAGGTCAGGAGTTCGAGACCAGCCTGACCAACATGGAGAAACCCCGTCTTTAGTAAAAATACAAAAATTAGCTGGGCGTGGTGGTGCATGCCTATAATCCCAGCTACTCAGGAGGATGAGGCAGGAGAATCACTTGAAGCTGGGAGGCAGAGGTTGCGGTAAGCCAAGATTTGCGCCATTGCACTCCAGCCTGGGCAACAAGAGTGAAACTCCATCTCGAACGAAACAAAAAAAACTGGAGGGTACTATGCCGGGCACAGTGGCTCACGCCTATAATCCCAGCACTTTGGGAGGCCAAGGTGAGTGGATTAGCTGAGGTCAAGAGTTCAGGACCAGCCTGGCCAACATGGTGAAACCCCGTCTCTACTAAAAAAAAAAAAAATTCAAAAATTAGCCAGGCGGGTGCCTGTAATCCCAGCTACTTGGGAGGCTGAGACAGAATTGCTTGAACCCGGGAGGCACAGGTCACAGTGAGCCAGTATTGTGCCATTGCACGCCAGCCTGGGCAACAAGAGCTAAACTGTCTAAAAAACAAAAACTGGAGGGTACTACCCACTGCTTCCCCCGACAGCTCGATGTTTTTAGGGGTCCCAGGAAGGGCAGAAAAACTTAACCAGAAAGTCGGAATTCCCAATTTGAGGGTCTCAGTAAGAATCTCTTGTGCCTTCTGTGCAGTGTTCTTTACCCATTTCCTAAGGAACAAACAGCTTATGGTTTACTACCTTGTGGGTTTCATTGCCATTTCCATTAGCCAGGATATAGAGGACATGACTAGAACAGTGTGTTAAGGAGAGAAGTACCTGGAAAATCTTTTCAAAGGTGATAGTTCATTCTGTGCCTCTCCAATCAGTCAAGGTAGGTCTGGAAAAGAAGTTGGACCAGCTACTTAAATTCTCTCCTCCACTTCTTTCCTACTTTGGCAGATGCTGAGGGTTGGAAAAGCAAAAGCAGATGTGTGGCCCAAAACTGCTCCAAAGAAAGGTGAGGATGGTCCACTGGTGAAGGGGGAGTTTGGCTTCTTTCCATAAAAGGCTATTTCTAGAAAAAGAGTTGTTTCTATAGTTTTAACACTGGTATTTTTTAGATGAGAACAGCTTAGTTCCTCCTGCCCCTGTGGACAGCGACGGGGAGAGTGATAATTCAGACCGTGTTCCTGTGCCCAGTTTTCAAAATTCCTTCAGCCAAGCTATTGAAGCAGCCTTCATGAAACTGGACACACCAGCTACTTCAGATCCCCTCTCTGGTAAGGGCAGAGGCTGGAGTGCCCAGGGTTGTCAAACATACTACACATGTACTGCCATTCCCGCCTGGATTCAGTGGCAGACATCACTAATTAGGCTCTTTCCCTTCTGAACCCTTCAGCACACTCTAGTGTCATTTAAATAATACTCCATTTGGTATGTCAGATAGGACCTATTTGCCACCCCAGAGAAATTGATGACGCCTCAAAGTGAAATTCTGAGGAACTCTTCCAAGATACAGTGGGGTGTACAACCTGTATCCTTTAGAATCTTGAGTTGGTACAGGGTGGCTAATTAGATGGAGAAGTCAGTCTCGAAGCCTGTTGCACTCTGTTCATGACTAGACAAGAATCACATATGTATAGCGTGCTATGTGCCTAGCACTGTGCTAATTTTATTCTCCCAACAACCATGTTAAATGGGTGTACCTCACGTTACAGATGGGGAAACTGAGGTCCAGGGGGGTAAAAGTGATTTGCCCAAAGACACCCACTTGGTGTATACCAAGACTGGTACTGGCATCTAGGCAGTCTAATTCCAGAGCCTCCACTCTTAGCTCCCACTCTGTGACTCCCAGTAATGAAAACTGGCCAGGGGACAAGGGATGGCATTTTAAGTTAAGCTCTCTTTCTGTGTCTCCCTTTAGAAGAGAAAGGAGGAAAGAAAAGAAAAAAACAGAAACAGAAGCTCCTGTTCAGCACCTCAGTCGTCCACACCAAGTGATACTACTGGCCCAGGCTACCTTCTCCATCTGGTTTTTTTGTTTTTTTTTTCCCCCATGCTTTTGTTTGGCTGCTGTAATTTTTAAGTATTTGAGTTTGAACAGATTAGCTCTGGGGGGGGAGGGGGTTTCCACAATGTGAGGGGGAACCAAGAAAATTTTAAATACAGTGTATTTTCCAGCTTCCTGTCTTTACACCAAAATAAAGTATTGACACTCACAAGAGATCTCTTCCTGCCAAGGTTTTTAGTTCATTGCCAGTTTAGTCTTTTTGACCCATGTGTAATTAATTTTTCTCAACCCAAAATAAGATTGAGTCCCCTTTGAGATGCATTAGAGCAGTCCAACCCAGAATGGCACACACTGCTCTGCTGTAGCATCATGTCAGGGCTTCCTGGACTCAGCACACCTCTCAGTTTGTCTTTTAAAAAACAGCTGAATCTTTACTACCTATTTAGTTCTCCTTGTTAAAGAAACGGGTGGGAATAAAATGGATTTAGGACACCCAGTTTGAATTGCAGGTTTTTTTTTTCTGACACATGGCCAGGCTGTGGTGCCAGCTTAATGGAGTAGGCTGTCCTTGGCACTTGCATGTGTGAAAGGAGGGTTTTGCCTCTTCTTGAGCATGGCTTGAGTTGGTAAGGAAAGCTGTAACTCACGAAGCCCTGAGACCTGCTACCCCTAAGATCGAGCTTGTTTTCAGTGACTGGCTTGAGTCATAGGAGGAGGAGTCTGGTACAGCTGCAGGAGAGCAGGGCCATCTGAAGCGGTAGCACTGCCACCATCTCCCTCTCATCTAGAGCAGTTTTCTTATGCCTTGGTTTGAGCTGAATTTGATGTGAATTCTTTTGCTGCTTAATAAAGTGACCTCTAGGTGCATTAGAATGCGAAGGCAAATAGTTGCAATAAATCACCTGCACAAGCAATGTGAGCTTTTTGTTTTGTTAAGTTCATTACAGGTTAGCTAGACAAGTTATTTCTTGAATAGGTTAACGTGACAGCTACTATGATATTGTAGGCTGTCTTTTCTGGTGTCAGGTTTAAATGGTTCTAGAGCTGGGCTTAGCTTTAACCTGCCATTTTAAAAGAAATCCTATCAGGAAATTTCCTGGATGGATGAGGGTGTTCTGGCCTCCAGATGAGGGGGCATGTTGAAGCCAGAATCACCAGTGTTTCTGTTAAATGTGTATGGTACTTTCAGTCTCATCCATTGTATTATGGAGAAAACAGATCCCAGAAATGTCAGTAGGTAGCAGATCAAACCTGGATCACAAGTCTCCCGCCGTTCCTACTTCCTGTGAGTATGGCAGTCTGACTTGTCTTCAGGGTAAGGCGCAATAAAGAAGAGCGGAACTACAAAAACTACCTTAAGTTCCTTAAGTGGACAGCTGCTACATGACCATGCAGTAATGTCAGATGAGGCCAGCACCCCCCCACCCCAACTGCAAAAGTTGCATTTTTTGTTTGAGACGGAGTCTCGCTCTAGCCCAGGCTGGAGTACAGTGGCGGGATCTCAGCTCACTGCAAGCTCTGCCTCCCGGGTTCACGCCATTCTCCTGCCTCAGCCTCCTGAGTAGCTGAGATTACAGGCACCCGCCACCATGCCCGGCTAATTCTTTGTATTTTTAGTGGAGACAGGGTTTCACTGCGTTAGACCGGATGGTCTTGATCTCCTGACCTTGTGATCTGCCCGCCTCAGCCTCCTAAAGTGCTGGGATTACAGGTGTGAGCCACCGCGCCCGGCCCAAAGTTGTATTTTTTAAGTTACCTGATTAACTGTTGGCAAGGAATCTGGTATCTGTAAGACCCTGTGGTTCAGTACTGAGATGGGCTATAGATCTCTGCCAGTTCAGTTGCTGTGTCTCAACTAATATTTCTATTCCAAATGACTTGGCTTGCTTAGGGCCCATCATGGGGCCGGGGGTACAAGGCTTCAGGTAGAAGGCTAAGTATTGAAAATTTAGGCCGGGCACAGTGGCTCACCCTTTAATCCCAGTACTTTTGGAGGCCGAGGTAGGCCGATCACTTGAGGCCAGGAGTTCAACAGCAGCCTGGCCAACATGGCAAAACCCCGTCTCTACTAAAAATACAAAAATTAGCCAGACGTGGTGGTGCACGTCTGTAATCCCAGCTACTTGGAAGGCTGAGGTGGGAGAATTGCTTGAACCCAGGAGGCAGAGGTTGCAGTGAGCCGATACTGGGCCACTACACTCCAGCCTGGGTGATAGACTGAGACTGTCTCAAAAAAAAAAGTTTAGTACCACATAGGGAGTCAGTCTTCCCACCAAGGCTAGGGATAGAGAGAGAACAGAGACTTGGCCAAGCATGGACTCCATAAGCCCTTTTTGTAATATAAGTATGCTAAATGCCACAGAAACCAGATACATTTATTAAATCTACTCTTAGCCAAGCAATAAAGATGTCTACAGAGTTCACAACCTGCAACACTTCACCAGGGAATGCTAGGTAAAGGCAACTTCAGTTTAACTGAGTACTCCATTTCAAGTGGGTAATGTCCGCTGGTTGGCAGCTATCCAGTTTGGAAAACTGTGGAAGATGCTGTTGCTACCCAGATTGTTCTGTTCAACAAGTGGGCCTGAAGCCTGAGCAGTGTAGCCAGCTGTGTGGGGAGCAGAGGTTCACTCCATTGCTTCTGCAGCCTCCTCACCTGACTCCTCCTCCTCCTCTAGTAAGCAGCTTCTTGTCACAGACTTCTGGATAGCTTCCCGCTCTCCTGGAGAAGGCAGATAACAGGGATGAAAGATACCTTTGGGAGTGATTTCTTCAGCTTAAGGTCAGTCACTGCTCAGTGGGCACTGGGCTAGTGTTGCTTACCTTCATCAGTGCAGTTCTGCAACAAGATCAACAGCTGTCTCCTGTTGTACTGAATTAGGAACTTCTGACATGTTCTTATTGTACCTGGCACATGAGTTACTGTGGTCAACAGCTTGTGAAAAGTCTCGACCTTACAGACTTTCAGAGGTAGGGGGAAGTGTCTTGTTAGCGGGACAGCAGGAAGACCCACCCACCAGTCTAGACTGAACTGTGAACGTGTCACCAATTGAAAATCAGTAGCCATACCACCTCACTCTTACCTCCCACATGTAACGTGTTGAAAAAGCACGGGTAACGGTGTCCTTTGTTCTCCAAGTATGTGATGAAGGGAAGAGCTGACCACACAAGCTGATAGAATTCTTTTCTGCATCGAAGTAGCACTATTCCAGTATAGGCATTGAGGTATCGAACTACAACAGGAAAGAAAAATCATTTTGGAAAACTTTTGCTGTGTGTGGTGGCTCACGCCTGTAATCCCAGCACTTTCGGAGGCTGAGGCGGGCAGATCACTTTTAAGTCAGGAGTTCGAGGCCAGCCTGGCCAACATGATGAAACCCCGTCTCTACTAAAAATACAAAAATTAGCTGGGTGTGGTGGTGCGCGCCTGTAATTCCAGCCACTCAGGAGGCTAAGGCAGGAGAATCGCCTGAACCCAGGAGGCAGAGGCAGCAATGACCCCCGATCTCGCTGCTGCACTACAGCAGCCTGGGCAACAGCCAGACTGTCTCAAAAAGAAAAAAGGAAAACTTTGGAGTAACAGAGCCTACTATGTGCCAAAAGTATGTTGTAGGCAAGTGGCACGTAGATCTATCAGCGAGTAAAAGAGAAAAGCCAAAACACCCACTGTGTTGCACACCACTCAGAACTGGTGAATGAATTTAGAATTTAAAATGCTTTCTAATTCACTAGTTAATTCAATAAATAGGAGCAGGTAGGAGGCGATCCATTTTAATTTAGGAAAAACCCCCACAAAACCCTTGCCTGAAAAACAGGCTGTTTTACTGCATTTGGGCTCTGTAATTATTGTAGCAGTCAGCTCTGAGTCTCACCTGACTTAGGAGAGTTAAGTCTATCTGCATTTAACTCTCCAGAAGTCAATCTCAAACAAGGTAAAAGAGGGAACTAATTTAAGTGGTGTGAAAGAAGGGCCCCTCTGTCCTAGCTCATCCTGTGTTTACATATATTGACAATCATGTGTTCTGTACTTTACCAACTATTTAAGGGCTTTCCCGGGGTACTTTTGACAATTTTTTTCCATGTGATGTCAATGTAATCGGTCATATAATAGCTCTTACTAGGAAGTATACACAGCTTCCCTCATTTAATTCTCTACCCTATCAAATTCAATCACAACCAATTACAGAAATTACCTGTCAAGCAGGTAAAAAGAGGCTTCTAGCTCAAAGCCCCACTGCCTTCGGGCCCCTCCTTTTAGCGCTCTGCTAATTTCGGACTCTCGCTTGGGGTCCCAGGCGCTTAAAGAGATACCTTACAAAAAACGGTGCACGGGCTTGGCCACTCGTGCCCCTTCTTTCTTCCTCCGGCGCCTGCCCCCTCCACATCCCGCCATCCTCCCGGGTTCCCCTCTTCCCCCAGCGCCCTTGCACCCGCGAAGCCGATGGAGCAGGCGGCTGCGCCGAAAGTTCCGTGCACCCTGGCGATCGTGTCCCGTACGAGGCTGCTCAGAACTCGGTCATCGAGGCTTAGGCGGCAGCGGGGGTCGTCAGACACCAGTTCGCAGAGCAGGTACCTGCGGCAGGCGAGAGGAAGGTAGACACTAGCGGGACCGCGAGGACCCAGCAAGGCACTGGGAGGGTCTGGAAGGGAATGCTTACCTGTGCTTGAACCGCACCATGGCTGCCTCCGCGCTCTCCGGTCCGGTGCAAACCGGATGTGAGTTCTGTCCGCGGCCAATGGGAAGCTTGCTTCCGCAGCCTTTCAGCCATTCAGAGAAGGAGACAGGATATTAGGGCGGAGCTAGAAAGTTGAGAGGCCGAAGTGTGTCAGCTCCCTCAAGCCCCGCCCAGCTGCGTTTGTAAGCGCGCATGCGTCCTGCGGAGGGTCACTGACTAGTTTGAGGGCTGAACCCCGGGATGGAGCGGCTTGCAGCTGTAATGGATGGTTCTGTTGCACACTGAAGTTTACAATAGTGTGTAGGATGCAGCCGCTACCCTTGGGGCCCTGGGAACCTTGCACCACAGTTATGTATGCGAGTATATTCTCTCCCCAAGGTGAACGGTGGAGCTTTTGAGGGCAAGACCCTGCACCTCACAGCCCAGGGATTGACAAACGGGAAATCGGACCTTTATTTTCAGGTTTGAGCTCAGTTTAATCCTTCCATACAGCTAAATATGCTATTGCTGTTTGGGCCTTTCAGCAATCTTAGGGAGGCGAGTGTGCCGTCTCGTTTTTTGCTCGCAGAAACAATACGTGGTCATTGTATTTTCCATTTCTGTTTACCTTTTTTTTTTTAACAGAAAAGCACAAAGAAGCAAATAAATTATAATCCCAGCACTGACAGAGAATAACTGTTGTCGTGTAGTGTGTTTTCTTCTGTCATTTTCCCCCTGCGCCAGTGGTTCTCAAAGTGCCGTCTGGGGACCACTGAGATTTCCTAAACTCACTCGATTTGGGAGTCCCCGAAGTCAAAATTACTTTCATAATAATGCTAAGATGTTACTTGTCTTTTTCATTCTCTCAGAGTGAACAGTCAAGTTTTCCAGAGGCTGCTTGACGTGATGACGTCACTGCTCTAGGAATTGTGTAAATATTTTTTAAACGTTTCTCAACTTTAATGTCCATAGTAAATATAACCCACAAAACTAAAAGCTCTTGGGCATCCTCAGTAACGTGTGTAAAGGGGTCCTGAGACAGAGAAAACAGCTTGAGAACTATGCCCTCTGTTAAATTATGTTTTTTCTTTTATTTTTAAGTATTTTTTTAAAAATGTCTTATGGGGTATTACATAAAGTACATATTCTTAAGTGTACATCTCAATGAATTTTTACATATGGATAGACTTCTATAACCACCTCCAAGATTAAAATAAAGAGCATTTCCAGTATCCCAGAAGGTTGCCTGAGCCCTCTTCCAGTCAAATTGCTTACTGCTATCAGCCACTATTACCACTTCTACCCTGCTAGATTAATTTTGCCTGTTCTTAAACTTTATATAAATGTTCTCCAGCATGTTTTCTTTTGTGTCTGGCTTCTTTTGCTCAACATGATTGTAAGATTGATTCCTGTTGTTTGGCTATATTTTCTTTTTTCTTTTTTTGTTTTTAAGACAGAGTCTTGCTCTTGTTGCCCAGGCTAGAGTGAAATGGCACGATTTTGGCTGGCTGCAACCTCCGCCTCCTGAGTTCAAACGATTCTCCTGCCTCAGCCTTCCGAGTAGCTGGGATTACAGGCACCTGCCACCACGACCAGCTAATTTTTGTATTTATTTATTTAGTTTTTTGAGACGGAGTCTCACTCTGTTGCCCAAGCTGGAGCACGATCTCAGCTCACTGCAACCTCCGCCTCCTGGATTCAGGCGATTCTCCTGCCTCAGCCTCCCAAGTAGCTGGGACTACAGGTGTATGCCACCACAACTGGCTAATTTTTGTATTTTTAGTAGGGACAGGGTTTCCCCATGTTGGCCAGGCTGGTCTTGAACTCCTGACCTCAGGTGATCCACCCACCTCGGCCTCCCAAAGTGCTGGGATTACAGGCGTGAGCTACCACGCCTGGCCATTTGGCTATATTTTCATGTCAGCTCTTCAGCAACAATACTGTTTTTTTAGCTGTGCAGTATTGCATTGTTTGGACGTACCACTATGAAGTTGGTCAGTATCCCCTTGGTAGACGTTTACATTATTTCTAGGTTTTCTTGTTATACCTAATACTTTGATGCATGGCTTTGTAGCTTAGTCTTTATGCCCATCCCTGATTATTTGTAGAAGTGTCTTGGCCTTGGCTGGTCCTGTGAGGTCTGTAATGGAGGCAGCTTTCACAACCGATTTTTGCAAGATCTGGAATGAGTTCTGAATTTTCCCATCTCCCACTCTTCTTGGCCACCTTAAAGGAGGGATGTGGGGGAAGGTAGGGAAGAAAAGAATAGGAAGAGGGAACGCCGTGGCCCTGCCGAGGGACCAGTGACAGTGACGGCACTCCACCCAAGAACAACTTTTCACCAGAAAGTGTCTGCGACATCCTCCTTTGGCCAACAGGGGGCGCCAGAGGCCCAAAGTGCGCGGAGAGAGCAAGACACCCCCAACTCCTGAGCGCTCCACCCCTCATAGAAATGTCACTCCTAACACTTCCCAGCCTTCATTTCAACGGCAATGCTTCGCCCATTTTATAGATGCAGTTGGGGCTCAGACCAAAGCCTCGTATCCAGTTAGGAGCAGGATCAGAATTCGAACCCAAAGCCAGCTGACTCCTTGTTCTGGTCAACACGGTTGGTGCTCTCCCGTGCAGGGTTTCACTCGTCCATTTAGTGTAATAAGATGGAGAGACGACAGATGGAGGTTCGATTCGCCACTCCGTCATTTACTGACCCGGCCAGGTGCTGTCAGGAGGGTTAATTCATGTCTCAGATCTTAGTTTCCTCATCTGTGCAATGGGATAACAATGATTCCTCCCTCGTGGGTGGATATGAAGTTTAAGCGGGGTCATGTGGACAAAATGCTTGGCACAGCGAGTGCATAGTAAGCCCTTTTTTTTTGTTTTTGTTTATTTTGTTTTGTTTGTTTTTTGAGACTGATTTTTAAGACTGTCTTAAAAACAAGAAAAGAAAAAAGAAAATATAGCCAAACAACAGGAATTTTTTGAGACAGTTTTTTGCTCTGTCGCCCAGGCTGGAGTGCAGTGACGCGATGTCGGCTCACTGCAGCCTCTGCCTCCCGGGTTCAAGCAATTCTCTTGCCTCAGCCTCCAGAGTAGCTGGGATTAAGTCGCCTGTCACGACGCCCGGCTAATTTTGTATTTTTAGTAGAGATTTCACCATTTTGGCCAGGCTGGTCTCAAACTCCTGACTTCAAGTGATCCGCCTGCCTCGGCCTCCCAAAGTGTTGGGATTACAGGCGTGTGCCACCGCCCCCGGCAAGTAAACGCTGTTCTGAACGAATGATTTACTTCTCCCCCACAGGCACAGCCCCGGGAGGAAGCACATTGGCACGGCCCGCGACCTCCCAGTCTTGGACCAGGCCCGGCCTCTTCTGGCCCAGGAGGGTGCAGACGCCGGCGGTGGCCGGGCGGGCGGGCTGGTGCGGTGGCGGCGCGACGGGCTCCCCGCGGTAATTAGCGCGCGCCGGCTCGGGCTGCGCCAGCCGCTAATTACAAGTCTCCTAATGAGGCCGGCGGCTGTTTGCAATCACCCGGGTCCCCGCTGCGCGGCGCGGGAGGCTGCGGGGGAATCCGCCCGCGGAGGCATGGAGGAGGAGCGGCCGTCTTCCCCGGGGCCCGGAGATCCGCTGGACGGCGACAGGGGTGTGCCCCGGCCGTGAAGGGGCAGCGGCGGGGGCTCACACCCCAACCCCTCCTCGGTTCTCTCCCCAGCCGGGCCGCAGAGCCATTATCCTCCCCAGGTGAGGAAGCCGATGAGGCTCTGAGACGTGAGCTCACCCAGGTGCGACATCACAACTCACCCAGGTGCACAATAGAGCCCAATCCACGTCTGTCTGACCCCATTCTGTGCCCTTAGCCGAGTCAGGTATCCCCTGGATCAATGGGGTGGTCACTGTTGTCATTACTGTTAGCATTATTACAGTCGTCCTGGGACTTCTCAGATTCTTTTTTTTTTTTTTTTTTGAGATGGAGTCTCCCTCTGCCGCCCAGGCTGGAGTGCAGTGGCGCGATCTCAGCTCACTGCAACCTCTGCCTCCCGGGTTCAAGCGATTCTCCTGGCTCAGCCTCCCCAGTAGCTGGGACTACGGGCACGTGCCACCTCGCCTGGCTAATTTTTTGTATTTTTAGTAGAGACAGGGTTTCACCGTGTTAGCCAGGATGCTCTCCATCTCCTCACCTCGTGATCCACCCACCTTGGCCTCCCAAAGTGCTAGGATTACAGGCGTGAGCCACTGCGACCGGCCTGTCTTTTTTTTTTTTCTGAGACAGGATCTCACTCTGTCCCACAGGCTTGAGGGCAGTAGCTCCATCATGGCTCACCGCAACTACTGCCTCCTAGGTTCAAGCGATTCTCCTGCCTCAGCCTCCTGAGTAGCTGGGACTACAGGTGCCCACCACTATACCTGGCTATTTTTTGTATTTTTAGCAGAGACGGAGTTTTGCCATGTTGGCTGGGCTGGTCTCGAACTCCTGGCCTCATGTGATCTGCCTGCCTTGGCCTCCCAAAGTGCTGGGATTACAGGTGTGAGCCACCGTGTCCAGCCAGGATCACTGTCTTTGTTCTTCATCCGTGTCTCCTGGGTGATCATTAATTGGGCTCTCCCAGTGTGCTGGCCACTGTCTTTTCTGGGTTTGATTGATTGAGTCCTCACATCAGCCTCATGAAGTTAGGGCCCATTATCCTCTGAGACACAGGGAGGAAAATGGCTTGCCCAAGTTGACACAGTAAATTTGGGTGGACATCTATCTTACCCTAAAACCCGTGCTCTTAACCCCTTGCTCTCTACTCTGTATTCTGGGACCTAGAAAGATGCTGAGGAAGGAGAGTGCAACTGGGGTACCATTCTGAGGTGACTTTGGCATCCGAGGGGTTTCTGTCAGAGCCCAGATGCTGCTGTTGTGGATGGTGGCAAAGGGAAACTGTATCTGCTCCAGCATTTTATTAAGCAGCCGCTGCTCGTAAGAGGCTCCTACTCCTCAAATCTTAACCAATTTTCTGTAAAACCCTTATGGGGACAATCTAGATGAAATTAAACCCTCCATCTGCTTAGCCAGGGGCTTGGGGAGCTGCCGCATCCTCCAGGTTGCTGGGACAGATGCAGCCCTCCCTGGATTTCAGTCAAAACATTGCATCTTGCTCCTCCTTTGTCCTCGCTGCCCTGTGAACCTCTTTCCCTGTCCCTGCCTGCTGTGAGAATTCGCTCATCCAAAAATTAATTGAAATTACAAGGGCTCTACCGTTTGACCCAGCAATTTCTCCACCAGCAATTTCTCCCACAGAGATTGTCGCATTTGTGCCAAATGACAGGTGAACAAGGATGTGTCTTGCTTGCAGCATTGTTGGTTATAGCAAAAGGCCACCTCAGTGTTTACCAGAAGGGGTCCACTGTATGTGTGTATTTATAGGACAACTATGGGCCAGGGAATGTTCATTCTAAACACTGCCTAGGCTGGGCGCAGTGGCTCACGTCTGCAATCCCAGCACTTTGGGAGGCCGAGGTGGGCGGATCACTTGAGGTCAGGAGTTCGAGACCAGCCTGGCCAATATGGTGAAACCCCATCTCTACTAAAAATACAAAAAACTAGCTGGGCATGGTGGTAGTTGCCTGTAAATCCCAGCTACTCGGGAGGCTGAGGCAGGAGGATCGCTTGAACCCAGGAGGCAGAGGTTGCAGTGAGCTGAGACTGTGCCACTGCACTCCAGCCTGGGCAACAGGGCAAAACTCTGTCTCAAAAAATAAATAAATAAATAAACAAATAAACACTGCCTAGACTGACTCATTTAATCCTGAGAACTACCCTATAAAGTAGGTACTTGGTTTTATTAACCCCATTTTACAGATGAGGAAACTGAGGCTCAGGGAGAACAAACTGTTGGCCTAAGCTTCACGTAGCGTGTCCACAGCAGGGCCAGAATTTGGATCAGGCAGTCCATGTTCTTAACCACTGTTCTATATGGCTTCTCTGCCTTTATTTGCATGGAAAATTTCCAAAGGGTGACCCAAGAAGCTGTTGATGGTGGTTACCTCTGGGGAGAGGAATTCAGGTGTGAAGTAGGAAGGCCTTAGTTTCTACCATGTCCTCTGTTTTTCCATTTTATTTTGCCATATGTTTGTGTGCTGAATGTTTATGTTCCCTCAAATTAATATACTGAAATCCTAACCTTTAAGATGATGGTATTAGGAGGTGGGGCCTTTGGGAGGTGATTAGGTCATAAGAGTTGAACCCTCATGAATAGTATTAGTGCCCTTATAAAAGGGACCCCAGGCTGGGGACTGTGGCCCATGCCTGTAATCCCAGTACTTCGGGAGGCTGAGGTGGGTGGATCACTTGATTCTAGGAGTTTAAGACCAGCCTGGGCAACATGGTGAAACCCTGCCTCTCCTAAAAATACAAAAATTAGCTGGGCGTGGTGGTGCATGCCTGTAATCCCCGCTACTCAGGAGGCTGAGGCAGGAGAATCACTTGAGCTTGAGCCTGGGAGGCAGAGGTTGCAGTGAGCTGAGATCACACCGCTGCACTCCAGCCTGGGTGACAGAGCAAGGTCCTGTCTCCAAAAAAAAAAAAAAAAAAGAGGGACCCCAGAGAGTGCTCTCTCCCTCTCCTGCCACATGAGGACACAGAATCTCCTGGCACCTTAATCTTGGACTTCCCAGCCTCCAGAACTGTGAGCAATAAAAGCAATAAATATTTGTTGTTTAAGCCAACCAGTCTGTGGTATTTTTGTTGTAGCATCCTGAAAAGACAAATGGAGATGTGCATATGTTAGTTTCATAATTTAAAGAAGTTACTGGCCACGCACGGTGGCTCATGCCTATAATCCCAGCACTTTGAGAGGCTGAGGCAGGAGGATTGCTTGAGCCCAGGAGTTCAAGACCAGCCTGGGCAACAAAGTGAGACCCCGTCTCTACAAAAAAGTACAAATTAGCCAGGCATGGTGACACTTGGCTGTAGTCCCAGCTACTTGGGAGTGTGAGGTGGGAGGATTGCTTCAGCCCAGGAGGTTGAGGCTGCAGTGAGCCATGAGTGCACCACTGCACTCCAGCCTGGGTGACAGAGTGAGGCTGTCTCAAAAAAAAAAAAAAAAAGTTACTGAGCCCCAGTCCCCAAGGTATGTTAATACCAGTCCTTACCTTAGCTGTGGAAGTGGGTACTATCATTATTCCCATCTCAGAGATGAGAGAGCTGAGCTCACAGAGGTAGTCTGCCTGGCCCAATTACAAAGAGGTATGGACTCTTCAAGCTAGTGGTCTTTCTCCTAATTCATATTAGCCCCTGGGCTTGGAGTGTTCAGAGGGGAGAAAAGTGATTAAAAGCATGAACTGGAGCCAGCTGACCTGGGTTCAAGTCTTCATTCAGCCATTACTGGCTGTGTGACCTTGGACAAGTCACTTTCCCTCTCTGAACCTGTTTCCTTTCTGTGAGGATTAAACAGTTTACATTCATGTCACATGCTTAGAACAAGGCCTGTTTAATCGTGAGCACTCAAGAAATGTCAGGTATTTTTTAAAAATATACATTAAAATGTAATAGAGACAGGGTCTCGCTATGTTGCCCAGGCTGGTCTCAAAGGCCTGGGCTCAAGCAATCCTCCCACCTTGGCTTCCCAAAGTGCTGGGATTACAGGCATGAGCCACTGCGGCTGGCCAGGTATTTTTATAGTACTGTTTTCAATGTTGTCCCCAATTTCAAGCTCAGAGTGGTTCCTTCTCCCAGCTAGTGGGTCCAGTTCTCCCCCCAGGGGCAAAGCCCAGCCACCCTGTGCTCCCATCTCCAGCAGAAGCCCCTTGCAATCAGTTCTCCTGGGTTATCCCAGGGCGGTGGCTGTGATCAGAGCTGATCACATTGCCAGAGCTGATCTTAGGAGAAGAGGCAGAGCCACAGGACTGGTGTGGCCCGGATCCAAGGCAAGGCTGTGGCGGGCGGGCGGGCGGCCTCCCAGTTCGGGATGTTCCCAGCGCGTTCCCACCGCTCACACTTGGAGGGAGAAGGACCTCAAAATAGCTGCTGCTTCCCCAGCACGGCGCTAGGCCAGGGACAGGAATAGACATCTGGGGGTGGCCGCTGCAGCCTCCCTCAAGGACCCTGGGGGGCTGGAAATGGGCAGAGGCCAGAACCCCACCAATGTGGAGGGGATGGTACAGCTGTCTATGTGCGGTGACCCGCCTGTGACAGTCCAGCCCATGGAGTGTGTTGCCCCAGCTGGGGCTAGCTGGTCAGTGGGTCACCAGCTCCAGCCAGACACTGGCCATGGCCTGGATTGTTAAACCAAAAGGGAGTGTCCTTCAGCACTGACTTCTGTGATCCTCTCTGGGAAGGTGGGAAAACTAAGGCCCAGAGAAAGGTTCACATGCCTGAGATCATGCAGCTGATCTGTTTGGTGAGCAGCAGCCAGACTTATAGGAAAGGTAGGCCTTGGGGCTTTGAGAGCAGCATAGGGCGGTGATTAAAGGGTTGGAGGACTCAGACTGCCTGGTTTAAATCCAGCCTCAGCTACCTATGTCCTGCACGCCCTCAGGCCTCAATTTCATCATCTATAAAATGGGCACAAGGAGAGTACCCACCTCCTTTAATGGTTGTAAAGACTGAGTGAATTATTCTTTGTACTATTGTTATTGTGTTTTCCCCAGATTCCTTTTTTTGTTGAGACAGGGTCTTGCTCTGTCTTGCAGGCTTTGGTGCAGTGGCATGATCATAGCTCACTGCAACCTTGAACTCCTGGGGCTCAAGCGATCCTCCCATCTTGGCCTCCCATGTAGCTGGGACTATAGGTGCATGCCACCATGACTGGCTAATTTTTATTTCTACTTTTAGTAGAGATGAGGTCTCACTATGTCGCCCAGGCTGGTCTTGAACTCCTGTCCTCAAGTGATCTTCCCGCCTCAGCCTCCCAAAGTGTTGGGATTACAGGCGTGAACCACGGTGCCCGGCCGTATTATGCTCAGTTTTATAGATGAGCAGAGCGAACATCAGAGAGGTGAAGTCACTCCTCCAGGGTCACATAACTGGGAGGTAACAGAGCTAGGATTTGAAACCCAGTCTGCCTGCCTGCATAGCCCATGGAAGTAACCACTGCATGACATTCTTTATCGGGACACTTTTTTAGACAGAGTCTCACACTGTCGCCCAGGCTGGAGTGGAGTGAGGCGATCCCTGCTCACTGCAACCTCCGCCTCCCGTGTTCAAGCGATTCTCCTGCCTCCGCCTCTCAAGTAGCTGGGATTACAGGCACATGCCACCATAGCCGGCTAATTTTTTTGTATTTTTAGTAGAGATGGCGTTTCACCATGTTGGTCAGGCTGGTCTCGAACTCCTGACCTCATGATCTGCCCACCTCGGCCTCCCAAAGTGTTGGGATTACAGATGTCAGCCACCGCTCCTGGCCAGGATACTTTTTTTTTTTTTTTTGTGAGTCAGAATCTCACTCTGTCACCCAGGCTGGAGTGCGGTGGTGCAATCATGGCTCACTGCAGCCTTCACTTCCCTGGGCTCAGGTGATCCTCCCACCTCAGCCTCCCAAGTAGCTGGGACTACAGGCATGCGCCACCATGCCTGGCTAATTTTTTTTTTTTTTGTATTTTGTGTAGAGATGGGGTTTTTCCATGTTTCCCAGGCTGATTTCAAACTTCTGAGCTTGGGTGATCTGCCTCCTCAGCCTCCCAAAGTGCTGGAATTATAGGCATGAGCCACTGTGCCTGGCCTGGGACACTCTTTATAGGGGAGACAGACATGTCGTTCACTTGTTACTGCCCAGGCGTTTGGCACTTGGAGGAGGACTCCACTCCCTCAGCCTGGACATTTATGACCTCAGCCCCCAGTGGTCCCTCCCTGACCTCTGCTCCAGGCCTCTCCAAGTGGCCAGGGCCTTCTTGGGAGAAGGGAGGCTCGGGGAAGCCCACAGCCCAACCTCACTCATGTACCAGTCTCATGTGAGATGTGAGGTCCCCAGCCTGCATTACAGAATTCCTACCTCCCTTCCACTGGGTTTCCCTGAGTACTTACTGTGCCAGGCCTGCACTAGGCTCTGAGAACAAAAGAGGACTTTGTCCCTGCCCTGATATTGCTCACTAGGTGGTGAGACGGGTTGTTAAAAAGGTAGGCTGGGCGCGGTGGCTCACACCTGCAATCCCAACACTTTGGGAGGCAGAAGTGGGCGGATCACCTGAGGTCAGGAGTTCAAGACCAGACCGACCAACATGGTGAAACCCTGTCTCTACTAAATACAAAAAATCAGTCAGGCATGGTGGCGGGCACCTGTAATCCCAGCTACTCAGGAGGCTGAGGCAGGAGAATCACTGGAACCCAGGAGGCAGAGGTTGCAGTGAGCTGAGATCGTGCCACTGCACTCCAGCCTGGGCAACAAGAGTGAAACTCCGTCTCAACAACAACAACAACAACAACAACAACAACAACAACAACAACAACAAAAGGCAAGAGCAGCTACTGCTCTTGTAAGAACGGGGGTAAACAGGTGCCTGGAGGCGGCACTTAACTCAGCCCAGGTGGTCAGGGAAGGCTTCCTGGAGCCGGTGGTGTCTGAGCTGAGGCCTGAAGGAGAAAAAGAGCCAGGGGAAGAGAGAGAAGGTAGGAAAGAGTGTTGTAGGAAGAGGGAACTGCTTGTGCTAAGGAAGCGACGTGCTGAGTTCCAGGAACTGTGAGTTGTAGGGGATAGAGGTGTGGGTGAGGGGGACTGGGACTGCAGAGATGGGCAGGGACGGGTCCCTCAGGGCCTTGTTGGGCACACTGAATGCTTGGATACTGAGTGGATGGCTGAGGGAATGAGATTGGGAGCTGGAAGCTTCCCTTTGGCTGCAGGGAAGAATAGACCTCAGGCGGCTGGACTGGAGGTAGTGACCCTGGGGAGGAAGCTGCTGCCTGGAGGGAGAAGAGGGACTTGGATGAGGGTGGTGGGATAGAGAGAAACGGGTGGCTTTGCAAAGTGTTTACACGTAGAACTGTTTACCTCTTGCTGCACGATAAATCACCCCAAAACTGTGTGCCTTAAAACAACAACACTATTTTTTTCTCACGATTCTGTAGGGTGAGAGGGCAGTTCTGCATCACGTGGGGTTGCTGGGATGGCAGGAAGGTCCCAAGTGGCCTCACCCACGTGGCTGGCAGTCATTGTTGGCTGCCGGCTGGGTGCTCAGTTAGGGCTGTTGGTTGGGGGGAGCCTCAGCTTAGTGCATTCACAATGTTGAGCAACCACCACCTCTTCCTAGTTTCACACTTTCCTATCACTCCATACCCATATGGCAATCTCTCCCCATCCTCCCTCCCCCCAGCCGCTGACAACCATGAATCTGCTTTCTGTCTCTATGGGTTTACCTATTCCAGACATTTCAGATCCATGGAATCATACAATATGTGACCTCTGGTGTCTGGCTGCTTTCAGTTAGCATGATGTTGTCAGGGTTCACCCATGTTGTAGCATGCGCCAGCACTTCATTCCTTTTTATGGCTGAATAATATTCCATTGTATGGCTAGACCACCATTTGTTTATCCATTAATCTGTTGATGGATATTTGGCTTGTTTCCACCTTTTGGCTCTTGGGAATAATGCTGCTATGAGCATTGGTGAACAAGGATCTGTTTGAGTCTCTGCTTTCAGTTCTTTAGGAATGGAATTTCTGTGTCATATGGTAACTCTATGTTTAACTTTTTGAGGAACTGCCAAATTGTTTCCCACAGCAGCTGCACCATTTTCCACTCCCAGCCGCAATGGATGAGTGCAATGGACTGAATGTTCATGTCCTCCCCAAAATCATATATTGAGATCCTCACCCATGAAGTGATGGCATTAGGAGGTGGAGCCTTCGGGAAGTAAACAGGCCATGCGAGTGGAGCCCTCATCAGTGGATGAATGTGCTTAGAAAAGGGACCCCGGAGAACACTGTTGCCTTCTCTCCACCACGTGAGGGGACGATGAGAAGTCCACAGTCTTCAACCCAGAAGAAGGCCCTCACCAGAACCCGGCCATGCTGGCCACCATGACCTCACACTTCCAGGGTCCAAAACTACGAGAAATACATTTCTGGTTTTTGTTGTTGTTGTTTCTTTTTTGAAACAGGGTCTCACTCTGTTGCCCAGGCTGGAGTGCAGTGGCAGAGTCTCGGCTCACTGCAACCTCTGTCTCCCGGGTTCAAGCGATTCTCCTTCCTCAGTCTTCTGAGGAGCTGGGATTACAGGCCCCAGCCACCATGCCCGGCTACTTTTTGTATTTTTAGTAGAGATGGTGTTTTCCCATGTTGGCTAGGCTGGTATCAAACTCCTGTCCTCAAAAGATCCACCCTCCTCAGCCTCCCAAAGTGCTGGGATTACAGGCATTAGCCGCCGCGCCTGGCTGAATTTCTGTTGTTTATGAGCCATCCGGTCTACAGTACTTTGTTATAGCAGCCTGGATGGACTAACACAACAGAAGTGTCTATTTTTCCACATCCTTACCAACACTCATTATTTCCGTTTGTTTGTTTGTTTGTTTGAGATGGAGTCTTGCTCTGTTGCCCAGGCTGGAGTGCAGTGGCACGATCTTGGTTCACTGCAAACTTCACCTCCCAGGTTCAAGCGATTCTCCAGCCTCAGCCTCCCCAGTAGCTGGGACTACAGGTGTGCGCCACTACGCCTGGCTAATTTTTGTATTTTTAGTAGAGATGGGGTTTCACCATGTTGGCCAGGATGGTCTCGAACTCCTGACCTTAGGCGATTAGCCGGCCTCGGCCTCCCAAAGTGCTGGGATTACAGGCACGAGCCACCGCACCCAGCCAGCACTTGTTATTTCTCTCCCCACTTCTTATTTTATTTTGTTTTATATTTCCCTGAAAACTGTTTATTGGCTTTTTGGATAGAAACGGGAATTTATTTGCGAGGAAGCATGATCCCATCACACTTCTGCTGGAGCCAGCGCATGGTCTCCTCTTTGCTGATTCTGTGTTTGGCCCCAGTGCAGCCTGTCCTGCGCTTCTTGTCTGTGATGCTGAAACCCAGCCTACTCAGCACCGCAGAGAAGTCCAGGCCATAGACACCCACACTTGGGTCATATTTGATACCCAGATTGATGTGTTCCTGGATCCCAAAATTAAAGTTTCCAGTATCTGAGAAGTTATTTTTTCTCAACTCATACTCCCGTACCTCTAGACCCTTCTCCAGGATTTCTTCTGCTTTGGCCTCTTGAACTATGCAGCGGACAGCATTTTCGGCTTTTCATTTTTCCGGATGTCAAACAATATGACAGTGTATCTGGCTTTGGAAAACACAGGGTCCAGGCTGCAAGCTGCTCCAATGCTTTGGCTGCAGGGATCAGTCTCTACTCTCCCCAACACAGATGTCGAGGCAGAGCTTGTGAATGCAAAGTTCCCATGTGGGGTTCTCCTTTTCACCTTCATCCTGTGCCATGACGGAGAACAGGAAGAGCTCTGCCCCCTTTTTAAAAATTAAGGCCATCCTACTTTGTGATATCTTATTGTGGTTTTGATTTACATTTACTTAATGGCCAATGATGTTGAACATCTTTTTCATATGCTTTCTGGCCATTTGTTTATCTTCTTTGGAGAAATGTCTGTTAGCTTACTTGGCTCATTTTTTTTTTTTTTGTTGAGACAGAGTCTTGTCCTTGTTGTCCAGGCTGGACTGCAGTGGCACGATCTCAGCTCACTGCATCCTCTGCCTCCCAGGTTCAAGCGATTCTCCTGCCTCAGTCTCCTGAGTAGCTTGGATTACAGGCACCCACCACTACGCCTGGCTAATTTTTGTATTTTTAGTAGAGACAGGGTTTCGCCATGTTGGCCAGGCTGGTCTCAAACGCCTGACCTCGTGATCTGCCCACCTCGGCCTCCCAAAGTGCTGGGGTTACAGGCGTGAGCCACCGTGCCTGGCTCACTTGGCCCATTTTTTAGAAGGGTTGTTTGTCTTCTTGTTGTTGAGTTCTTTATATATTCTGGATACTAAATTCTTATCAGACATACGATGTGCATATATTGCCTCCCATTCTGCAGGTTGCCTGTTTACTTTCTTGATAATGTTCTTTGATGCAGAAAAGTTTTTACTTTTCATGAAATCCAGTTTGTCTCTTTTTTCTTTTGTTTCTTGTGATTTCAGTGTCAAATTGAAGAATCTGTTGCTAAATCCTAGATCATGAAGATTTATCCCTGTGGTTTATTTTATTTTATTTATTTTATTTTTTCTGAGATGGAGTTCACTCTTATTGCCCAAGCTGAAGTGCAATAACATGATCTCGGCTCACAGCAACCTCCATCTCCCAGGTTCAAGTGATTCTCCTGCCTCAGCCTCCCGAGTAGCTGGGACTACAGGCGTGAGCCACCACACCTGGCCTTATGGTTTCTTTTAATTTTTCTATGGTATTAGCTCCTACCTTTATGTCATTGATCTATTTTTTGTTGTTGTGTGTTTGTTTTTGAGACAGGGTCTCACTCTGTCACCCAGGCTGGAGTGCAGTGGTACAATCTTGACTCACTGCAGTCTCCACCTCCTGGTACAAGTGACTCTTGTGCCTCAGTCCCCCAAGTAGCTGGGACCACAGGTGTGTGCCACCATGCCTGGGCAGTTTTTGTACTTTTACTAGAGACGGGGTTTCACCATGTTGGCCAGGCTGGTCTCAAATTCCTAACCTCAGGTGATCTGCCCGTCTCGGCCTCCCAAAGTGCTGGGATTACAGGCGTGAACCACCGTGCCCAGCCTCAATCTCTACCTCTTGATGGGAGGTCAGCATGCCCTTATAGGGTGGCGGGGGAATGGTTGGGGGCCGTCTTTGGAGAGAGTCTACTACAGGAAGTTTTGGTAATAAGTTGGCTGTAAGGGGTTGGAGAGAAGAAGAACAGAAAAAGGCAGGCAGGGTATCATCCACATTTATGGGTTGAGCCACTGGGCAGTTAGAGAAGCCTGGGGAGAAGCAAGAATGAGGTGAAGGAAATCAGTCATGGACATATTGAGTTTGAGTTCCCGTAGGCATCCAGGCCCCAGGAGCCCTGGGAATCAAATAAATGATAAAACATGGAAGGGTACTTACAAGGGCTTATTTAACAAATATATTCAATAAATATTTATGGAACACTTTATGCTAATACTACCTAACATTTATGCGGGGCTAGCCATGGGTCAGGTACTTTGCATTTAAAAAAAAAATTGAGTTATGGCCGGGTGCAATGGCTCACGCCTGTAATTCCAGCATTTGGGGAGGCCGAGGCGGGCGGATCACGAGGTCAGGAGATCGAGACCATCTTGGCTAACACAGTGAAACCCCGTCTCTACTAAAAATACAAAAAATTAGCTGGGTGCGGTGGCGGGTGCCTGTAGTGCCAGCTACTCCAGAGGCTGAGGCAGGAGAATGGCGTGAACCCGGAAGGCGGAGCTTGCAGTGAGCCGAGATAGTGCCACTGCAGTCCGGCCTCGGCGAAAGAGCAAGACTCTGTTCTCAAAAAAAAAAAAAAAAAAATTGAGTTGTAACATACATACGGTAAAATGTATAAATCTACCATGGTGGCGGTGTTATTTTTGAGATGGAATCTCAAGAATGAGATTCCAACAGAGTTGCCCAGGCTGGAGGGCAGTGGCATGATCTCGGCTCACCGCAATCTCTGCCTCCCAGGCTCAAGTGATTCTCCTGCCTCAGCCTCCCGAGTAGCTGGGATTACAGGCACCTGCCACCGCACCTGGCTAATTTTTGTATTTTTAGTAGAGATGGGGTTTTGCCATGTTGCCCAGGCTGGTCTCGAACTCCTGCGCTCAAGTCATCCACCCGCCTCAGCCTCCCAAAGTGCTGGGATTATAGGCATGAGCCCACCCTACAATGTACATTTCATTGAATTTTATATATCACCTTGCAGGTAAAGATATAGAACATTTCCAGCCCCAGAAAGCCCCCTCTCAGCCATGTTATATGTAATTTTCACATTGACCCTATGAGGTAGGTAGTGTGATTATTCCCATTTTTCAGATGATGAAACTGAGACTTAGGTGAAGCGACTTTCCCAAAACCACATGGGGATAGAGTCTGGACTCTAATTTAGGTCTATATGACTAGGAACGTGGATCCCTTTCCAGCCCCCCAAGATTTCTCCCTAAGGTCAGACTCTTGACTCTCAGACCCTCTGAGACCAAGCTGGGGAACACCCCATTCCCTCCCTGAGCTGGGACTGGACTCAGACCTCTGGGGGGCACCCTGAGGGCAGGAGCTAGGTAGTCCAGCCTCTACTGGAGAATGGGAGCCCCTCATTTGTGGCTCTGTGGGAGGTACAGGGCCAGGGAGGATGTGGATTTAGGGTGAAGAGGGAAGAATGAGACGAGCCCTTCCATGTCCCCATCAGTCAGGGAGGGGGCCACCTGTGGGTGCTGCTGGCTGAGGCTACACGGCAGGTTGCAGCTGCACTCATTTCCCAGCAATGGGCCCCGGGGAAGATCAGCTTTGACCACGCCTCATCGACTTGATAGGGGAGAGGAGGCGAGCCACACCTGTCAGAACGACTTCAGGCCCTGCTTCCCAAGCATCCCTCAGACCTGCCGGGAGGCTCCTGGGAACGTCTCCTGGGCCTCCTTGAGGAGGACAGAGGAGGCTCCTCCCCAACCCCACGTGTCTGCCCCGCGCACCGCTCTGACCTCTTCTATCCTCTCCTCAAGCTAAAACTGACCTCCTCGCTCTTCTCCCAACCTGTGAAGCCCCTACTTGCCTGAGGGCCTTTGCACTCAATGTTCCCTCCATCTGGAACCTTCTGCTTCCTGGATTTTGCATGGCGGATGTCTTCTCATGCGTCCTGGCTCAAATGTCACCTCTTTAGAGGGCTATTCCCTGGACAAGTTGCCCTATTTAGTGCTCTCCTCACCAGCCAGCACAATGGTGCCAGATGGCCTGGATTTGAATCACAGCTCCACCTGCTCCAATGCTGTGTGGCACTGGGCAGGTTACTTAACTTCTCTGTTAAGCCACAATTTCCTCAGCTGTAAGGTGGGAGTTGTGATTACAGCCTCATTTTGTGGTAGCAAGGATCAAATTATTTAACATCTGTTGGCAATGCCTGACCATAGCAGACGCTTTACACGTATTAGCTTTTATTCACGTAAATGCTTATCCCATGCTGAAATGATTCTGGGTATTGATTTGTTTACTTGGTTTTTCCATCTCCCCCAATTAAAATGAGCCCCATGAGGCTGAGTGGGGTGGCTCACTCCTGTAATCCCAGTAGTTTGGGAGGCCAAGGTGGTTGGATCACTTGAGGTCAGAAGTTTGAGACCAGCCTGGTCAACATGGTGAAACCCTGTCTCTACTAAAAATACAAAAAATTATCCGGGCATGGTGGCAGACACCTGAATCCCAGCTACTCAGGAGGCTGATGCAGGAGAATCACTTGAACCCAGGAGGTGGAGGCTGCAGTGAGCCGAGATCGCACCATTGCATTCCAGCCTGGGTGACAGAGCGAGATCCCATCTCAAAAAAAAAAAAAAGAAAGAAAGAAAGAAAGAAAAAAGAATGAGCCTCGTGAAGATGGTGGTTTTTTCTGTTTTGTTCACTGCTGTATCCCCAGTACTCCAACACTGCCTGGCACACAGTGATAAATGCTGGTTGAATAATCAAATGAGTAAACCAGGTTACTAAACGTTGATTAAATAATTGAATAAATGAATAAACCGGGTGACTGGATTCTTCTACCTGCAGCTCCCGAAACGTGCCATGCTCGCTCTCATTTCCCGACCTTTGCTTTTGCTGTTCTCTCTGCCTGGAACTATTCACCAGGAGAAGGGAGGGAAGTGACAAAGGGGAGATCGCCTGGCAGTGGCCCAGGTCCCTCTCTTGTCCTCGTTTCACTGCTGCCTGCACCGGATACTCACCAGAGAACCAGGGAGCAAGAATCTAGACTCTCCAGGACTCGAGTCACCTGTTACCAGCCCGTGTTCTGCAACTGGGGAAACTGAGGCCCAGAGAGAGGAAAGAACTCAGCCAAGTTTCCATGCTCAAGGGCAGTGCGCGTCCCTCTCCACTGTACATGTCTCACCCGGAGGCTGTTTCCCACGTGCATGCTGTATCTGCTCCCAGCATGGGGCCCAGAGAGAGGCGGTGGGTGAGGGGCTGCGCCCTGCCTGTGGGCCACTGCCCTCCTCCCTGCCCACTGAGGAGCGAGCAGGGTGGCCCGGGCTAGTGAATTCACATGCTCCTGACTTAGACTCACATGAGTCACCATCCTGACACTTTCACTTATTAGCCATGTGACCTTGGGCTCTCTGAGCCTTGGTTCACTACCCTGTAGAATGAGGAGACAAAACCTAACCCTCTTCCCCAGCATTGCTGGAAAGATTTGTTTTGTTTTGTTTTGTTTCTTGAGACAGTCTCTGTCACCCAGGCTGGAGTCACAGTGAATCTCAGCTCACTGCAACCTCCGTCTCCCGGGTACAAGCAATTCTCATGTCTCAGCCTCCCAAGTAGCTGGGACTACCGGCACCTGCCACCACACCTGGATGATTTTTGTATTTTTAGTAGAGACAGGGTTTTGCCATGTTGGCCAGGCTGGTCTCCAACTCCTGATCTCAGGTGATCCACTCACCTCGGCCTCCCAAAGTGCTGGGATTACAGGTATGAGCCACCGGTAATCCCAGGAAATGAGCCCCTGGAAATATTTCTATTATAATAAAAGTTCACATGTATCAAGCACTTATCCTCAACTACCCTGTGGGGCAGGTATGAATTTTATCCCCATTTTCCAGATAAGGAAACTGAGGCTCAGAATGGGGAAATAACTGTTCGGAGGTCACACAGCTAGCAGGAAGTAGAGCAGGAATTCCAATCCAGGCAGGCCGACTTCAGAGCTCACATGCGTAGCCATATGAATGCATCAGGCATACAATAGTAGGCGCTCAATGGATATTAGCTACTGGTGGCCCTCTGACCAAGGCCCTAGGAAGAACTTGCTTTCATGTTGGCACCGTTTTCCAGGACAAACTCCATCTTTTGTTTATTTTCTTCCCCTCTAATCCCTGCTTGGAAACACAAGGCCTCTTAGCAGCCCCTCTCTGAGGGATTTGCGGATTATTCCCACCTTGATTAGTTCCAGTTTCTCCTGCAGAAGCAGGAGTTATTTTGGGGCCTTGATGGCTCCCTCTGGCTGCCTGCGACCTCCACCCCGTTGCAGACACCTCTCCCTTCACCTGCACGGCTCATTAGCCGCATTCTGCTGCTCAGCTGCTCCTTTTCCGTGCCCGCAGTTCCCCGCCCTACCTCGAGGGCCAGCACCTGCTCCCCTCCTCCCGGACCCCACAGCCACTCCTGCCACCCCACTATTTTGCAGGGATAGAGGCTGTTATCTGTTTCTTTTTTTAATTACCATTTTAATTTTTTATTTTTTGAGACGGAGTCTCGCTCTGTTGCTCAGGCTGGAGTGCAGTGGCGCGATCTCAGCTCACTGCAACTGCCACCCCCAGGTTCAAGCGATTCTCCTGCCTCAGCCTCCCGAGTAGCTGGGACTATAGGCATGCGCCACCATGCACCGCTAATGTTAATTTTGTCACCTGTGTCCTAATCCTCAGACCCCCAACTTTGCCTCAGAGCAATGACCCTCCCTCCAGTTCCAGGATTTTCCCAGACTTGAGCAAAAGCTCACACACCATTTGGATGCAAATGTGTTTGGCTGGTGTTCCCACTCCCTGTTCCTGTGGGAACCCAGTCCTCAATGTCATTCAGCCTGGGGCGGGAGCAGTAAAAACTCCCAAGGATGCATTTTATGTGATGTATATTTTACCACAATTAAAATAAAATTCCCAAGGGGTCACAGGACGCCTCCCCGCCTCTGCCACCATGTTATGTCGCCGTGCGTGGGGCCCACGTCACAGGTGTGGGGCGTGGGTTCTGTGGTAGCTGTCTGTTCTCTCTCTGCTCCTGGCTCTTCTTTCCAGCTCTGCGTTCTGCCTCTGCCAGGGCCGCCTGCAGGCCTTGCTTGCTTTTCAAAAATAACTCTTGAGTCTCTCACTGAGCTTGGGGGCTGCTTCCTGGGTGTCCCGGGCTGTGTGTTAATCCTTCCAATGCAAAACTTCCTGAAGCTTAAGACTCTGGGCTGGGCAAGGGAACTGGTCACCAGTGTCGGGCTGAAGTAGTTCAGATACTGACCTGCTGTTCCAGCACCTATGGTAAGGGCAGGTGGGTCCTTCCCAGTGACAGCAAGTCATTCATTCACTCATTAATTCAGATATTTATCAAGCTTCCACTAGTGCCTATTGGCTGCTGAGCACACCCCCAGGTGGCCCCTGTTGGTTTCCCATTTGCTCCTCTTTGAATTTCCATTTCCTTCTCTAAAGCAGGGGTTCTCCTTTTTTTTTTTGTTAGCTCACTGCAGCCTCTACCTCCTGGGCTCCATCCATCCTCTTACTTCAGCCTCCAGAGTAGATGAGACTACAGGCAGTTGCCACCACTCCCAACTAATTTTGTTTATGTTTTGTAGAGATGAGGTCTCAAGGCCGGGCGCGGTGGCTCACGCCTGTAATCCCAGCACTTCGGGAGGCCGAGGCGGGCGGATCACTTGAGGTCGGGAGTTTGAGACCAGCCTGACCAACATGGAGAAACCCCGTCGCTACTAAAAAATACAACATTAGCCGGGCGTGGTGGCTCATGCCTATAATCCCAGCTACTTGGGAGGCTGAGGCAGGAGAATCGCTTGAACCCAGGAGGCGGAGGTTGCAGTGAGCTGAGATCGCGCCATTGCACTCCAGCCTGGGCAACAAGAACGAAACTCCGTCTCAAAAAAAAAAAAAAAAAAAAAAAAAAGAGAAGCTGTGACCTTCTGTTAACCAGCCTGAGGTGCCCTTCAGGAGGAAGCAGATGCATAAATACCCTGAGTCACTCCACCTTCTCCCTTCAGTCTCCTCCCGGGGGCTCCTCCTTGCCCAAACCAGATTAGAAGCCAGGGGATATGGAAGGCTGTTGAGTCTGAACAGCTGAGTCTCCTTGGGCACATGGCAGGCTGGGGAAGTGCCCCAGATGGGCAAATGGAGGATATCGGACCTCTTCCCTGCTAGTAGTAATGGGGGTAGGAATAGTAAGTGATAGAATATATACTTAATAAATATTAGCTATTATACTGGTAGTGTTCATATTAGTTTATTGACTGCTGTGTAACAAATTACCCCAAAACTTTATGGCTTTAAACAATAATATTTATTACCCTACATGGTTTCTGTGGGCCAGGAATTGGGAACAGCTTAACTGAGCGGTTCTGGCTCATGAAGTTGTGGTCGTGGGTACAAAAAAAAAAAAAAAAAAAACTAGAAAGAAAGAATAACAGCCTGGGCAACATGGCAAAATCCCTTCTCTACCCCCGCAACCACACACAAAAATTAGCCAGGTATGGTGGTGCATGTCTGTAGTCCCAGCTACTTGGGAGGTTGAGGTGGGAGGATGGCTTGAGCCTGGAGATCAAGGCTGCAGTGAGCTGAGATCATGCCACTGCCTTCCAGCCCGGGTGACAGAGTGAGACCCTGTCTCAAAAAAAAAAAAAAGTGAATGAATGAATGAATAAGACCTAGTATTTGATGGCACAACAGGGTGTGACTATGGTCAATTTTATATATATATATATATATATATATATATATATATAAAATTGTTGTTGCATTTTAGCTTTTTAATTTATTTTTTAAATTAAATTAAATTAAATTAAATTTTTTTTTTTGAGTTGGAGTCTTGCTATGTCACCCAGGCTGGAGTGCAGTGGTGCGATCTCACCTGCAACCTCCACCTGCTGGGTTCAAGTGATTCTCCTGCCTCAGCCTCCCGAGTAGCTGGGACTACAGGTGCCTACCACCAAGCCTGGCTAATTTTTTGTATTTTTAGTAGAGATGGGGTTTTACCATGTTGGCTAGGCTGGTCTCAAACTCCTGACCTCAGATGATCGGCCCGCCTCAGCCTCCCAAAGTGCTGAGATTACAGGCGTGAGCCACTGCGCCCGGCCTAATAATTTAATTGTACATTTTAAAATAACTCGAGAGTGTAATTGGATTGTTTGCAACACAAAGGATAAATGCTTGAAGGGATGGGTACCCCATTTTCCATGATGTGATTATTTCACATTGCAAGCCTGCATCCAGACATCTCACGTACCCCATAAGTATATGTACCTACGATGTATCCATAAAAATTAAAAAATTAAATAAAATACTTAGGTTAAAAAAAATGTCAGCCAGTCACCCAAAGTCTTGCCTGGGATTGAAGGACCTACTCGGCTCACCCACATGGCTGGCAGGCTGGTGCTGGCTTCTGGCAGGAGGATTTAGTTACTTGCCATCCAGACCCTTCCACAGGGCTGCTTGAATGTCCTCATGACATGGTGGTTGGCTTCCCCATGAAAGAGTGATCAGGCCAGGCGCGGTGGCTCACGCCTGTCATCCCAACACTTTGGGAGGCTGAGGCGGGCGGATCACTTGAGGTCAGGAGTTTGAGAACAGCCTGGCCAACATGGTGAGACCCCGTCTCTACTAAAAATACAAAAATTAGCCAGGTGTGGTGGCAGGTGCCTGTAATCCCAGCTACTTGGGAGGTTGAGGCTGGAGAGCATCTCTTGAACCTGGGAGGAAGAGGTTGCAGAGAGTCAAGATCATGCCACTGCGCTCCAGGCTGGGCGACAGAGCAAGACTCTGTCTTAAAAAAAAAAAAAAAGGCCAGGCACGGTGGCTCACACTTGTAATCCCAGCACTTTGGGAGGTCGAGGCGGGCAGATCACGAGGTCAACAGATTGAGACCATCCTGGCCAACATGATGAAACCCCGTCTCTACTAAAAATACAAAAATTAGCTGGACGTGGTGGCACGTGCCTGTAATCCCAGCTACTCGGGAGGCTGAGGAAGGAGAATTACTTGAACCCGGAAGGCGGAGTGGCCCAATTTCGGCTCACTGCACTCCAGACTGGTGACAGAGTGAGACTCTGTCTCAAAAAGAAAAAAGAACAAAAACAAAAAGAAAAAAAAAAGAGTGGTCAATGTGTTTTATGGCCTCCCTCATCTCAAAAACCACAGGCTGTCATTTCCACTATCTCTATTGGTGACAGTGGTCAGCCCTATTTAATGTGGAGGTGCTTGAATCCCGAGAAGCAGAAACCATTGGAGGCCTTCGTGGAGGTTGGCTGCCATGGTTCTCAATAAATTAGCTAATTTAAATTCCATTTAAGCTGGGTGCGGTGGCTCACGCCTGTAATACCAGCACTTTGGGAGGCTGAGGTGGGAGGATCACTTGAGGTCAGGAGTTCAAGACCAGTCCGGCCAACATGGTGAAACCCCATCTCTACTAAAAATACAAAAATTACCTGGGTGTGGTGTTGGGCACCTGTAATCCCAGCTACTCAGGAGGCTGAGGCAGGAGAATCACTTGAACCAGGGAGGCAGAGGTTGCAGTGAACCGAGATTGCACCACTGCACTCCAGCCTGGGCGACAGAGTGAGACTCCATCTCAAAACAAAACGAAACAAAACAAAACAAAAAAATTCCATTTAAGTCTCAAAACCCTATGGGGCTATCTGAAAAAACAAAAACAAAGATCCTGTAAGAGAATGATTATTATTATTACTTTACCATGAAAGAAAGTATTATTCTCTTTTCAGATGAGAAAATACAGTCACAGAAAAGTGAAATAGCTTGCCCAAGATTGTAAACTAGGAAGTGGCAGAGCCAAGAATTGAACCCAGGTGAAGATCTTCCTTCCTTCCTTCCTTTCTTTCTTTCTTTCTTTCTTTCTTTCTTTCTTTCTTTCTTTCTTTCCTTTCTTTCCCTTCTTTCTTCCTTCCTTCCTTCCTTCCTTCCTCCCTCCCTCCCTCCCTCTCTCTCTCTCTCTCTCTCTCTTTCTTTCTTTCTTTCTTTTTTGAGACAGAGTCTCACTCTGTCGCCAGGCTGGAGTGCAGTGGCATGATCTCAGCTCACTGCAACCTCTGCCTCCCGGGTTCAAGTGATTCTCCTGCCTCAGCCTCCCGAGTAGCTGGGATTACAGGCATGCGCCACCACACCCAGCAATTTTTGTATTTTTAGTAGAGATGGGTTTTCGCCATGTTGGTCAGGATGGTCTTGATCTCGATCTCGTGATCTGCCTGCCTCGGCCTCCCAAACTGCTGAGATTACAGGCGTGAGCCACCGTGCCTGGCCATGAAGTTTTTTTTTTTTGAGATGGAATCTCATTCCGTTGCCCAGGCTGGAGCACAGTGGCATGATCTCAGCTCTCTGCAACCTCCAACTCCCAGGTTCAGACGATTCTTTGGCCTCATCCTCCCAAATAGCTGGGATTACAGGCACGCGCCACCACCCCCAGCTAATTTTTGTATTTTTAGTAGAGACGGGGTTTTCACCATGTTGGCCAGGCTGGTCTCGAACTCCTGACCTCAGGTGATCTACCTACCTCAGCCTCCCAAAGTGCTGGGATTACAGGCGTCTTTGCAGTCCATCCTCCTGGCCCTGTTCTAGGTAATCACCCATCTGCTATCTGTCACTACATTCAACTGATAAGAACAGTTACTGCCAGCACGGTGGCTCACACCTGTAATCTCAGCACTTTGGGAGGCTGAGACGGGCAGATAACCTGAGGTCAGAAGTTTGAGACCAGCCTGGTTCAAATGATCCTCTTGCCTTAGCCTCCTGAGTAGCTGGGACTACAGGTGCATGCCACCATGCCCAGCTAATTTCCTTTTCCTTTTTTTTTTTTTTTGTAGAGATGGGGGTCTCACTATGTTGCCCAGGCTGGCCTCAAACTCCTGGCCTTAAGCGATTCTCCCGTCTCAGCCTCCCAAAGTGCTGGGATTACAGGTGTGAGCCACTGTGCCTGGCCTGATAATTACTTATTTTTTATTGCTCAATACTATTCCACCATATCAATATAACACAAGTCATTTATTCAGTTCTCTTGTTGAGCAACATTTGGGTTGTCTCTGGTTTGGGGCACTTCTGAATAAAGCTGCTATGAAGTTCATGTATGCCTTTTGTGTGGACAGATAGTTTCATTTGTCTCAGGCAAATAGCTAGGAGAATTACTAGATCATATGGGAAGTGTATATTTAACTTTATAAGAAACTGCCAAACTTTTCCAATGTAATTGTGCCATTTTACACTCCCACCAGCAGCTTATGAGAGCTCCAGTTGCTCCATGTCCTCACCAACACTTTGTATCATCAGTCTTGTTAATTTTAGCCATTCTAGTCTGTGTGTAGTGGTGACTTATTATGGTTTTCATTTGTACTCCCCTGCCAACTGAAGATATTGAGCATCTTTTCATCATGCTTATTTGCCATTTGTATGTCTTCTGTAAAGTTTTTGTTCAATTATTTAGCCTATTTTTTTTCACTGGGCATGATGGTTAATATTGAGTGTCGACTTCATTGGATTGAAGGATGCAAATTATTGTTCCTGGGTGTTTCTGTGAGGGTGTTGCTGAAGGAGATTAACATTTGAGTCAGTGGACTGAGAGAGGCAGACTCACCCTCAATCTGGGTGGGCATTATCTAATCAGATGCCAGAGCGGCTAGGATAAAGCAGGCAGAAGAAAGTAGAACGAGCAGACTCCCTGAGTCTTCCGGCTTTCATCTTTCTCCCATGCTGGATGCTTCCTGCCCTCGAACATCAGATTCCAAGTTCTTCAGCTTTTGGACTCTTGGACTTACACCAGTGATTTGCCAGGGGCTCTTGGGCTTTTGGCCACAGACTGAAGGCTGCCACTGGGAGCTTCCCTACTTTTGAGGTTTTGGGACTCAGACTGGCTTCCTTGGTCCTCAACTTGCAGATGGCCTATTGTGGGACTTCACTTTGTGATCGTGTGAGTCAAAACTCCTTAATAAACTCCCCTTCATATATACATCTATCCTGTTAGTTCTGTCCCTCTAGAGAACCCTGACTAATACAGATTTTGGTACTGAAAATGGGGTGGTTCTAGAGGAACAGAATTTCTTTTTTTTTTTTTTTTTTTTTTGAGACAGAGTTTTGCTCTTGTTGCCCAGGCTGGAGTGCAATGGCACAATCTTGGCTCACTGCAGCCTCCGCCTCCCGGGTTCAAGTGATTCTCCTGCCTCAGCCTCCTGAGTAGCTGGAATTACAGGCTCCTGTCACCATGCCCAGCTATTTTTTTTTTTTTTTTGGTATTTTTAGTAGAGATGGGGTTTCACCATGTTGGCCAGGCTGATCTCGAACTCCTGACCCAAGGTGATCCATGCGCCTCAGCCTCCCAAAGTGCTGGGATTACACATGTGAGCCACTGCGCCCAGCCGAGGAACAGAATTTTAAGGATGGATTTTTTTAGTTGGTTTTGGGGTCTCTGGAGTTGGCTGCTTAATTTGATTAGACCCAAAAATGCTAAGGACTCTACTTCTAATAGTATGGAGAAGACTGATAGTCCTTGGGGTGAACTGTTTAGAAAGTTATGCAAAATAGGGCCAGGCGTGGTGGCTCATGCCTGCAATCCCAGTACTTTGGGAGGCCGAGGCCGGCGGATCACGAGGTCAAGAGATCGAGACTATCCTGGCCAACATGGGGAAACCCCGTCTCTACTAAAAATACAGAAATTAGCTGGGTGTGGTGGCGCTTGCCTGTAGTCCCAGCTACATGGGAGGCTGAGGCAGGAGAATCGCTTGAACCCAGGAGACAGAGGTGCAGTGAGCAGAGATCCCGTCATTGCACTCCAGCCTGGTGATAGAGCGAGACTCTGTCTCAAAAAAAAAAAAAGTTATGCAAAATAAATGCTTTTGATACGCCTGATCCACCACTCATGAGAGGCGAAAGGCAAGGAAGTTAGTGACTCTATACGTAATACCTTTGGCCATTTGTGGAGAACCAAGGAATATAATGAAGTTGGTTGATTGCTCCTAAGTTTGCTGGACAAAGTGACGAAAGAAAAGGATGAGCTCAGGGGTTCTAACTCCCAGCTCCAGAAGCACATACTGAGCCTCAAGTCTTCTAAGATTGCCCTGAATGAGAGTCTTATCTCCTGTAGACAAAGGGCTGAAATTGTGGAAAATCAGACACACACCCTTATCATGAGAGTGGCTGACCTGCAAGGAAAGGTGCATGCTCAGTCTCGCCAGGTATCTACTGTTAAAGTTAGGGCATTGATTGGAAAGGAATGGGGTCTGCAACTTGGAATGGGGACGTTTGGGAGGAACCTGATGAAGCCAGGGACACTGAGCATGTAAACGCTGATGAGCCTTTTTTGCCAGAGGAAACAGTCTCCCCACCCTTAGTGGTGACAACATCCCCTCCCCACCTATGCTGTCATCAGCCTTTCCACCTTTGTCTAAGGAGATTAACCATGCACTGTCTGAGGCAACAGTGATGGCCTCCCCTGAGGCAGTTGCCAGGCAAGACAATGCTGATTCTCCTCAGGACCCACCACCAACACCCCTGTTTGCTTCTAGACCTGTAACTAGACTCAAGTCCCGGCAGGCCCGTAGAAGTGAGGTTCAGAGTGTGACCCTCAAGGAGGTGTGCTGCACTGCAAAAGAACTGCTTGAGTTTTCTGACTTATATAAGCAAAAATCTGGAGAACAGGCATGGGAATGGATTTTAAGGGTGTGGGATAATGGTGGAAGGAACATGAAGTTGGATCAGGCTGAATTTATTGATATGGGCCCACTAAGCAGGGATCCTGCATTTAATGTTGCAGCTTGGGGAGTTAAAAAAATGTTCTGTTTATTTGCTTGGTTAGCTGAAATAGGAATCAAAAGATGGCCCACTGTGAACGAGCTGGAAATGCCTGATCTCTCTTGGTTTAATATAGAGGAATGGATCCAAAGGCTTAGGGAGATTGGGATGCTGGAATGGATTAGTCACTTTAGACCTACTCATTCCAGCTGGGAGGGTCCAGAAGACATACCCTCCACCAATACTTTGTGAAATAGATTTGAGAGGGGAGCACCTGCATCCCTGAGGAGCCCTGTGAGTGCTCTTCTCTGTATGCCAGATCTTACAGTGGGAACTGCAGTCACTCAATTAGAAAATTTAAATGCAACAGGAATAATTGGATCCTGAGGTGTCAGGGGCCAAGTGGCGGCACTCAACTGTCAGAGGCAAGGTGGGTATAGTTACCATAATGGACAGCAGAGGCAAAGCAGCAATCAGAATAGTCTGACTTATGTAGAGCTCTGGCATTGGCTAATTAATCACGGTATTCCTAGAAATGAAATGGAGAGGAAGCCTACTGCATTCTTACTTAATTTGTATAAGCAGAAAACTTCCAGGTCAAGTGGACAAAAGACTAATTTGAATTATAAAAACAGAGAATCACGGCCCCTCAATCAATTTCCAGACTTGAACCAGTTTACAGACCCAGAACCCCTGAATAAAGGGGAGGCCAAGTCCCTTTGAGGAAGAACCCCACTACCTTTCTGACAATCGATACCATTAATCTTTCTTCCATCCTTCCCCAGGCAGACCTCCCCACGGTAACTGTGCACTGGGGAAAGGGGAATGATCAGGTTTTTGGGGGACTATGGGACACTGGCTCTGAGCTGACATTGATTCCAGGGAACTCAAAACACTGTGGTCTTCCAGTTAAAGTAGGGGCTTATGGAGGTCAGGTAATTCACGGAGTTTTAGCTCAGGTCCAACTTACAGTGGGTCCAGTGGGTCCCCGGACTCATCCTGTGGTCATTTCCCCAACCAGAATGCATGATTGGCATAGACATACTTAGCAGCAGGCAGAACCCCCACATTGGCTTCCTGACTGGTAGGATGAGGACGATTATAGTGGGAAAGGCCAAATGGAAGTCGTTAGAGCTGCCTCTACCTAGAAAAATGGTAAATCAAATACAACATTGCATTCCTGGACGGACTGCAGAGATTAGTGCCACCAACAAGGACTTGAAAGATGCGGGGGTGGTGATTCCCACCACATCCCCATTTAACTCTCCTATTTGGCCTATGCAGAAGACAGATGGATCTTGGAGAATGACAGTGGATTACTGTAAGCTTAACTAAGTGATGACTCCAGTTGCAGCTGCTGTACCTGTACCAGATGTGGTTCCATTGCTTGAACAAATTAACATGTCTCCTGGTACCTGGTATGCAGCCATTGATTTGGCAAGTGCCTTTGTCTCCATTCCTGTCCATAAGGCCCACGAGAAGCAATTTGCCTTCAGCTGGCAAGGCCAGCAATATACCTTCACTGTCCTACCTCAGGGGTATATCAACTCTCTGGCTTTGTGTCATTATTTGGTTGGCAGAGATCTTGATCGTTTTTCCCTTCCACAAGATATCATACTGGTCCATTACATTGATGACATTATGCTGATTGGATCCAGTGAGCGAGAAATAGCAAACACACACAACTTGATGAGACATTTGCATGCCAAGGGATGGGAAATAAATCCGACTAAAATTCAGGGACCTTCTACCTCAGTAAAATTTCTAGGGGTCCAGTGGTGTGGGACCCGTTGAGATATCCCTTCTAAGTAAAGGATAAGTTGCTGCATTTGGACCCTCTTACAACCAAGAAAGAGGCACAACGCCTCGTGGCTATTTGGATTTTGGAGACAATACATTCCTCATTCGGGTTTGTTATTTTGGCCCATTTATTGAGTGACCCGAAAGGCTGCCAGTTTTGAGTGGGGTTCAGAACAGGAGAAGGCTCTGCAACAGGTCCAGGCTTCTGTGCAAGCTGCTCTGCCACTTGGGCCATATGACCCAGCAGATCCCGTGGCACTTGAGGTGTCGGTGGCAGACAGGGATGCTGTTTGGAGCCTTTGGCAGGCTCCCATAGATGAATCACAGTGGAGGCCTCTAGGATTTTGGAGCAAGGTCCTGACATGTTCTGCAGTTGACTACTCTCCTTTTGAGAGACAGCTCTTGACCTGTTACTGGGCTTTGGCAGAAACTGAACATTTGACGATGGGTTATCAAGTCACCAAGTGACCTGAACTGCCTGTCAAGTACTGGGTGCTCTCTGACCCATCTAGCCATAAAGTTGGGCATGCACAGCAGCATTCCATCATCAAATGGAAGTAGTATGTACATGATGGGGCTTGAGCAGGTCCTGAAGGCACAAGTAAGTTACATGAGGAAGTGGCTCAAATGCCCATGAACTCCACTCCTGCCACCCTGCCTTCTCTTCCCCAGCCTGCACCGATGACCTCATGGGGAGTTCCCTGTGATGTGTTGACAGAGGAAGAGAACACTAGGGCCTGGTTTACAGATGGTTCTGCATGATATGCGGGCACCACCCCAAAGTGGACAGCTGCAGCACTATAGCCCCTTTCTAGGACATCCCTGAAGGACAGTGGTGAAGGGAAATCTTCCCAGTGGGCAGAACTTCAAGTGGCATACCTGGTAGTGCACTTTGCCTGGAAGGAGAAATGGCCAGATATGTGATTATATACTGATTCATGGGCTGTGGCCAATGGTTTGGCTGGACGGTCAGGGACTTGGAAAAAGCATGATTCAAAAATTGGTGACAAAGAAATTTGGGGAAGAGGTATGTAGATGGACCTCTCTGAGTAGTCAAAAGCTGTGAAGATATTTGTATCCCAGGTGAATGCTCACCAAAAGGTGACCTCAGCAGAGTAGGACTTTAATAATCAAGTAGATAGGATGACTCATTTTGTGGACACAACTCAGCTTCTTTCCCCAGCCACCCCTGTCATCACCTAATGGGCCCATGAAAAAATTGGCCATGGTGGCAGGAATGGAGGTTATGCATGGGCTCAGCAACATGGACTTCCACTTAC
This sequence comes from Gorilla gorilla gorilla, assembly GCF_029281585.2. NCBI lineage: Eukaryota > Metazoa > Chordata > Mammalia > Primates > Hominidae > Gorilla > Gorilla gorilla. The sequence goes on from NC_073234.2 coordinate 136,036,972, forward strand.
CAAGCTGACCTGGCTACAGCTACTGCTGAGTGCCCAATTTGCCAGCAGCAGAGACCAACACTGAGCCCTCGATATGGCAGCATTCCTCAGGGTGATCAGCCAGCTACCTGGAACCAGGTTGACTATATTGAACCTCTTCTATCATGGAAAGGGCAGTGGTTTGTCCTCACCGGAATAGACACTCTGGATACGGTTTTGCCTATCCTGCATGCAATGCTTCCGCCAAGACTACCATCCATGGACTCACAAAGTGCCTTATCCACCGTCATGGTATTCCACACAGCATTACCTCTGACCACAGCACTCACTTTGCAGCTAAAGAAGTGTGGTAGTGGGCTCATGCTCATGGAATTCACTGGTCTTACCATGTTCCTCATTATCCCGAAGCAGCTGGATTGATAGAACGGTGGAATGGCCTTTTGAAGTCACAATTACAGTGCCAACTAGGTGACAATAGTTTGCAGGCCTGGGGCAAAGTTCTCCAGAAGACCACATATGCTCTGAATCAGTGTCCAATATATGGTACTGTTTCCCCCATAGCCAGGATTAATGGGTCCAGGGGTGGAAGTGGAAGTGGCACCAATCACCGACACCCCAAGTGACCCACTAGCAAAATTTTTGCTTCTTGTTCCCGCAACATTATGTTCTGCTAGCCTAGAGGTCTTAGTTCCAGAGGGAGGAACACTGCCACCAGGAGACACAACAATGATTCCATTAAAGTGGAAGTTAAGATTGTCACCTGGATACTTTGGGCTCCTCCTGCCTCTAAGTCAACGGGCTAAGAAGAAAGTTACAGTATTGGCTGGGGTGACTGACTCAGACTATCAAGATGAAATCAGTGTACTGCTCCACAATGGAGGTAAGGAAGAGTATGCGTGAAATACAGGAGATCCCAGAGGGCATCTCTTAGTATTCCCGTGCCCTGTGATTAAGGTCAATGGGAAACAACAACAACCCAATCCAGGCAGGACTGCAAATGGCCCAGACCCTACAGGAATGAAGGTTTGGGTCACTCCACCAGGCAAAAAAAAACCACAACCCACTGAGGTGCTTGCTGAAGGCAAAGGGAATACAGTTTGGGTAGTAGAAGAAGGTAGTCATAATACAACTACCACCACGTGACTGGTGGCAGAAACAAGGACTGTAATTGCATTGAATATTGAATATCCTCCTTATTTTGTTAAGAATATGTTTGTGCCTGTATACACTTGTACTAAGAAAATGTCTTCATTTTATTTCCTTTCTTTTTCCTTTATCATGTGACATAAGATTTACTGACTTCATATCAGCATTTAAGTGTTGTTAACTTTATGTGATAGCATTTAGGTTAAGGATTAGCGTGCTACCGGTTGCACAAAGGATAGCCATATTATGTTGGGTGTAATTATGACCTTATTATTGTCTTTATTTGAAGGTTATGTATGATTTCAGGAGATGTATATGGGTTCAAGTTGACAAGGAGTGGACTTGTGTTGGTTAATATTGAGTGTCAACTTGATTGGATTGAAGTATGCAAAGTTTTGTTCCTGGGTGTGTCTGAGAGTTTGTTGCCAAAGGAGATTAACATTTGAGTCAGTGGACTGAGAGAGGCAGACCCACCCTCAATCCGGGTGGGTGCCATCTAATCAGCTGCCAGTCTGGCTAGAATAAAGCAGGCAGAAGAAGGTGGAAGGAGCCCACTTGCTGAGTCTTCCAGCCTTCATCTTTCTCCCATGCTGGATGCTTCCTGCCCTCGAACATCAGACTCCAAGTTCTTCAGCTTTTGGACTCTTGGACTTACACCAGTGATTTGCCGGGGGCTCTTGGGCCTTTGGCCGCAGACTGAAGGCTGCACTGTGGGCTTCCCTACTTTCGAAGATTTGGGACTCGGACTGGCTTCCTTGCTCCTCGGCTTGCAGATGGCCTATTGTGGGACTGCCCTTTGTGATCGTGTGAATCAATACTCCTTAATAAACTCCCCTTCATATATACATCTATCCTATTAGTCCTCTCCCTCTAGAGAACCCTGACTAATACACTGGATTATCTGCTTTCTCCTTATTTAGTTGTAAGAATTATTTATATATTCTGGATACTGAGTATTTATATATTCAGTCTTTTGTCATATTTATATAATGCATATTTTCTTTTGATCTGTGGCTTACAGTTTCATTTTTAAAACAATGTCTTTGGGAGAAGAAATTAAGATTTTAATGAAGCGCTATCTGGCAATTGTTTTTATTACTTGTGCTTTTTTTGTGTCCTAAGAAATCTCTGCCTACTCCTAGACCACCAAGGTTTTTTCTCGCTTTCTTCTAGAAGTTTGTTTGTTTTAGAGATAGAGTCTCACTTTGTCACCTAGGCTGGAGTACAGTGGTGCAACCATAACTCACTGCAGTCTTGAACTCCTGGGCTCAAGCAATCTTCCTGCTTTAGTCTCTTAAGTAACTGGGACTATAGGTGCACACCACCACATCTGGCTAATTAAATTCTTTTCTTTTTTTTTTTTTTTGGTAGAGACAAGGTTTCACTATGTTGCTCAGGCTGGTCTTGAACTCCTGGGCTCAAGTGATCCTCCTGCCTCAGCCTCCCAAAGCAATGGAATTACAGGCATGAGCCACTGAGCCTGGTCTTCTAGAAGTTTTGTAGGTTTAGTTTTTCCATTTAGGTCTCTGATTCATTTTAAGTTAAATTTTTGCTTATGATGTGAGGTAGGGGTCATGATTCATTTGTTCCTTCCATACAGATATGTTTCAGTCCCAGCTTCCTTTCCTCATTGAATCACCCTGGCACCTTTGTCAAAAATTAATTGATGGTATGTATGTGGATCTATTTTTGAGCTCTCTATTCTGTTTAATGATATACAGCATCATTATGCTACTTCCCACACTGTCTTGATGAATGCAGATTTACAATTCTTCTTGAAATCAACTTGCTCCAACTTTGTTCTGTTTTTCAAAATTGTTTTGGCTACTCTATAATACCTACAGCTAATATATTTAATGCTGAAAGTCTAAACACTTAAACACTTTTCTCCCTAAGGTTGGGAACAAGGCAAGAATATATGCTCTCACTACTTCTATATATTAATAACGTTGTACTGGAGGTCCTAGCCAGGACAATAAGGCAAGAAAAAGAGTGGGACAAGGCAAAGTTAAATTGTCTTTATTTGCAAATGACATGATTATGCATGTAGAAAATCCTAAGGCATTTACAATACAGCAAAACTATTAGAACCAATAATTTTATTTAGCAAGGTCAAAGGATACAAGGTCAATATATAAAAATGTATTTCTCTACACTAGCAATGAACAATTGGGAAATTAAATGTATAGAAACGTTTATGATAGCATCAAAAAATGTGAAATACTTAGGGATACGACCAGGTACAGTGGCTCACGCCTGTAATCCCAACACTTTGGGAGGTTGAGGTGGGAGGATCGCTTGAGCCCAGGGGTTCAAGACCAGCTTGGGCAGCATAGTGAGACCCCATCTCTAAAATAAAAAAAAAATACCAACAGGCTTTTTTTTTTGTAGAAATTATCAAATAGATTCTAAATTGTATATGAAAATGCAAACAAACTATTAATATTTTGAAGCAGCCTTTAACAAGTTGAGGAAGTTTCCTTCTATTCTAAACTCTTGTTAGAGTTTGTTTTTGTTTTTAACCCACGAATAGGTGTTAATTTTAATTTTTTGTTTTGAGATGGACTCTCGCTCTGTCGCCCAGGCTGGAGTGCAATGGCGCGATCTCAGCTTACTGCAACCTCCGCCTCTCGGGTTCAAGCGATTCTCCTGCCTCAGCCTCCTGAGTAGCTGAGATTACAGATGCACACCACCACACCCAGCTAATTTTGTATTTTTAGTAGGATGGGGTTTCACCATATCGGCCAGGCTGGTCTCGAACTCCTGACCTCGTGATCCACCTGCCTTGGCCTCCCAAAGTGCTGGGATTACAGGTGTGAGCCACTGCGCCTCGAGAGAAGGTGTTAATTTTATCAAGTGTTTTTTCTCATTGATTGACATGATCATGGAGTGAACCCAGATATATATTCTTTTTTTTTTCTGTGCCTATGTTTACTCAGTTAACCCAGATGTATTCTTTTTTAAAAAAAGAAACCTGAGACAAGATTCACATAACATACAATTATTTAAAAATGAACAGCCAGGCGTGGTGGCTCACGCCTGTAATCTAATCCCAGCACCTTGGGAGGCTGAGGCAGGGGGATCACTTGAGGTCAGGAGTTCGAGACCAGCCTGACTAACATGGTGAAACCCCATCTCCACTAAAAATACAAAAATTAGCCAAGAGTGGTGGTGTGCACCTGTAGTCTCAGCTACTCGGGAGGCTGAGGCAGGAAGATCGTTTGAACCTGGGAGGTGGGGGTTGCAGTGAGCTGAGATTGTACCACTGCACTCTGGTCTGGGCAATAGAGCAAGACTCCGTCTCTAAATAAATAAATATATAAATAAAATAAAAGTGAATGATTCAGCAAACACCACCTCTACCTAGTTCAAAAACATCTTTATCACCCCAAAGGAAACCTCACACACATTAAACAGTCACTCCCCATTTCTCTCTCCTCCCAGCCTCTGGCAACCTCTAATCTGCATTCTGTCTCTATGGATTTGCCTATTCTGGACTCCTCATATAAATGGGATAATTTCATATGTGGCCTTTCGTGTCTGGCTTCTTTCATTTAGCATCATGTTTTTGAGGGTCATCTGTGTTGTAGCATGTGTCAACACTTAGTTCATTTTCTTTCTTTCTTTTTTTTTTTTTTTGAGATGGAGTCTTACTCTGGCACCCATGCTGGAGTGTAGTGGTGCGATCTCAGCTCACTGCAACCTCTGCCTCCTGGGTTCAAGAGATTCTCCTGCCTCAGCCTCCTGAGTAGCTGGGATTACAGGTGTGTGTCACCATGTCTGGCTAATTTTTGTATTTTTAGTAGAGACACGGTTTCACCATGTTGGCTAGGCTGGTCTTGAACTCCTGACCTCAAGTGATCTACCCACCTTGGCCTCCCAAAGTGCTGGGATTACGGGTGTGAGCCACTGTGGCTGGGCTACTTAGTTCATTTTCATGGCTGAATACTATTCCATCACTGTAGGGGTATACCTGGTGATATGGTTTGGCTGTGTCCCCACCCAAATCTCATCTCGAAGTGTAATCCCCACATGTAGAGGGAGGGTCCTGGCGGGAGGTGATTGGATCACAGGGATGGTTCCCCCCATGCTGTTCTTGTGAGAGTGGGTGAATTCTCATGCGATCTGTTTTATTTTATTTTATTTTTTTTAATTTTTGAGGCAAGGTCTCGCTTTGTCATCCAGGTTGGAGGACAGTGGTGTGATCTCAGCTCACTGCAGCCTCAACCTGCTGGGCTCAAGCAATCCTCCTGCCTCAGCCTCACAAGTAGCTGGGACTACAGGCACACACCACCATGCCCGGTAATTTTTTTGTATTTTTTGAAGAGACAGGGTCTTGCCATGTTGCCCAGGCTGGTCTCAAACTCATGGGCTCAAGCAATCCTCTCACCCTTCCCTCAGCCTCCCAAAGTGCTGGGATTACAGGCACGAGCCACCATGCCTGGCAGAGATCTGGTTGTTTGATAAGTGTCTGGTGCTTCCCTCTTCTTGCCCTCTCTAGCCTGCCGCCATGTAAGACATGCCTTGCTTCCACTTCACCTCCCGCCATGATTGCAAGTTTCCTGAGGCCTCCCCAGCCATAGTGGAACTGTGAGTCAATGAAACCTCTTTTCTTTATAAATTACCCAGTCCCAGGTAGTATCTTTATAGCAGTGCAAGAACAGATTAATACACCAGGCTAGAGTGCGGTGGCATAGACACAGTTCACTGCAGCCTTGACCTCCTGGGCTCAAGCGATCCTCCTGCCTCAGCCTCCTGAGTAGCTGGGACTACAAGCAAATGTCACCATGCCCAGCTAATTTGTTTTAATTTTTTTGTACAGATGGTGTTTCACTATGTTGCCTAGGTTAGTCTTGAACTTCTGGGCTCAAATGATCCTCTTGCCTCAGCCTCTCAAAGTATTGGGATTACAGGCGTGAGCCCCCTCGCTCAGCCCTAGGTATATTCTTAACCACTATTCTGTGCTGTCTCCCTATATGCCAGGTGCTGTGTTTAGTTCTGCACATACAGTGGAGAAGAACAGAGAACTGGTTTTGCTCAAACTGAACCCAAGTCTCTTCTGGAACTTAGTACTCTCTGTGGCGATTACGTATGTCCATCTCAGATCACACGGGGTCTTGTGAGGTCCTGCTCATTCATCTCCATAGCTCCAGTGTCTAGCCCAGTGCTGTTAGCTGAATAGATGAGTTTAATCTGAGAAGGCTTCATGGAGGAAGCAGCTTTGAGTAGCACCTCAGAGCTAGAGGAGTTGAGCAGTTTCCTTCAGCCCACAATGATTACTAACAACAGCCACCATATATCAAGCACCTTCCTGTGCCACACGGTACGATGGGCATGTTAACCTCCCAGGGGCGTCCAGCCAGTGAGGGGCAGAGGACAACCTGAATTTGAACCCAGATCCACAGCCCTAATGACTACCTTATACTACCCCTCCAAGCCTGGTTCCAAATTAGGGGTTGGGTCTTGCTACTCTGTATTCTTAATCACCTGTTTCTCTTTTGCTAGGGACATTTGGATGGGACTAGAGAGTGACAAAATGATGGTCAATGTAGCAAAGCCCGGACTTGGGACACCTTGATGTCTTGGGAAAGACTTTTCACTGCCTCCCCTGCCAGGTGCTTCAGACTCTGGGGGACAGTGCCTTCCTCCCTGTCCTTCGAATCCTCCTTTCCTCCTTCAGCCCCCTCTTCCCCCTCCTCCTTCCTTAGCCCCTCTAGTGCATCGGGCTGTGCCGGAATCTGTGGGGAAAGGAGCAGGATTTCAGCTAAATATAAACCAGGCTGTTCCAGTTTCCAAATAGAACAAAGGAGCAGGGTGTTAAGTTGATTTTTATAAATAAAGAGAGAGGGAGTGAGAGAATATTTTTTCGAGATGTTTAATAAAATCGCCTTGGGAGAGGCAGGAAAATCACTGGGCTGCGGTGGGAGGGTTTGCAGGAGGAAGGGGAGGGGGAGGGGGAGGAGGGAGAGTGGGGGATGCTTCCTTCTTTCTGCAGGGATTCTTTTCCTTGGACCAGGGAGAGAAGGTGGTGCAGAGAGGGGTGGAGGAGAACGGGGAGGGGCATGAGTGTCCCTGGGAGGAAGAGGAGGAGGACAGGGAAGGCTTGTCATCATAATAGTTACTGCGCATTATAGAATAGTTCCTGCATATTGAGCACTTACTGTATGCCAAGTTTTATGCCAGATTACTGCATCATCTCACCAAATGCGGTCAGGATTCTCGTCACTTGGAGTTCTGTGATCTAGCACCTGCCTACCTCTCTGACCTCATCTCCTCCCTCTCTCTCCCTAGCTCACTCTACTCCCACTACTGAGGCTCCACACACCAAACTCATCCCTTCCTCAAGGTCTGTGTACCCCCTAGGTCTCACAGTCAGCTCTTTGTCATCATTCAGGTCTCAGAATAAATGTCACTTCCTTCCTGACCACCTTATGGAAAAGAGAGCCCACACCCAGGCCAGTCAGGATTACATTCCCTTGTTTCATTTTCTTCATTAAGATATCATTTCCAAAACTATTCGCTTGCTTTGTTATGTCTCCCCGCTTCCCCCGCCAAAATGAAAGCCCTGCGAAAGCAGAGACTTTGGCTGGATGTGGCGGCTCATGCCTGTGGTCCCAGCTCCTTAGCATCGCTTGAGCCCAGGAGGTTGAGGCTGCAGTGAGCTGTGATCACACCACTGTACTCCAGCCTGGGTGACAGAGCAAGACGTTGTCTCAAAAAACAAACAAACAAACCCAGAGACTTTGTCTCTCTCCTTCACTGCGGTAAGGCCAGGACCTAGGCCAGTCAGTACCTGGCACATGGTAGATACTGCTTAGTATGTATTTGCTAGACGAATGGATAAGTGAATGAAGCTCAGAGAGGTGAAGGGACTTGCCTAAGGTCACATAACTAGGAAATGACAGAATTCAGGAGGAAGCCCAAATTTGTCTGATCTCCAAATGCATGCTTTTTTTTTTTTTCTATTTTGTAAGGCTTCCGGCATGATGGAGGAGAGGATTGAAGGGGATCACTATTGAACCTTGGAATTTTGGGGGATGATCAGGCACAACCCCGGTAGTGGGTCAGTGAAGCCAAATGTTACCATCACCCTCATCCTTAAGCAATGTGTGTATCATATAAAAATGGTTCCACAGACAGATCTCCTTTGTGGGGGCTATTCCATAGTGAGAGTTTTACCCAGTGCTACTCAAGGGAGAGCTAGTCTAGGTTTTGGGGAGGTGGCAGAGGGCTTCTCACCTTAGGGACTGGAAGGGATGGCTGGAGGAAGCACATATTGTACACCTCTACCTGCCCCGCCTTGCCACTCCTTGAATCTTTACTCTTTTACCTCTGCACATAGTGGTGAGTCAGGAGTGTGTTGGGCTAAGTGGCTGCACAGGTCTCTGGGGCACCCAGTGATGTGAGTATGTCTTCCTGCTGACACCAGGTGCTGCCTCACCAGGGATATCCAAGGCATAACCTTGGACAAGTCATGTGGCTCCCTCGGTGTCTCATTGTCTTCCTGTGTAAGACAGGGCTGTTGAAGCTTGCTTGGCTATGAAGATTAGAAATGCTGTATTAGGCCAGGCATGGTGGCTCACACCTGTAATCCCAGCACTTTGGGAGGACTGCTCAAGGCCAGGGGTTTGAGACCCAGTCTGGGTATCACAGTGAGACCCTGTCTCTACAAAAATTTTTTAAAAATTAGCCGTGCATGGTAGTGCGTGCCTGTAGTTCCATCTACTTGGGAGGCTGAGGCAGGAGGATCACTTGAGCCCAGGGGTTTGAGGCGGCAGTGAGTTATGATTACACTATTGCATTCCAGCCTGGGTGATGGAGTGAGACTTAGTCTCAAAAAAAGAAAAAAAAAAAAAATTGGGAACTCAAAAAACTTCCAAGCACATGACACGGTAGATGCTCAGCAGAACAGATGGAAACTGTTCTTCTCTTACTTATTATCACCTCTCTTTGGATTATAATCTAATTGAGCACAGGGACCATCACTCCATTAATTGAGCAGCTACTGTATGCCAAGCTCTAGGCTATGCATTTTATGTGAGTTATCTCATTGAATCCTCATACTAATTCCATGAAGTAGGTACTATTATTATTGTTATCCCCATTTTATGAATGAGGAAAATTGAGCTCTCAGGGGTGAAGTATCTGGCCCAAGGTCACACAGCCAAGATGCAACAGAACTGGGCCTGAAATCCAGGCAAACCCAACTGCAGATCCTGTGCTTTCAAATATTATCCAATCCTGGCTGGGTGCAGTGGCTCATGCCTGTAATCCCAGCACTTTGGGAGGCCTGGGTGGACGGATCACTTGAGGTCAGGAGTTTCAGACCAGCCTGGCCAACATGGCGAAACCCCGTCTCTACCAAAAATACAAAGAAGCCAGGCATGGTGGCACACACCTGTAGTCCCAGCTACTTGGGAGACTGAGGCACGAGAATCTCTTGAACTCAGGAGACAGAGGCTGCAGTGAGCTGAGATCACGCCACTGCACTCCAGCCTAGGCGACAGAACAGCTACTTGGGAGACTGAGGCAGGAGAATCTCTTGAACTCAGGAGACAGAGGCTGCAGTGAGCTGAGATCACGCCACTGCACTCCAGCCTAGGCCACAGAGCGAGACTCCATCTCAAAATATATATATATATAATCCAATCCTGTGTCTCAGAACTAAGGAAGTAGTGGGGCTGTCTGGTGCTTCAGGAGTTAGAGCCTGGCATAAGCGGGGAGTAAAGAGGTCAGAAAGGGTAATGGTGACAAGAGAAGTGGAGGCCTGGCTTTGGTGAAGAGGACAAAGAGGGAGCCCAAGGTGGGGTGGGGGAGGGATGCTGCAATTCGGGGGGCTGTGGCTCTGCGCCTCTGACTCATTCGGACAGAGCAGCTTGATTCCCTGCAGCAGGAGAGGCTATTTATAACCTGCAGGTTCTAGCATCCTGTTGAGCACAGAGCCCTGCAGCTACCTGGGGCCCTTCTTCCTGGACTGTAGGGCAAGGGGAGTAAGGAGCAGGATGTCGGGGTGGAGGGTGTCTGGCGGCCAAGGACCGTGGCTGACTCTCCTTTCTCTTTGCTGTGGACTCTCCAGTGAGCACAAAATGCACATCAAGGGCCCTGTGGGTCATTCTGGGGCTGTCTAGCTTGTCATCAGCAGAGCGTCTGGCACCTAAGAGGAATGAATGAATGAATGAATGAATGAATGAATGAATGAATGAATAGAAGTAGCTTTATCTGGTCAGATCATGTCATGTCTCTGCCCCAAGCTCTTCAATGCTTCCCCATCTCCCCATCTCATTTGGAGTAAAAGTCAAAGCTCTTACAGTGACCTATGAGGCTCCTATATGACCTGGTTCCTGTTGCTCCTTTTTTGTGTGTGTGAGACAGAGCCTCACTCTATCACCCAGGCTGGAGTGCAGTGGCACTATCTCGGCTCACTGCAAACCTCACTTCCCAGGTTCAAGCGATTCTCCTGCCTCAGAATCCCGAGAAGTTGGCATTATATATGTGCGCCACCACACCGGCTACTTTTTGTATTTTTAGTAGAGACAGGGTTTCACCATGTTGGCCAGGCTGGTCTTGAACTCCTGACCTCACGTGATCCGCCCACCTCGGCCTCCTAAAGTGCTTGGGATAACAGGCGTGAGCCACTGTGCCTGGTCCCTGCCCCTTTCTTCATCCTATCTTCCTGCTCACCCACTTCACTCCCGCAGTCTCCTTGCTGTCCCTGGGAACGCACTGGGTCCATTCCTGCCTTGTGGCTCTGCTCTGCTTTCTTCTCCTGGGACACTCTTCCCCCAGATACTGGCAAGTTTTCGTCCCTCACCTCCTTCAGGTCTTTGCTCAAATGCTAACTTCTCAGGGAGGCCTTCCCTGACCACCCTACTTAAAATCACACCCATGCAATATACACTCCTTATTCCCTTTTCCAGCTTCATTTTTCTCCGTCGCATTTATTGTCATCCAGCATACTATGTATCTTACTAACTCATCTTTTTATTGTCTGGTTCCTTCTACCAGAACGTGAGCTCCAAGAGGATAGGAGTTTTTGTCTGTTTTGACTCTGCTCTCTCCATAAGGTCTAGAATAGTGCCCGGTGCATAGCTGGCACTCAAAAAAATAGGTGTTGGCTCCATGAATTCGCTGGGATTTTCACGGCCTTGCTGTGTGGCCCTGGGTAGTGAATCTCACCTCTCTGGGCCTCAGTCTGTTGAACTCACTGGCCTTCCAGTTTAGACATCCTGGGGCTCTGTCCCTTCATCCTGGCACTCAAGGGTTTTTGTTTATTTGTTTTGTTTCTCCCCACAATATCTGCTAAAAGGAGAACTGGCCAAGGCCTGGCTTGATATTTTTCTCCTAGGCTAGACTTTGAGCCAGGCACATGCCAGCACTCTTGTATCTGAGTAAGGGGCTTTGACAAGATGCATTTGTGTGACCGAACTTCTAAATGTGTTTGAGAACCTGGGTGAGACGGGACATTCTGGCAAAATGTCAGCATAGGCCCAAATTCTGTCTTTCTGTTTCTTTTTGTTTGCAGTGGAGCAAAAAGTAGAAATCTCCAAGGGCACCGCGGACCTTTTTCTAATGAATCAATGGAAACGCCCACTGATCTGGAGATGTAAGGGACGAGCCTGCTGGCTGTGATTCCCCACACCTGTAACAGGCTGTTTCCACTTCCTTAGGAGCCAGCTGTGAGAAACCCACAGCAGAACTGCCCACCTTCCAACAAGGGAAGCCTGCAGGAGAACTGCAGGCTTCAATGGGGATGCCAAGCCCATTTTTAGATCTCATCTGTTCTTAATGAGAAATGGGTCCAACCTTGCCCAGATTTCTAGAACAATCCCTGACAGGGCTTTGGAGTTTATTAGCATGTTCACACGCTATCTGGCTTAATTGCCAGATGATCTCTTGTTTTCTCTTCTTTTTATGGTGCACTCCCTGGGACTAGCATACTACCTAGCTCTGGTAGGGATCACTAGATTTTTGTTGGAAGAGTTAGTTTTCATAAGTCATGAGAGACAGGCAATATTGTCATCATTTTTTTTTTTCTTTTGAGACAGAGTCTCGCTCTGTCACCAGGCTGCAGTGCAGTGGCGCGATCTCGGCTCACTGCAAGCTCCGCCTCCTGGGTACAAGCAATTCTCCTGCCTCAGCCTCCCGAGTAGCTGGGGCCACAGGTGCACGCAACCACGCCCAGCTAATTTTTGTATTTTTAGTAGAGACGGGGTTTCACCATGTTAGCCAGGATGGTTTTGATCTCCTGACCTTGTGATCCACCCGCCTTGGCCTCCCAAAGTGCTGGGATTACAGGCATGAGCCACCGTGCCCAGCCCATTTTTTTTTTTTAAGAGGTGGGGCCTCACTCTGTCGCCCAGGCTGGAGTGCTGTGGTGTGATCATAGCTCACTGCAGCCTTGAATTCCTGGGGTCAAGAGATCTCCCACCTCAGCCTTCCAAGTAGCTGGGACTACAGGCGTGTGCCACAGTGTTTGACTATGTCATCAATTTTTTTTGGGGGACGGAGTCTCGCTCTGTTGCCCAGGCTGGAGTGCAGTGGCGTGATCTTGGCTCACTGCAACCTCCGCCTCTCTGGTTCAAGCGATTCTCCTGCCTCAGCCTCCTGAGTAGCTGGGACTACAGGCCCATGCCACCACGCCTGGCTAAATTTTTGTATTTTTTAGTAGAGACGGGGTTTCGCCGTGTTAGCCAGGATGGTCTCGATCTCCTAACCTCGTGATCCGCCCGCCTCGGCCTCCCAGAGTGCTGGGTTTACAGGCGTGAGCCACCGCGTCGGGCTTACATCATCATTTTACAGATGATGAAACTCAGGCTCAGTGATGATATGACTTGGCCCAAGGTCACACAGCCAGGACATAAATCTATGCAGGCAGCTGGCTTCGGGTTACCAGAAAAGAAGAGAAGGAACTCCGTCCCAGTGGTGGCTACAATTTGGGAAAACAAACTTTACTTGTGAATATGGGAGGACTTAAGAGAGCTTGCGCCTTTGGAATCCCAGTACTGCACTTGTGCACTTGGACAAGTTCTAAAGACAACAGGGGCCAGGCGCGGTGGCTCATGACTGCAATCCCAACACTTTGGGAGGCCAAGGCGGTTGGATCACCTGAGGTCAGGAGTTCGAGACCAGCCTGGCCAAAATGGTGAAACATCATCTGTACTAAAAATACACAAAAATTAGCTGGGCGTGGTGGCACGTGCCTGTAATTCCATCTACTTGGGAGGCTGAGGCAGGAGAATAGCTTGCAACTGGGAGGCGGAGGTTGCAGTGACCCGACATCGCGCCATTGCACTCCAGCCTGGGCGATAAGAGCGCAACTCTGTCTCAAACAAACAAACAAAAAAGACAATGGGGCCTCAGTTTTTCTATCTGTAAAATGGACACACCAATGTGTGCGTCCCTCTTACACAGAGCCTGTGGGAGTTACAGTGAGAAAATGCAGTTCAATGCCTGCCACCGGGTGGTGCTCAATACACTCCCACCCCACATTGACCTTTCAGGTGATATCTGGAACCCCCCCCCCAACCGCCGACCAGCCCCACTGCTGCACCGTTGCCTGCCCTCGCAACTTCGGGGCGGGACTGGAGAGAGCCTGCTGAATAATCGCCCTGCGCATGCGCAGCCGCCATAAGTCACGTGGCCTGACGCCACCCAAGTCGTCAAGGGCGAGGCCTCAGGAACTTTCTGTCGTCAGTGGGGACCCTTGAGACAGCTTTGTTCTCACCTCGGCTGGAGCTTGGGGTCCTTGGAACACCTGAGTGTGCACTTGAAGGGCTGAGAGAGAAGGCAAAGACCTTCCAGAACCTCAAATGAGGGTTCTTTCGACCTTCGTATGTTTTCTGTTTTGAGACAGGGTCTAGCTCTGTTGCCCAGGCTGGAGTGCAGTGGTGCGATCACAGCTCACTGCAACCTCTGCCTCCCAGGTCAAGGGATCCTCTTGCTTCAGCCTCCTGAGTAGCTGGGACCACAGGTTCGCACAATCACCCAAGCTATTTTTTTTTTTTGAGACCTAGTCTCATTTTGTCTCCCAGACTGGAGTGCAGTGACGCGATCCTGTCTCACTGCAACCTCCATCCTCCGGGTTCAAGCGATTCTCTTGCCTCAGCCTCCCTAGTAGCTGGGATTACAGGCGGCTGCCACCACGCCTGGCTAATTTTTGTATTTTGGTAGAGATGGGGTTTCACCGTGTTGCCCAGGCTGGTCTCGGGAACTCCTGAGCTCGGGCAATCCGCCTGCCTCGGCCTCCCAAAGTGCTGGGATTACAGGCATGAGCCAACACGCCCAGCCCCCCCAAGTTATTTTTAAAATTTTTTTGTAGAGAGGGGCTCTCACTTTGTTGCCCAAGCTGGTCTGGAATCCTGGCTTCAAGCGACCTGCCCGCTGTGGTCGCCCAAAGTGTTGGGATTACAGGAGGTGCTCCCAGTCACCCTTTCCATGTTTGAGGGAGGCTTTCCCAGGCCCCTGGGACCAAAGGAAACCAACCAGGGAAATGGCTGGCCTGAGGCAGGGCAGCCTTTCTGGGCAGCCCTTCCTCATCCGTTCACCCAGGTAACAAATGAGCCCTTTCCTGGTGTTCAGCACTAAAGATACCGTGACAAGGACCCAGCTGGGGAGATAGACTTTCCCTGGGAAATGGAAACTGAGTGGAAACTGAAGGGATGCATCCGAGTTAATCTGGGGGAGCTGGGAGAGAAAGAGGTTGCAGACGGACCAGGGACATTGAGGAGGGTAAAAGCTTTCAAGGGGGAATGAGCCTGGATGGTCTCGAGAACTGATGGGCGTGGGAGCAGTGGCCTTGGGAAGAATTTTGGACTTGATCCTAAGAGCAGCAGGAAGCCACTGAAGTTGGGGGATAATGTAATCTTTAGAGTCCTGCACTGAATCATTTTGCTTTTCTTTCTCATTCAGAAAAATGGATTTTGAATTCCACACCTGCCATGCTAATTTTTAAAATTTTATTTTCAGAAATAGAAAATAAGAGAACGATGGACTATGTGTTTCTTCTCAGGGTTAAATATGCTAAAAGATGCAAATTGCCTGGCATTCTATATGTGGTCTATAAATGGTAATTCCCTATCTCTCCTCTAAATTCCATTCCCCAATTTCCACCATTCCAGGAGCATTGAAGGAGATCAATCCTCCCTACAGACTAAAGAGAAATTTCATTTGAAGTACCTGGATGGATGAAAAATTTGATTGGTTCAAAAGATTAAAGGGTAATTATTTTACAAATTATTATTCAAATAGTATGCTCCCCATGAGCATACAACATATTATTTGATTTATGGAATTGCAATTTACATTCAGCTTTTTAGGAGCACATTTATTTATTTACTTAAAAAAATCGTTTTGCGACAGAGTCTTGCTCTTTCATTCAGGCTGGAGTGTAGTGACATGATCATAGCTCACGCAGCTTTGATCTCCCAGGCTCAAGCAATCCTCCCACCTCAGCCTCCCTAGTAGCTGGGACCATAGGCATGCACTACCATACCTGGATGATTTTTTATTTTTAGTAGAAATGAGGTCTCATTATGTTGTCTGAGCTGATCTCGAACTCCTGGGCCTGAGCAATCCTCCCACCTCAGCACCCCCAAAGTGCTAGGATTATAGGTGTGAGCCACTGAGCCCAGCCTAGAAGCATATTTATTTTAGAAAACAAGACTAAGTTTCAAAAAGGCAGGGGCCACGTCCATGTTTTTCCCCCACTATAAGATCACCACCTTGCTGGACATATAGTAGACTTTCAAATATCTGTTAGATAGATTTAAATACTGAAATATATTTTCTGCTACATTGAAAGTCAGGGGCCTCAATTCTAGGGTTTTCTCTTTATAGTTGTTAACATGAATTTTGATGGCATGAGAATGCTTGTTCTCTGAATTATATTTAGCTCATACAAACTCTACTGCACAATTATGTTGTAAAGGGGAATTAAGTTTTATCTTTAAGTTGTTATTATAGCCTTGGGAAAAGGTGAACATTGAGAATAACTATATGAAGTGGTAGCATATTGTATTGTTAATTTTGCTACTTTTCTTTTTCTGTCTTTTTTATTTTTTTGAGACAGAGACTCGCCCTGTTGCCCAAGCTGGAGTACAATGGCACAGTCTTGGCTCACTGCAACCTCCGCCTCCTGGGTTCAAACAATTCTCTTGCCTCAGCCTCCCGAGTAGCTGGGATTACAGACACCCGCCACCATGCCCAGCTAATGTTTGTATTTTTAGTAGAGACGGGGTTTCACCATGTTGGCCAGGCTGGTCTCGAGTTCCTGACCTCGTGATCCGCCTGCCTCAGCTTCCCAAAGTGCTGGGATTACAGACATGAGCCACTGCACCCAGCCCTACTTTTTCTTTTTAACATGGGGTAGGGCCTAGAATAGACTGTCACGTGTGAAAGGTATGTCAGGCAGGGTCTGTATAAGAAACAGATGGCACATTCAAATTAGATCATTAGAAGAATATTTAATAAATGGACTATTTACAAGGTTGAAGCAGGAAGTGGAGAAGCTATAAGGGATAGTGCGGTAGCCATGGGGCCTTTACCACTCTTAGATCTGAAGGTTGAGGGGAGGGAGAAATGACAGAACCCAGAAAGAGAGAGTTGTGTAGAGCAGGCTGCCTTGAGAAAGAGGGGTGACCTTTTATCAAAAGGCACAACCAACCTAAGGCCATCTGGCAGGAGGGAAGTGGGGAAAGAAACACTTCACCCATGCTGTCCTCCTGCCCTCCCATCTCCTGCTGCCGCTCCCATTGGCTGTACCCGCCTGGAAGCTAGAGGGCAGGAGAGTGAGCTGCTGCAGTCCATGTAGGTCAGCCCGCCAGGGCCAAGGGCAGCACGGAGAAGGGTGGAAGAGTGGATCTGGAGGGCAAATGGAAACTATCTGGTATAGGAGACTTCATTTGCATCCTGGATAAAGACTTGATATTTAAATCCTGGTATCTTAGGGAGGCTGTGAAACCTTAAGGGATGGAACTATGGCAGCAGGTTCAGGGTTCTCATTTGTTCATTCCTCAGATCTCCTGAGGATACTAGAAAAAGTATTGTGCTGGGCATTTGAGAGAAGCCCAGCAATGGCAAAGCACTCTGAGAAATCAATGCATTTTCCTTCCTGATGCATATATATATATATATTTTTTTTTTTCTGATGCATATATTTTTAAGAACACACCCCTCCTCTATCAAGAGCACTTGTTTAGAGCTCTGAATAGTGAATACAATCCCACTGGTCTCAGAACGAGACACTGCGTCCCCAGAAGCAAGAAAGTTCAGGCAAAACTCACAGGTTCTGATTTTTTATTTTTATTTTTTTGAGACAGCGTCTCATTCTGTCGCCCAGGCTGGAGTGCGGTGGTGTGATCTTGGCTCACTGCAACCTCTGCCTCTTGGGCTCAAGTGATTCTCAGGCATTGGCCTCCTAAGTAGCTGGGGTTACAGGTGTGTGCCACCACGCCCAGGTAATTTTTGTATTTTTAGTAGAGACGAGGTTTCACCGTGTTGGCCAGGCTGTCTTGAACTTCTGACCTCACATGATCCACCCACCTCGGCCTCCCAAAGTGCTGGGATTACCAGCATAAGCCATGACGCCTGGCCTCCGGCTCTGAATCTTATGGCTAGCAGCTGACAATTGTGTTCCTCACCAGGTCAGTACCCTTTAGGTTGTAGCTGGATAGACATTTTTTCAGGCCCGGGGACCAGAATAGAATGTGTGAGTGTGACTCTGGAAAGTGGACTTGCTCTTATGAATGGAGTGGATTGTGGTCTCACATTTTCTGAATCTGTGAAATCATTCCACTCTTTAATGAGGTCCTCTTAGAAGGGGAGGGAATAGATCTCCTTTAGTGACATGACTTTGACAAGCAAATCAATTCAGTCCATTTGTTTCCTCTTTGAAAACAGCAATCCTCGAGCGTTACATAATCTAATCTTCATGCCTCACTGGTTTGTTCTGTCCTCCTGAGGAATTGGCAGATGGTGCCAATGCGGAGACCCGCGCACACGCCTCGCAAGCCTCATGGTAACAGGAGAGTTGCTCACAGTGTCTGTCTCTTTGCTGTGGGGTCCCTCGCTGGCATTTGTTTCCCTGGATCGGTTGGCTCTTTAGCATCCCTCAGGCACCGCTGGCTTCTTGCCCTCGGCTCTCATTCCAAGATTAATTGGAAATGCTGAAAGCAGATAAAAAGAGAACAGAAAGTGAAGTTGAAAGGGCAGAGAATTTGCTGGATTTTTTTCTAAAAGCCCTCCTCCGTTAAAGGCCAAGCATCTTTGGAGATTTTTAGCTTCAGAATGGTGACTCCCTCCTTCAGCCTGGTCCCTGTGTACATCTTTGTTGCTGGGTTACACACAGCACAGGGACAGGGCTGGCTGTGTCAGAGCTGGGAGAGTAGAGATCTGCTTGATAAGGTCTCTGAATTTCTCCAACAGCGAGTCACATATCTGCAGAAATGATTGTTCCCCAGATAGGGCAGTTACCTGGAGTCCACCTTCAGGTCGGTGATGTCACTTATGAAGGGAAAATTATCTCAGAACTCTGTAAGGTGAGGAGCCTCCTGGCAAGGCCCTGTCAGTCAGAACCACAATGCTGAGATGTCCTAGTAAAGGTACTGCCTATACATCTTGTTTAAAAATCTGGAAGTGGCAGCGTCCAAAGGAAAGGAGTGGTGGGCAGAGTTCTAATATTTAGGACTGGAAAGTGGCTGATGTGCTCTGGTATTGCTTTTCAATTGTTAAAATATTGAAATACTTCCATACTACTGGGTAAAGAGTTGGATCTTTGAATTCCCCATGCTCCCGTCCCTCTGCTAATACTTAAAGTCTGTTGAGAGAGTCTTATTTTATTCAATTTCATGAGGAGCTCTACCTTTCCATGCAGCAATGGGAGCTTCCTTTGCTGAACCCAGTTTGCTTTCACCGTGCAGTACCAGTAGGTCTTCTTGGTGCAGGGCCAGGCACCACTCCCAGTGCCACAGATGTAACCGCGCTGCTCACAGACTGCACTGTTGGCTGACTGCTTTTGGATGGAACCTCCAGGCAATTAAAACATAGAACCCTCCTGCATGTGGCGAAAACATGCCTGGTCCTTAAAGGTCACATACACCTTTATGCTTGCTGTCACTCAGGATCCAGGTTGTATTTGCACGCAGCAGAAATGAGCTGTCTGAAGGAGAACCACAGCCCCTGCAGCATCTTCTTTTATGGCCACCCTCCCCCATGCACTGGGTCCAGGCATAGAGGACTCATTTCTATAAAAGCAATAATGGGCAGGTGTGGTGGCTCACACCTGTAATCCCAGCACTTTGGGAGGCCTAGGTGGGTGGATCACCTGAGGTCAGGAGTTCGAGACCAGCCTGGTCAACATGGCAAAACCCCGTCTCTACTACAAATATAAAAATTAGCCACCTGTGGTGGTGCGTGCCTGTGATCCCAGCTACTTGGGAGGCTGAGGCAGGAGAATTGCTTGAACCTGGGAGGCAGAGGTTGCAGTGAGCCGAGATTGTACCACTGCACTCTAGCCTGGGTGACAGAGCAAGACTCCATCACAAAACAAACAAACAAACAAAAAGAAATAATGGTTTTCTTTTTAAAAATTTGTTATTCATTCACTAAATAATATCGTGTGAGCACCTATCATGCTACTATGTTTTGGTCACTGTGCTAAGTACAGGATGTATATAAATCAGAGCTTGTCTCTGCTTTCATGGAACATATAGTTTAATGGGATGTGGGAAGACAGACCATAAAGGAGGCCATGGTGGCTGGAATGTGGTGAGGTCATCTGAACATGGGTTGCATTTCGCCTCATGGAAACTGCATAGATGTCATGGGTGGCTTCTGGTGTGTGGTCAACTTATCGAATGTATCTACCCTGTTAGAGCACTGGGGTGCATGGCACCAGTATTAAAGGTGCAAAGCATAGGGGGTGACCACCTGTTAGAGCACTGGGGTGCATGGCACCAGTATTAAAGGTGCAAAGCATAGGGGGTGACCACTTCCTGCATCCATTGAGGATCTCCGAGAGGTTGGGAACTGCTCTGGATTAGGCAAAGATAGAGGGGAATATTCTGAATGAGGAATGATGGAGATGATAGGTTCTAACATTTGGAGGTCAGGCGTGCTATTTATTTATGTATTTATGTATTTATTTATTTATTTATGACAGAGTCTCGCTCTATCGCCCAGGCTGGAATGCAGTGACAGGATATCAGCTCACTGCAACCTCTGCCTCCCGGGTTCAAGCGGTTCTTGTGCCTCAGCCTCCCGAGTAGCTGGGATTAGAGGCTCCTGCCACCACGTGTGGCAAATTTTTGTATTTTTAGTAGACATGGGTTTCACCATGTTGGTCAGGCTGGTCTCAAACTCCTGACCTCAAGTGATCCACCCACCTTGGCCTCCCAAAGTGCTGGGATTACAGGCATGAGCCACTGTGCCTGGCCAAGTGTGCTGCTGGAGTGCAATGGCGCGATCTTGGCTCTTAGCAACCTCCGCCTCCTGGGTTCAAACAATTCTCCTCCCTCAGCTTCCTGAGTAGCTGGGATTACAGGCATGCGCCACCATGCCCGGCTAATTTTGTATTTTTAGCAGAGATGGGGTTTCTCCATGTTGGTCAGGCTGGTCCCGAACTCCCGATCTCAGGTGATCTGCCCGCCTCAGCCTCCCAAAGTGCTGGGATTACAGGCGTGAACCTCCATGCCCGGCCCCAAGTGTACTGTTTTTAAAAGACGGTAACTTCTGACCCATCAGTCATCTGTAAGGGACAGGATTTCCTTCATCAATGCTTATCCCCTCCTTTGCCTCAGTAACCAAGTGAGTTCAGTCACAAAAATCATAATTCATGCCCCTAAGAAGGTCCAGTCGACCGTTGTACTTGTCAGTATTAATTATTTTTGCTCTATCTGTCCTGATGGTTTGATTTTTCTTTTTATTGAGTTATTATTTATATGCAGTGAGATGTACAGTCTTGAGTGTATAGTTCAGTTTTGACCCATACATGTATTCTTGCAACCCATATACCTTTTCATTTTTATGTTAAAAATGGAGGCCGGGTACAGTAGCTCATGACTGTAATCTCTGCACTTTGGGAGGCCGAGGTAGGAGGATCTTTTAAGCTAAGGAGTTTGAGACCAGCCTGGGCAACTGAGCGAGACCTCATCTCTACCACAAATAAAAAAAAAATTAGGCCAGGCACGGTGGCTCATGCCTGTAATCCCAGCACTTTGGGAGGCCAAGTCAGGCAGATAATGAGGTCAAGAGATCCAGACCATCCTGGCCAACATGGTGAAACCCTGTCTCTACTAAAAATACAAAAATTAGTTGGGCATGGTGGCATGTGCCTGTAGTCCCAGCTACTTGGGAGGCTGAGGCAGGAGAGTCGCTTGAATCCAGGAGGCAGAGGTTGCAGTGAGCCGAGATCGAGCCACCGCACTCCAGCCTGGCAGCAGAGTGAGACTCTGTCTCAAAAAAAAAAAAAAAAAATTTTGGTCCAGTCAACCGTTGTACTTGTCAGTATTAATTATTTTTGCTCTATCTGTCCTGATGGTTTGATTTTTCTTTTTATTGAATTATTATTTATACACAGTAAGATGTACAGTCTTAAGTGTACAGTTCAGTTTTGATCCAGGCTTTTTTTTTTTTTTTGAGACTGAGTCTTGCTGTGTCACCCAGGCTGGAGTGCAATGACACAATCTCCACTCACTGCAACCTCTGCCTCCTGGGTTCAAGTGATTCTCCTGACTCAGCCTCCCAAGTAGCTGGGACTATAGGCATGTGCCACCACACCCAGCTAATTTTTGTATTTTTAGTAGAGCCAGGATTTCACCATGTTGGCCAGGCTGGTCTCGAACTCCTGACTCAAGTGATCCACCCGCCTTGGCCTCCCAAAGTGCTGGGATTACAGGCATGGGCTGCTGCGCCTAGTCCCAGGCATAAATTCTTGTAACCCATAAAAACCCTTTTCATTTTTATTTTAAAAATCTTGGAGGCTGGACGTGGTGGCTCACACCTGTTATCCCAGCACTTTGGGAGGCTGAGGTGGGAGGACTGCTTGAGCTCAGGAGTTTGAGACCAACCTGGGCAACTGAGTGAGACTTCATCTCTACTACAAATAAAAAAATTAGGTGGGCATGCTGGCATGTACCTATAGTCCCAGCTGCTTGGGAGGCTGAGGTGGGAGGAATGCTTGAGCCTGGGAGGTCAAGTCTCCAGTGAGCTATGATGGCACCACTGCACTCCAGCCTGGGCAACTGAGTGAGATTTTGTCTTGAAAAATAAAAATCTTGACATCCTCTGAAGTGATGAACATTTGGGTCCAAGGGCAGATTACTGGAAAAGAATCCTCTATGTAGTCCACTGACCCATTACCCCCACCCTCTAAAATCTCATCCAATCCTTTCCTGAGTTTCCCAATCACACAGAGGACTTAAAACTCTAAGAACATTTTGTAATCCCAGCTTTCTGAAACATAACAGAGATATTGTCATCTGAAAACAAGGGGAGATTAAGTGCAAAATTTGATTCTGACAATAGCAGAAAGGAACAAGTTAGACAAAGAACGTCACAGAGAATGAATTCAAGCACCACCGAGTAAATGCTCCACAACCTTTTTCAAGACTCTAAACATGATATACAGTCTTGGTGAGGAAACAACAATGTTTAAAGGAGTTTGCTACAGGGACATGGCATCATCAAACTGCGATCTGTTAAATGAAAGATCCAGGTACATTTTAGGAGTTTTGCTCTTACTCTTTCTGGATGGATTCTCTTAGAAATGAGGCATAAAGACAGCTAAACACACTGTTCTCTCTGCACTGATGCAGTCCTCCCAAACCCACCTTTTCTGTTTCACTGCCCTTGTATGCTGAGATGCCTTTCCAGTGCTGCAAAACAGCTCTTTTTCTGCCTAGTTTTCACCAATGATTATACAGTCAAATAATATAACAACAGGTAATTATTTAATAATTACAATTTGTGTAACACCTAAAGGCAAATGAGAGGCTTTATGTGAAAGAGCTTTTTTTTTTTTTTTTTTTTTTGAGCTGGAGTTTCACACTATCGCCCTGGCTGGAGTGCAATGGCAAGATTTCGGCTTACTGCAACTTCCGCCTCCCAAGTTCAAGCGATTTTCCTGCCTCAGCCTCCAGAGTAGCTGGGATTACAGGCACCCGCCACCACACCCAGCTAATTTTTGTAGTTTTAGTAGAGACGGGATTTCACCATGTTTGCCAGGCTGGTCCCGAACTCCTGACCTCAGGTGATCCTCCCGCCTTGGCATCCCAAAGTGCTGGGATTACAGGCTCGAGCCACCGTGCCTGGCCATGAAAGTGCTTTTAAAGCTGTAAAGGTATATACAATCCAAAAAGATTCTTTTAAAATCGTTTTTACATGGCAGGATACTTTGAAGCAACTGGATTTCCGCTGTATCTCACAATCAGTGAGGCAAGCCATTCTCATTTTCCACATTCAGGATTTTCCATGTCTTAGTGATGGCATTTCTGGAATATTCCTGGATCTGACCCAGCCTCTGAAATTAGTCCTCATGTTCTCCCCACCAGATTTAAAGTCCATGAAGAAAGTTATAATATTCACTTGTTAACTATTCTATTCCTGAGGCCTAGCCCTTGGTGGGCATTCAGTAATTTCTGTTAAGCGAATGAACCTCATTGGTCTTGCCTTCAGTCTCCTTCCAGCCCACCTGACAATGTATTTTTTGCATTGCATTTTTGAAGCATCATTTCAAAAACACAGTTCTGGGCCAGGCGCGGTGGCTCACGCCTGTCATCCCAGCACTTTGGGAGGCCAAGGTGGGCGGATCACTTGAGGTCAGGAGATTTGAGACCAGCCTGGCCAACCTGGTGAAACACTGTCTCTACTAAAAATACAAAAAAAAAAAAAAAAAAATTAGCTGGGCTTGGTGGCGGGCACCTGTAATCCCAGCTACTCGGGAGGCTGAGGCAGGAGAATTGCTTGAACCTGGGAGGCAGAGGTTGGACCACTTCACTCCAGCCTAGGTGACAGAGTGAGACTCCATCTCAAAAACAAAAAGCAAAAACCAAAAAAAACCACAGTTCTGCTTGCATTTTGCATTGCATTTTGAAGCATCATTTCAAAAACACAGTTCTGCTTGCATCCTACACAAACTCACAAAACCTTCAAGCATTCTCCATTGCCAATAAAATAAAGTACAAACTGCTGAATGTCACACTCAAGATCTTTCATGGTCTAGTTCCAAACCACCTTTCTAGGCCCATTTCCCAGCCCTCATTTTCCCTCCCCCTTCAATCGCCAAATGATTCCCAAGCACGCCATGCAGGTTCACACTCCCAACCCTGACTTAATCTATGTCCCCTGCCTGGCATGACCTTCCTTTGGCCCTCCTTATTCATCTGATGGAATTTCACTTATTCTTCAAAAAGCAGCTCAAATGTGACATCCTCTAATGCTTTCTCTAGCTCCCCTTAGGGTTCTCCCATATAACTTAGCTCATAATCCCCTTATTACACGTTTCCCATTATAGTTTAGTTGGTTTTCTCCCCTGACCCTCTGCCTTTTTTTTTTTTGAGACAGGGTTTGGCTCTTTTGCCCAGGCTGGAGTGCAGTGGTGGGATCTTGGCTCACTGCAATCTGTGGCTCCAGGGCCCAAGCCATCTTCCCACCTGAGACTCCCAAGTAGCTGGGACTACAGGTTCATGCCAACAAGCCCGGCTAATTTTTGTATATATTTCTTTGGTAGAGATGAGGTTGCACCATGTTGCCTAGGCTAGTCTTGAACTCTTAACATCAGGCGATTCCTCCTGCCTTGGCCTCCCAAAGTGCTGGGGTTACAGGCATGAGCCATTGTGCCTGGCCCCAGTGGTGCTTTAATAATGTCAACTATCATATGCCACCCACTGCTGCAAACCCACCAGTGGCTTCCCTTCACACTTAGAGGAAACCCAAAGCCTTGACATTTTTGGCCCCTGCTTTCCTCTCCAGTTTCTGTTTTTTTTTTTTTTTTTTGAGACGGAGTTTCGCTCTGTCGCCCAGGCTGCTGGAGTGCAGTGGCGCGATCTCGGCTCACTGCAAGCTCCGCCCCCTGGGTTCACGCCATTCTCCTGCCTCAGCCTCCCGAGTATCTGGGACTATAGGCGCCCACCACAACGCCCGGCAATTTTTTTTTTTGTATATTTAGTGGAGACGGGGTTTCACCATGTTAGCCAGGATGGTCTCGATCTCCTGACCTCATGATCCACCCGCCTCGGCCTCCCAAAGTGCTGGGATTACAGGCTTGAGCCACCGTGCCCGGCCTCCTCTCCAGTTTCATCTCTCCTACTTTCCCCCTCGCTCACTCCAGCCTCCTTTATCTCCGCTTCTCCTGGAACATGCCAAGCTATTCCCTCCTCAGGGCTTTTGAACAGCCTCCCTCTGCCAGGGAAGCTCTTCTCCCAGATATATACATGACTTCCTCCTTTACTTCATTTGAGTTTCTACTCAGATATTCCCTCTGCAGAGAGGCCTTCCCTAATCACTCTCTAAAAGAGCATCCTCAGTCGGGCACAGTGGTTCATGCCTGTAATCCCAGCATTTTAGGAGGCCGAGGTGGGAAGATTGCTTGATGTCAGGAGTTTAAGACCAACCTGGCCAACATAGCAAGACCCTGTCTCTATGTAAAAATATTAAATAAATAAATAAAATAGCACCACCCGTTAAACCCTAGTCTCTTACCTGCTTTATTTCTCCCCATGGCAGAAACACCACCAGTTTGTCACCATTACTTTTCCATGCATTTATGTATTTGTTTATTTGTTGCTGAGGATAGAGACCATTTTGTTTGCTATCATATCCCTGGTACCTAGAACACTGCCTGGCAGATAACAGGCACTCAATTATTTGCTGTATGAATGGATCAATCTTTGTATCCAAGATGACTACTGCAGTGCCTGGTTGGATACATATTTGTCAAATAAGTGACCAAATTAATACATTTTACAAATGAAATGGAATCCTGGCATACATCCAGGATTATCTGGGATATGAGTGAAGGTGTTTCATCCATTTGCTTCATGGACATAATTTTTATTTATTTACTCTAGTAATCATAGGTAACATAATCAGATTCTTCAGTTTTTCAAAAACTAGTTGGTGACCGAGGTCTTGCCCAAAAATATTTAGGGCATTTCAGAAAGGTTACCAACAGTGGCACAGCAGGGATTTAGAATACCCAGCAGTCCTCTGCCTCTCATTGGCTCCTGAGGGTTTCTGATAAGGTTCTTTATCTCCTGTGATTTATATTGAATGTGCCTTTGTTTTTAATCCTGCCAAACACTGATTATTCTGAGGGCTGGAGCAGGTAAGACATTGACTGACCTCGAACTCAAAGGGTGGACTCATTACACCCTGCATATCCCACAGGACCCTGCAATGAACCGTCAGGGCTGCAACGCCCCAGGCTGCTTCAGGATTTGGGCTTTAGGAACCCGAGTGGCTTTGATATGGCAATTCAGTCCCTTAAGCGTAGCTGATCTGGGGAACAATTTGCCACACTTTCCTAGTTTACTTTAGCCTCTGGGCAGTTGCTTTCCCAGCCCATCCATTTTCCTTAATTCCTTGCCTATGGATAAGTAAAAGAGGCACACAGGGCCCAGCGCGGTGGCTCACGCCTGTAATCCCAGCATTTTGGGAGGCCAAGGCGGGCAGATCATGAGGTCAGGAGATCGAGACCATCCTGGCTAACATGGTGAGACCCCCATCTCTACTAAAAATACAAAAAATTAGCTGGGTGTGGTGGCGGGTGCCTGTAATCCCAGCTACTCGGGAGGCTGAGGCAGGAGAATCGCTTGAACCCGGGGGGCAGAGGTTGCAGTGAGCTGAGATCGTGCCACTGCACTCCAGCCTGGTGACAGAGCAAGACTCTGTAAAGAAGCAGACAGTGCAGAGAAGGATGAACTCTTGGCATGAGTGAAGTGTAATATCGGCAATCTGTTTGTGTACCCTTTTTTTTTTTTTTGAGACAGGGTCTCACTCTGTTGCCCAGGCTGGAGTGTAGTGACCCAATCTCGGCTCACTGCAACTTTCACTTCCCGGGTTCAGGTTATTCTCATGCCTACAAGTGGCTGGGATTACAGGCGCCCACCACCACGCCTGGCTAATTTTTGTATTTTTAGTAGAGACAGGGTTTCACCATGTTGGCCAGGCTGGTCTCAAACTCCTGACCTCAAGTGATACGCCGGTCTTGGCCTCCCAAAGTGCTGGGATTACAGGTGCGAGCCACTGTGACCGGCCTCGTGTATCCTTTTAATGAGGCCGAGCGGTGACCAGACTGTGGATGGCATTGGGGCCAGGGACCAGAACAGGGAGAGCCTGGGAGGAACCCCTCCAGCCCCCCGCAAAGCTCAAGCACCGGATACTAAAGAAGAATGGTAGATGGGGCCTCATGATGTGCAGGGGGAAGGGAACTGGCTTAACTGGATGGTCCCCTGTCCGAGCACTGGGCTAGGCCTTTTGTGTGCATAGTATCGTCTGCTGTTACCAAGAAATTAGTTATGCTTATCATCTGCATTTTAGAGAAGAGGAGAACAAAGCTCAGAGAGGTTGATGACACCTGCCCAAGTTACCCAGATGGTAGGTGGCAGAGCTGGGATTTGAGATTCAGATCAGGCCTGGGAGGCTCCCTGGCTGCCCACCGAGAGCAGGAATTTCTGTAGCATCTAGAAAGGCAGGAAGGTGAAAGAGGGGACAAGAGCTGGAGGGGCAGCAAATGGGTCCTACCTGAGACTTACCATCATCAGGTGCTGCCAGACCTGGCTTCTCTTCTATTCTGAGAACTGATATCCTGTGGCTGACTTACCAGGGTCGTCCTAGTCCCCCGCACTGTATTGGGAGTGGAGGCAGCCCCACACGGAGGCGCTGGGAGCCTTTCCTCCCAGCAGTCTCCTGTCACTGCATTCCGGCCCCTGCGTTTGTAGGCAGTGGTGTCACAGAGTGCCTTCATGCTCCTCGGGTCTCCGGTTCTCCCCGGACCTCTGTAGTCCTCATTGCCAAAGTTGTACCCCCTGGGGAGTGCACCCTGCCTGCATTTCTGGAGGTTCGGGCGGTTCCGGGGCTCTGCAGGAGCCTCCAGGCGTGATAAAGAGCGCTGCCGGCACTCCCGGGGTCTCGGCTTCTTTGGGGCCCATTGCCAAGCCCCTTCCCTCCTCGTGCTCCCGCTCCGCGTTGCAGCGTCCCCTTCGCCGCCAGGGGCCGCCCGGAAGCGGGGCTCCCCCAGGGCGGGGCGGGGCAAGGGGCGGGGCGCGGCGGTACCTGGGCCGCCAGGGAGCCGGGGGTGGGCTCTCCGGGGACAGCCGGCAGCGCCCCCAGATCTGCACCGCCAGCCGCCGGGAGCTCCGGGCTCCGGGCGTAGAGGCTGCGCTGTCACATGGGCGGCGGCGACGGGGCCGCATTTAAGCGGCCGGGGGACGGCGCCCGCCTCCAGCGCGTCCTCGGGCTTGGCTCCCGCCGGGAGCCCCGTTCTCTGCCCGCCGGGGGCCCCGCGCCGCGCCGCACCGCGCCGCCCCCGCCGGGCCATGCGAGCGCGGGCCCCGCCGCGATGAGCTCGCACATCGCCAAAAGCGAGTCCAAGACGTCGCTGCTGAAGGCGGCGGCGGCGGCGGCGAGCGGGGGCAGCCGGGCTCCCCGCCACGGCCCTGCCCGGGACCCGGGGCTGCCTAGCCGCCGGCTACCCGGCTCCTGCCCGGCGACACCGCAGTCGTCCGGGGACCCCAGTTCGCGGAGGCCCCTGTGCCGGCCGGCGCCGCGAGAGGAGGGCGCGCGGGGGAGCCAGCGTGGGCTCCCCCAGGCGCACTGCAGGCCCCGGGAGGCGCTGCTGGCCGCGGCGTCCCGACCTTCGCCGTCGTCGCCGCTGCCGCCGGCCCGCAGGCGGGATGGGGAGGAACGGGGACTGTCCCCGGCGCTCGGCCTCCGGGGCTCTCTGCGAGCCCCGGGCCGCGGGGACTCCGTTCCAGCCGCCGCGTCCGAGGCGGACCCGTTCCTCCACCGGCTGCGCCCCATGCTCAGCTCCGCCTTTGGCCAGGTAAGGGCCGCGCCTCCCGTCAGCGCTCCCGGGAAAGGCGCTCGGGACGCTGCCGGCCGCGGCTGCGCGTCCACAGCCTCCTCCCGCGGCCCGTGGTCCCCCACGGGTCACGCCTCGGCTCACCTCGTCCTCCCCGGGCCGGCGCCCTTGCCGGCACTCCTCCTCCCCGTGCCTGATTCAGCACCCCGTGCGCTGTCCACGCTCCGGGCCTCTTGGGGCAAGGCCCTCCCCGCTAGCCTCCCTCACACCCGCCGGAACCTGCCAGTCCTGGAAGAGAGCGACCTCTACGACCGTCCTGGAGATTTGCGGGGGTCAAGGAGGGGCGCTCCGAGCGGGTGGCGCCAAACCCACTCCTCTGGCCTCTGGCCAGTACCGCCAGGGAGCGACTCAGGAGAGCAAGCGGTTTGGAGTCTGGGGGTCAAGAGAGGTGACCTCAGAGAACACAGAATTACTTGAGGGCGAGGGACACTGGCCACTGCCTATCATGTCCCTGAAGGCCTGAGAAAAGTTAGGAGATCCAAAAATATGAGGAAAGAGAAGAGGTGTCTGAGTAGGCATGGAGGGGCATGCAGAGCTGTGGCTCAAACTGGAACTTTGGGGTGGTTTAAGGAGGCTGTCACTCTAGGGATGCCATTGGAAGGGTGAGAAAGGCCACGAAGAGGTCATCAGTGGTTCCCTCAGGCCTTTCCCTCAAGAGTCCCAGGCACCTGGGAGCCTGCCCTTTAAAAGCAGCTCCGTAGTCACAATCCAGGTCTACAGTTTGAGGCTGTGCTGCTGGGGAAACAGGCTCAGTAGAAGGAAACCTCTGAACTCCTGAGCAAAAAAGCCAGGGTTTCCCCTAGTTCGGAGTCTGTAATCAAGTCAAACTCATTGGCACAGCTTTGAGACAGTTCTGTGGCAGCCTCCGAGAGGTGTCATGCAGAGGTCTGATTAGAGCGTTTGCGTGGTTTGTAGGGAAACAGGGAGGGTTGTGCCTTTCTGTGCTGAGATCTAGCATAAAGAAGCTGTTTCAAGCTCCTGGCTTGCCACGCCGGATCAGAATTCCAAGGAGGCCCTGTGTGTTTTGCTTCAGATCTGCACATTTCTTTTCAAAATACTACTCGGCAGTGGCTGATGCTGGTGGAGGTCTGACATGAAGGCAGCCGCACATGGATTTGGGTTGCGTGGGGCTGCTGTGGTGGGGCCATAGGGCAGTGGTGTGTGGCTTTGTTCCTGCAGGGAGCCCTCGTTAGCCGAGTTAGCTGGAAACAGTTCTCTGGAGTAGAGATGTGGATGCAGAGCCGTGAGAGTTAGTGAGGCGATGTGTCAGGGGAGTTCACTGCAGTGGTTTGTGTTAATGAGGAGGTGTAGGCTGCCAGGGCACGAGTGGTCTTTGGATTGGGGCTGGGTTGCAGCAGGAATGCTGGGTTGTTGAATGGGTGATACCAATTCATTCATTTATCAATTATTTCTTGAGCATTTATTAAGGAAACCTTCAGGGGTTTCCTTAGTTCCTGTGGTTTGTTTGTTCAGACATTTGCTAGACACCAGGAAGACAACAGTGAACCAGATAGCCAGGGCCCTGGCTGTACCTAGCAGTTTGGAAGGGTAGGTCATTGGCCTAGAATCATACACTTTCTGGTTACTCAGTTTGCAGCTGATCTGACTCAGCTCCTGAAAAAAAAAAAAAAAAAAGAGTCCTTTCTTTCCTGTCTTGCAGAATTTGCCTACATGAGCCCTTTCTGAGCTCCAAGCATTGTAGCGACGTGCTTTTGTTTCTCCTTCTAATTTCTCAGTCATTAAGTGAATTCTCCTGCCCAATGTTCTGAAATGTCACCAGGGTCACCTGAGTCAGGAGGAGCTGGAAGTTCCCATCAAATATTTACTACCTCCCTGTGGAAGCTCTTGCCTCTCAGAGCTGCGGGCTTTTACTTTAAAGCCCAGCACATTCAGTTTGGGCTTCCATCTGACACCTCCAAGTCATCTACGTGAGCAACAACAGCAAACCCAGGCTGGGACTTTCGTGTCAGAGCCTCCAGTCTCCTGTGACAGAGAGGAATTAATCTTTTCTTCCCTTTTCTCCGTATTGAGATTTCTGTCCTTAGAGGCAGGGTCAGAACCAAGAGAAGGCAGATGGGGTTCTGAATACAGAAACTTTTAGTTAAGATCTGCTTAGGGAAAAACACAGCCCTGGGGAAGTATATTTTTCATGTCTCCCCAGGTTTCATTTGTTTTTAACTTAAGTGAATTGCTTAACCTCATTAAGTCTATTTCTTTTTTAAAAAATATATTTTATAATAGAGACAGGGTCTCACTATGTTGCCCGGGCAGTCTGGAAATCCTGGGCTCAAGTGATCCACCTGTTTCAGCCTCCCAAAGTGCTGGGATGACAGGCATGAGCCACCGTGCTTGGCCAAGTCTATTTCTTTACCTGCAATGTAGGGATCATCAGGGTGCTTGGGAGATTAGATGAGATACGGAGAGATAGAGCTTGGCCCAGGCCTGGCACGGAGCCCTTGCTAACTCTATCAGTGTTAGTTATTCTTCTTCTTTGTTGTTATTGTTGATTAACTACCAAGGCCTTCTTCCTTTTCATTTGTAATAGTCTCAGAGAGCCAGTGTTCAGAATCACACTGAAGGCACAAAGATGAATTCCTACCTTAAAGGAAACAGGGATGAAAACTCTCCCAGTGACCTCATAGAGCATCCTTATTGCATATGCATGGAGACAGCATGGTTTTGAGGCTAAGGTGTGGAATGGTGGCTTGGGAGATAGCAGAGATGCAAGTTCTAATCCTGGCTCTGTCACTTTCAATCTCTGTGTCCTTGGGCATGTTATTTTCTCTCTCTGGTCTTGGTTTCTTCATCCAGGAATGAGATTGACAAAAACTGCTTTGCAGTTATTAGGAGGCTTACACAAGATTAAGGATATCAAATGCCTGGCTCATAGTGAGTGCTGGATAAAGGGCAGCCTTCATTAATGTTATTGCTATTATTAATAGGGTAATTGAATGAGGGCCTGGGTAAGGTACTTTGAAAGCTGATTCTGAGCCAGGTGAGGATGGCTATTAAGGGAAGGAGCTGAATGTCAAAGGATCTTCCGTACTCCCTCTTTGTGGCCAGCTAAGGACATGCCACCCAGCTGTCTAGAGAAGATGTGATGTCAGAAATTAACTCGGCAGAGGCATGATGACATGGGGCTTTAGGTCTTGGAAGACTATTTTAAGAAACAGGCTTTCTGCTCCTTACCCTGAGCTTGAGAAGAAACATGCCTTGTGGAGGAGGCAAATGTGGATAAAACCCACAGCTCTGTCCCATCCTTCCCATTTTTTCCAGCTGTAGAAACATGTCTCCTAATACAGATAGGCTATCCCTGTTCCCATACTGCTTTGCACATAGCAGGATCACAGTATTTAATGAATGAATGAATGAGTGAATGAATGGTATCACCAGCCTCCGGACTTCAGAGGCTTCCTTAGCTCCTGTGGTTTGTTTGTTTATTTTGAGACACAGTGTCACTCTGTCGCCCAGGCTAGAGTGCAGTGGTATGATCTTGGCTCACTGCAACCTCTGCCTCCAAGATTCAAGCCATTCACGTGCTTCAGCCTCTTGAATAGCTGGAATTACAGGTGCCTGCCACCGCACCTGGCTAATTTTTGTATTGTTAGTAGAGATGGGGTTTCACCACGTTGGCCAGGCTGGTCTCGAACTCCGGACCTCAAGTGATCCACCCGCCTCAACCTCCCAAAGTGCTGGGATTACAGGAGTGAGCTACCACGCCCGGCCAGTTCCTGTGCTTGAGATGGGGAGAGAGGCCATGGTGGTTTGGGTCATGGATTTAATTGCACTAAGCCTAGGTTCCTAAGATAGGGCTGTGTCTATTCCTCACTCCTACTCCAGTCATGTGTCTCCCTCCTTCTCTCTGAGAGGGCTTGGAGCCCCTATAGGCTTTCTCTGGGGCCTGGGGAGAGGGAAAGTGAGGGTCAGCTTGTGGTTAACATCAGCCACAGGTGATAGGAGTGGCTTGGAGTCAGTTCAGTGAGAGCCTCCAGGAGGTCAGCGTTTGCCTCCAGCTGTTTTTGAGAGGCAACAATAGCACTTGAGGCCTCAGTCTAGAGCCCACTGCACAGTGGACAAAGTGTCTTCTTATCTTCACAGCTACCTGTGAAGGTTAGCATCATCAACTCCCCCCAACCCCACCACAACAATTTTAGAAATGAGGAAGGCTTGGCCAGGCATGGTGGCTCACACATGTAATCCCAGCACTTTGGGAGGCCAAGGTGGGTGGATCACTTGAGGTCAGGAGTTTGAGACCAGCCAGGCCAACACAGTGAGACCCGTCTCTACTAAAAATACAAAAATTAGCTGGGTGTGGTGGTGGGCGCCTGTAACCCCAGCTACTCGGGAGGCTGAGGCATGAGAATTGCTTGAACCCAGGAGGTGGAGGTTGCAGTGAGCTGAGATTGTGCCTCTGCACTCCAGCCTGGGTGACGGAGGAAGACTCTGTCTGGAAAAAAAAAAAAAAAAGAAATGAGGAAGGCTCAAGAGAGAGGAAATGACTTGTCCAAAGGTCATATAGTAAGTACATGGCAGGGCCAGGTGTAGTGGTTCACATCTGTAATTGCAGCACTTTGGGAGGCCAAGTCAGGAGGATTGCTTGAGCCCAAGAGTTTGAGGCTGCAGTGAACTATGATTGCACCACTGTACTCTAGCCACAGTGACAGAGTGAGACCCTGTCTCTAAAAATAAGTAAATAAGTAGGTGGCAGGACTGTGCTGAGAATTGTGGTCTGCCTGTCTCCGAAAATACCTGCCTGTTCTGTATGTGCCATGCTGCTTTGGTGGGAGGTCACATAAGTGTGTTCCCTGTTCGTCAGAAGCATCTGCAAAGCACCTCTCACGTTACAGTCCAGCTTTCCCTGAGTGTCTTAGTACCGGGCTGTCATCCAAGTTCAAAGACTGGCGATAGTTCAAATGCTGGTGATAGAATTGACCAGCGCCAAAGGCCAGCCTCCCTTCTAATCAGGAATAATCAGCAATGAGTTTATCCTTCTCATCGCTCTGATCCTATCATTCCATTCCAGCACTCAAAGTAGGGCTTCCGGAGGCCCAAGGGCTGCTGCCACAGTGGATAGAGATGGGAGGTGAGGGCATACAACATGCTTCACTCCTTATAGGAAGCCCCCACCGTTCAGCCTTTTTTGTTTTTTGTTGTGTTTTGAAGAGACAAGGTCTTGCTCTGTCACCCAGGCTGGAGTGCAGGGTACAATCATAGCTCACTGCAGCCTCAAACTCCTGGGCTCAAGTGATCCTCCTGCCCTAGCCTCATGAGTATCTATGACCAGGGGCACAGCTGCCATGCCTAGCTAATTTTAAAATTTTTAATAGAGATGGGGTCTTGCTATGTTGCCCAGGCTGGTCTTGAACTCCTGGCCTCAACTGATCCTCCCACCTCAGCCTCTTGAAGTGCTGGGATTACAGGCATAAGCCGCCATACCCAGCTGTTCAGCCCTTTTAAAATTTCCTACTGAAGGCTGAACCATCTGTCCCTCCTGCCTACCTGCCCGGCTCAAGTTAGCTTAAGTAAGCTTTAAAGCACATCGAAATCCCTGGATCCCTTGCTATCCTCAAACCTCAAGGTAGTATCAGCTCCTGCACCTGCCCCCAAAGCAGGATGGGATTTCTTCAAAGTGTGTGATTTTTCCATAGGGACCTGGTTTTGCCGGCTCCTGTCTCCTGTTTCCAAGGACAGAGGCATATCCCAAGGTCGACAAGTGGGTGCTATGCCCGGACTGGCCTGCAGGGGGCAGGAACCACCAGATTTGACTGAGTTGATGCCCTGCTGAATAAATGGATGCCACGCTTGGCCCTTTAATACCAATGCTGGGCAGGGGAAGACGGCGCTTTCTAGATGCTTGGCACAGTGCCAAGCCCTTTTCATGTATTATCTCATTAGCTCCTCACAAGAGCCCTGTGGGAGGTGCTATTAGAATCCCTATTTTATAAATGAAGAAACTGAAGCCGAGAAAGATCAACATGTCCTCTAGGCCACATGGTTACTGAGCAGCAGACAAGATTTTTTTTTTTTTTAAATAGAGATGAGGTCTCACTATGTTGTCCAGGCTGGTCTCGAACTCCTGGGCTCAATGATCCTCCCGCCTTGGCCTCCAAGGATTACAGGTGTGAGCCACCATGCCCGGCCC
Organism: Gorilla gorilla gorilla; assembly: GCF_029281585.2. NCBI lineage: Eukaryota > Metazoa > Chordata > Mammalia > Primates > Hominidae > Gorilla > Gorilla gorilla. The sequence goes on from NC_073234.2 coordinate 136,072,314, forward strand.
AGGACATGATTTGAATCCAAGTCAGCGTGACTCCTCAGTCCAAGCCTTTTTTTTTTTTTTTTTTTTTTTTTTTTGAGACGAAGCCTCACTCTGTCGCTCAGGCTGGAGTGCAATGACGCGATCTCGACTCACTGCAATCTCCGCCTCCCGGGTTCAAGGGATTCTCTTGCCTCAGCCTCTCGAGTAGCAGAGACTGCAGGCACCTGCCACCACGCCCAGCTAACTTTTGTATTTTTTTTTTTTTTTTTTTTTAGTAGAGACAGGGTTTCACCATGTTGGCCAGGCTGGCCTCGAACTCCTGACCTCAGGTGATCCACCTGCCTATGCCTCCCAAAGTGCTGGGATTACAGGCGTGAGCCACCACGCCCCGCCCCAAGCTCTTAGCCTCTACATCAGTGCTTCCCAACACTGGCTGCAGGTTAGAATTACCTGGGAGTACTAAGCAACACCAATGCCCAGTGCCCATTGGAGACAGAATTAAGTTAGAATTTCTGGGGAAGCTCCCCAGTTATGCCAGTCTACAGCCAGCATTGAGAATCTCTGCTTTATGCTGTGCTGTTTTGGCCTTTACGTATATCCACCCATTCATACCTGGACTTTAACCTGAGCTTCCCTCTGGGGTCCCTAGTGAGCACTATTGTTTCAAAGGAACCTACATATGGTCTATTTTCTAGATTTTGCCTGCAAGTCTTTCCTGATCCCCTAGACTCAGACAGATTCCCCTCATTCACATTCCCAGAGTTTTTGTGTTTTCCCTTCATAGCATTTATCTGAAATGTGATCAGATAACTGTGTCCCAGCTCTAATATCTCCTGCCCACCTGCTAGAATGTAAGCGCCCTGAAATCAGGAACTGTGTTTCTCTTATCCCCCAACAACGTTCCCAGAGCCAAGCACGGTGCCTGACATTTCTCCACTGGACAAGTGATACTTCTTTCTTCCATTTAAATAATTACTGATCCAGTAGCTATTCGGTGTCTCACACTTTCTCATGTATGCTATATAAGCAAGCTAGGAAAAGCCCCATTTTCCAGTGGCGGAAACTGAAGTTCAGGAATGGGAGGCAGCCACCCAGTCAGAAGCTGGCAGCGCTGGGCATGGTGTCTCATGTCTGTAATCCCAGCCCTTCGGGAGGCCAAGGCAGGTGGATCACCTGAGGTCAGGAGTTCAAGAGTAGCCTGTTCAACGTGGTGAAACCCCATCTCTACTAAAAATACAAAAATTAGCCAGGCATGAAGGTGTGCGTCTGTAATCCCAGCTACTCGGGAGGCTGAGCCAGGAGAATCGCTTCAACCCAGGAGGCAGAGGTTGCAGTGAGCTGAGATTGCGGCACTGCACTCCAGCCTGGGCAACAGAGCAAGACACTGTCTAAAAAAAAAAAAAAAAGAAGCTGGAAGAGCTAGACTCAACCCCAGACCTCCCCGTCCTTCCCATTCACTGGAGTCCACTGACACCTGCCTGGGCCTGCTTCCTTCATGCTGTTTCCAGGAGATACGCATCATCACCCTCTTTTCTGTTCTTTAGTCATCAATACCCGCCCCCCAGGCTCCTCCTCCTCCATCTCCCCCTCCAGAGGTTTGGCCCAAACAAGGCTGCTGAGTAACTCCCCTGATTAAAGCATTGCGTGGTTGTCAGCAGCAGCACCGGGGAGGTCAAGGAGTTATCCAGGGACCTCCTTCCCAGCTCCCTAGGAGTGAGCACCCTCTGGGCAGCGCCCCCACCCATCTTCCTAACAGGAGTTCTGAGCAGCCACCCCACACGGGAGAAAAGTTCCTGGGAAAGGAGGCTCTCCGGGCTGAAAACTGAGCTAGCGTGCAAGAATCAGCTTCGGAGGAGTTCTGCTTCCAGTCTATCTCTGGTGCCCCCTGCTGGAAAAAGCTGGGTGCAGGAAACAGGGACACTTGCACGCGGGGAATCTGGCTGGGGCTGTAGGTCTCAAACCGGACATCTGAGGCGTGAGATGAATTCATATCAAAGCCGACCCTGGAGGGACGAGGAAGAGTCAGTCATCTACAAAGCTCCAGCTGTGGGACCTCGAAGAGCGCTTCGTAAAGGGCTTCTTCTCTGCCCGGCAACCCAAGGAAGCTGGGGAGAGGTCTTTGCTGTGGATGAGGCAGGGGGCGAGGAGGAGGAGGTTCAGAGACCTTTTGCTCATGCCCTCTCTGCCTGCGCTGCCTCCCTCATGCTCCCCTCGGGGCCATCTCCTGGTTTCCTTTGGATCAGAGAAATTGCACACAGAGCAGAAGGATCTGATCTGACTGTTGGCTCATCTGCACTGCCGGCCCCCGAGCCTCGTCCCATTTCAGTGACAAGGCAAGTGTGAAAAATGGAGCATGATGGAGGCGTCACCAGACCTCCCAGGCTCTCGACTGGAGCCGCAGCTCTCAACGCAGCTGGAATTGCCAGGGGCAGTGAGTGCTTGTCCAGCTCACTGCTCTTTGGAAGGGGCATTCATCTCCCTGAGCGCTTGTGTGTGCATGCATGTGTGTGTGTGTTTGTGCGCGTGTGTGTGCATGCACGTTTGTGTGTGTGTGTGTGCGCGCGCACACACACAAGGCTGGGAGCTGTGCGGCAGGCACCCTGGCTTCGGGAACCCAAACTAGCCAGCTTCCCTTTCTGGGCCTGCTGGCCTAATTCCCAGCCGCAGCTGCCATTCTGGGCCCCCCTCCCTGAGGCCATCTCCCTGCAGATTTGGCAGCGGGGAAAGGAGGGGCCGAGAGAAGGGGAGAGAACCAGAGACAGGACTGAGCGCTAATCTGATGTAGATGATCCGGCAGCCTTCTCCAGCTTGGTTCCCCTCTGCCATCAGCTCTCCAGGTGATTTTCCCTGTGCCCTGCACTCTCCCCTTCTGCTTTCATCTCCTTAAGAAAGTGCCCAGAAAGTTAAACCCACACACAAACACACACACAATCCACCCAAAAAAAAAAAAAAAAAATCGGAGAGCAGGAGCAGGCAGACGAGTAAGAGAGCACGCGCGCAAGAGAGGGCTCACATCCGTCCTGGAGGAAGAACGGCACAGACGGAGGGAGGCTGGGGTTGGCAGAGACTGGGACGGAAGTCCCTCAGTCCCCCAGGAGCCTCCTTCATGGACCCGGGGATCCCAAGAGGGGCTGCCTCAACTTAGGATGGGCAACTGTGTCAAGTCTCCACTGAGAAATCTCTCAAGGAAGGTATGTTTTTGGAGTTTCCAAGATCTGGGGCTGGGGATTGGGGGTATCTCACCATCTGTCTCAGAGGTTGGGCACAGAAAGGGTGGCTGGAGCTTGCTACCCTTCCCAGGGGTCCTGTCCAGGGCTGCCTCCCTGCTTCTACCCCAAACACCCTCCTATTGCCGTTTTCTGTGTCCCAGGCTTTGGGCATGGGGGTCGGGGTGAAACCGTGTTTGGGAATTTGCACAAGGCTTAGGAAAGAAACTGTGTTGCTTTGGGGTTTCTGGGATGTAAAATGAAAAGGGTGGATCCTTAAGATGTCAGTGAACTTGACTGGCACCTCAGTCATTCAAGGGACTGGCCAAGTCCCTTAAAACCGGCAGAATCTGAAGACCCTTCCCAGCAGCAAGGGCAGGGACTCGTTCATATCCTTTGAGGGTCTGTGAGCCTCTCTGATGGCCTCTAAGCCTTCAGAATTGTGGATTTTGAAGTAGATCCCATTGCTACTGAAAGGAACCAAACAATAATTCTTCCCCAATAATTCTTGAGTTAAGTCAGAGTATCTCAAATAGGACCCGAGTGGTTTTAGGGCCCAGGAGTTTTTCCATTAAGAAGTAGGCTGCCCGGGTGATGTGTTGAGCAGGGGTTGCATGTAAGTCACTTTCTGTGGTGGCTTTATCACCATACACTTGGATTTGTTTTTGTTTTTGCAAAAATTCCTTTTAGAAAGAAAATGATCATCTCTAAAGCATCTTTCATGCAAGGCTGGGTTTGCACCTATAGGGTTTTGGGTTAGGTGGGCTCTGCGTATTTTTCTAGCCCTCTGTTGCCAGGCCATAGAAGAGACTCAGATATTATTTAAAGGAAGAGGGAATGATGGGGTTGTTTTCCTCCAATTCTTCCATTTTCCAGACAAGGAACTTGATTGACATTCAGAGGGAGGGGTTAAGTGACTTACCTATGGCCTCGGGTGAGCTATTGGCATCTGTATCCCCAACCCCATCCTATCTTGGTCAGTTTAACAGCCTCTCAATTTAGGACACTTTGGGCTTTTCTGCCTGTCGTCTTCCTCATTTGGCTAAGCTGCTCACATCAAATTCCTTCTAATCTTCGCTGTTCCTTGGATCCTTCCAAGGGCTTGTTGTTTCTTCCATGCACGCCTCCCCCATAATCTGGTATCTTCTTAGGGGAGTCTTCTGCATCGGAAGTGCCCTCCGCGCTGTCCCAGAGAAGCAGAAAGTGATCTGAATTAGTCCTTGTAATAGGTTCCATCCAGAGCTTGAGGAAGTGAGCTTAAGAACAAGGATTATCCTTCTGTCCCACCCATCTTCCCTTACACAACAGCGTGCTTAAGAGTCAGATTACACAGGCCTCCTCTTTCTGGCCATGTGACCTTAGACAAATTACTTAACCTCTCTGTTCCTTGATTCCCTTGTTCATCCATCAATTGGGCATACTAATATCCACCTCTTAAGGTGATTCTGGGAATGAAATAAAGTGCTGTGCACAGTGCCTGGCCTATAGTAGTCAATAAATGTTAGTATTCTTGTCATCATAACCATAATTGTTCCACTCTGGGTTTTAGAGAAGCGGGATGGAGGAGAAACAGGAAATAGGAGAGATTTTCAGTCCACAGAGTAAAAGATAAAAAAAAACTTACTGCAGTCAATTTCATGTTTCTATCATAGTATTAATAATTGCTTTTTTTTTCTAAATATCTGCAACATACCTAATGTCTGTTATCTCATTTTCTCTTTTCCGCTACATAGTTCTTTTGGCTGTTTTATAGAGAAAGAAGCTGGACTCAGAGATAGAGCCTTCCTAAGGTTACACAGTCGATAGGAAGCAGAGCTGGGATTTAAACCCTGGTCTGTGTAAAATCAGAGCTGGCATTTTATTTTTATTTTTTCCTCTATGAGAGGCTGCCTCTCTCTTTCCCCTGCTGTCAGAAATGTTATTCATAGATTTCTGGATCTGACCTTAGAAGTCGTCTAGTCCAAATTCCCGCTCAGCGCATCAGTCCCCTCCCCGCTCACCAGGCACTCCCTCATTCGGCTTCTCCTTGAAGACATTCATTCGGCAAGAGGGAGCTTTGATGTGCATACTCTTGGCCAGCTTGTGTTATTAGAAAGCTGTTAGGTCATGAGGCACACTTGCCCCTCCTGTTGCCGTGCCACACTTAGGAGACGTCGCCTTGGTGCCAGGAGAAATTGTCAGTCCATGGGTTGCTGCCCACTTGGCTTCCTGAGCGGTATCTGGGGAACTGGAAATGGTGAGAGGCAGCCTGCACCAGGCTCAGAGCTGGGCAGGACCAGGCTGTCAGGTGCCATCATTGGCCAGAGAAGAATTGCAGCCTCTGGGTCAACTTGGTGCTAGGCAGTATTATGATCAAGAGATGCAGTGGAAATTCCCCAGCTACCACTCTCCATTCTTCATGGGAGCAAATTCCTCTCCATCCTTCTCATTTCTTTCCTGATTGGCAGATGCTCCCCCACTTCCTCTGCAGCCAGAAGTAAATGCCTTCTGGCACCCAGCATCTCTTAAATTACATCACTGCCACCACCATCATCATCGCCATCATTGCCATCACTATGGCAACTCTATTTATTCACCTCCTCTTGCCATGCCCTAGCCACCATGCAGAGCACTTTATGTGTATAACTCATTACTTGTCGCAGGAATCCTGTGACTAGTCATGATCATCTCCCACAGTATGGAGAAGGAAACTGGAGCACAGAGAGGTGAAATGACCTGCCCAAGGTCACACAGCAAGCAAGTGGCAGAGCCAGAATTTGTCCCTAAGACTGTTTGAGCCCAAAGCCAGCAGGCTAAACTGCCTTTTAAAGTTGTTTTTTTGTTTTGTTTTGTTTTTTGTTTTTTTGTGTTTTTGAGATGGAGCCTCGCTCTGTTACCCAAGCTGGAGTGCAGTGGCGCATCTCGGCTCACTGAAGCTTCTGTCTCCTGGGTTCAGTGATTTTCCTGCCTCAGCTTCCCAAGTAGCTGGGATTATGGGTGCCCGCCACCACACGCGGCTAATTTTTGTATTTTTAGTACAGACGGGGTTTTGCCATGTTGGCAGGCTGGTCTTGAACTCCCAACTTCAGGTCATCCACCCGCCTCGGCCTCCCAAAGTGCTGGGATGACAGGCTTGAGCCACCACGCCCGGCCCGTCTCTTGGAGTTCTGTGCCACCTGCTACCTCCCCGCCTTCCTGGGTTATGCTATCTCTGAGCCAAGTGCAGAAGATTCAGCCAGAAACAAAAACGCTGACTCTCTGCAGACATCTCCTGAGACTGGTTCCTGGGGTTCGGCCAGTCACTGTCATCTCAGGCATGCTTTGATCCACTCTCCCAGATGGGAAGGTCTCTCTTGTTCTGCCTCGCTCTAGTCTTGCCTCACTCTAGTCTAGGTCCCGGAAGTCTGAGTGAATGAAGCCGAGGCTCTGAATCACAACTCTTTGGGATATCAAACCAGGAGAGGCTCTTGGCCTGTCTGACATCCCTCAAGTTTTGGGATCACCTAAAACAGACATTTATTGCACTCATCGAACTTGACCCTGGGACTGAGTTCCTTCACCTCCAGCCTGAGTAGCTGCTTCCGCTTTGAGGAACCAGAATACTGCACCACCCTCTCTAGGCCTGGAAGGGGCTTAGGAAGTTGGAAGGGAGTCTCGGTCTGTAGCTCCACAGGGCTTTGGGGAGAGGAAGCAGGAGAGGACACGGTGGGCAGGGGGTTGTTCTGAGTCTCAACCTGGAAGGACAGGCTGCCCCTGGGTCTTGGGATGTTCTCCTAAGCAGGGCCTTCTTTGCCCTGGAGGAATCTGACTGCAAGTAGAATGCAGTAGGATGGAAGGATAGGGTGCGCAGACCTGCACTTCTCAGACGGAGAGCCCTCAGGGTTTCAGCTCCTGTCGCTCCTTGGGAAGGTCCTACTCTAGCTAAATCCCCCCACATTGAAGGAAGGTATGTAAGCTCCAGGCCGAAGGCAGAGTGCAGGACCTGGATTCTGTAGAGACACTGGGCATCCCGGGAGGCCGGGGAGAACTGAATGTTGTGTCTGGAGGCTGCTGTTGTCCTAAGGGGAAGGTCTGTGGGCAGTGCTGACTTTTTATAGCCGCATGGGAACCTTCAGGGCGGAGGATCGGCTGGTCAGGGCCTGGGAGCACAGCTATATTAGGTAAGCAGAGAAGGCCCCTGCCTTAGCCTCTAGAGGTCCGGCACTCTGGGCCAGGCAGGGAGCCAGGGAAGGCGGGAGGGAGGAAAAGGAGAACTGGTGGATGGCAGAGAGTGTCTAGTCTTGAAATCACAAACTGGGTGGAATCCTACCTACAGATGTGCCTTGTGTGGCCCACCCGGTGCTTTAAATCAGATCTGGTTACACTGGGCTGGAGTTAAGTAGTGCTACCTCTTCAGAGGGGGCACCATCTCAGGCTAGGTGCAGTGGCTCACGCCTGTAATCCCAGCACTTTGGGAGGCTGAGGCAGGAGGATCACCTGAGATCAGGAGTTCAAGACCAGCCTGGCCAACATGGTGAAACCCCATCTCTGCTGAAAATATGGAAAAAAAAATTAGCCGGTGTGGTGGTGGGTGCCTGTAAACCGAGCTACTCGGGAGGCTGAGGCAGGAGAATCACTTGAATCCGGGAGTCAGAGGTTGCAGTGAGCCGAGATCACGCCACTGCACTCCAGCCTGGGTGACAGAGTGCACTAGCCACACACAAAAAAGGAGGGGGCATGTTTCCACTTTGCCCCAGTCCCCACCTCTCACACCCTACCTGCTTCGTTTATGTCAGCAATGGCACCTGCATGTGCAACCTCTGGTCTGGCAGACCAGCCAAGCCTGGTCTCCATGCTGCCAGCTCCGATTGCCCTCACTGCCTTCCAGCGGGGATCTGGCTGGGGTAGGACAAGTCTGTTTGGGAGCTGGGAGGAATGACTTAGCCCTGGAGATTGACTGAACTGGGAGGTTGGGAGCATTTTGGGAAAGGATGTTGTTTCATTAGGCTCTAAGTGAACACTTCCCATTGGTGAGAATAGAAGCCCCCTGCTGCTCCTGTCTCTTCATGCACTTGGGTGTGTGATTCTGTGCATATGTATGTGCCAGTGCGTGTGTGTGTGTGTGTGTGTGTGTGTGCATGTGCCACACAGAGGGCATCACATTCAGCTCTCCCCGGAACCACCATTTCCGTCAAGGATTGGAGACTCTGTCTTTTGGACCGATTTGATGCCTGTGCACGCTCAGGGCTCTCTGAACCCCGCTCCTTGACTCTCAGGGTCCCCTCTTGCGGAAAGCCCCTCCCGGGACCAGGAGCCAGGCTGGGCAGGGAGGTGACACCCTGCCTCTCTTTTGCATTTGCTTGGTGCTGGCTGAAGATGTGCCAGGAGGAACAGACCAGCTACATGGTGGTGCAGACGAGCGAGGAGGGGCTGGCGGCGGATGCCGAGCTCCCGGGACCGCTCCTGATGCTGGCCCAGAACTGCGCAGTCATGCACAACCTGCTGGGCCCTGCCTGCATTTTCCTGCGCAAGGGCTTCGCTGAGAACAGGCAGCCTGTACGTAAGTTGGCCCAGTGGAGCCCGCTGAACTTGGCTTCACAGGGCGTGAGGAGGTGCTGGGATGAAGAAGGGGTCTATACAGAGCTCACACCCCCAACTTATGAATCTGATCCCCAAAGTTTTCCACTCATGGCTACAAAGTGCTGGTGAGTCCATATCCACCAGCAAAATAATGATGATGATGATAATAATAATAATATCAGATACATTGTTTTGAGCACTTACTAGGTGAGCACTGTGCCTAGTGTGTTGGCGGATTGCCTCATTTAAGCCTCAGAGCAGCTCTAAGAGGTAGGTGCTTTTATCATCCCCATTTTACAGATGAGAAAACTGACTTGGGCTGGGCGCAGTGGCTCACGCTTGTAATCCCAGCACTTTGGGAGGCCGAGGTGGGTGGATCACTTGAGGTCAGGAGTTTGAGACCAACCTGGCCAACATGGTGAAACCCCATCTCTACTAAAATACAAAAATTAGCTGGGCGTGGTGGCGGGTGCCTGTAATCCCAGCTACTCGAGAGGCTGAGGCAGGAGAATCGCTTGAACCCAGGAGGCAGCGGTTGCAGTGAGCCAAGGTCGCGCCATGGCACTCCAGCCTGGGTGACGGAGTAAGACTCCAACTCAAAAAAGAAAGAAAGGAAGAAAACTGGCGTGCAGAGGTCACATGCTCGAGGTAACAGCTTGGTGGTGGTAGAGGTAGGATTCACACTTGGATAGTCTGACTCAAGAGTCTCTTGTGCTCCTAATGACAACTCTGTATACGTGGCACTATCCGGTAGAACTTTCTACAATGATGGAAATATTCTAAATTCCGTGCTGTCCGATACAGTAGCCACTAGCCACATGTGGCTATTGACCACTTGAAATGTGGCTAGTGCAACTAAGGAACTGAATTATGGATTTTATGTTATTCTTACTCAAATTTACATAGCCACATGTGGCTAGCGGCTAGTGAATTGGCCAGCTTTCTACAAGTAGCTAAATAGTTCAAAGAGAGGAGAGGACTAATGAGGATGTTATAGAGGTAAACATTTGTAGGTTGCATTTATTGAATGCCACATGCTAAACACTTTAATATCTTGTCTCAGTGAATGCACACTAAGGCCCTGTGAGGTGGGTACTGGTATTAACCCATTTTACAGATGAGGAGACTGTGGCTCAAACAGCAGAGTGACCTGCCTGAGGAAGTAGATCTGAGCTTCATACTCAGGTCTGTCTGCCTCTAGAGCCCAAGTGCGTCTCCCCAGCCACATGTATTGGGGAGAAAGGCGTGTTTCTGCACCCCATTCCACCTGACCCTGAGTTGCTGCACGTGATCTTCCTGGCACATTAGTGGGCATCCCTGGCTCTACTCCAGGGCAGAGAACACACATAGCTACTGCTGTGCACGGGGAGTGTGATCCAAGGACCAGCCATCAGTGCTCAGCAGACCAGCTCTGGTGGTGGGCACACTCCGTGAAGGGGCACCTGGCTTTGCTGCCTCCGGGGCTTTGGGCGTACAGGAGGAACGGAAGGGGCTGCCATGGGGTCAGCAATGCCTGTTCCTCCCGAGTCCTGCAGAACTGGGCCTTGGAGAAGTGGGAGGCTGCTTAAGGCCTGATGCGTGGGAAAGGATTTATTGGGTCTCAGTAGCTGGTCCTAGGGCGTGTGCTCTGCATGTTTGTGTACACACGTGTGCTTACTCACTCGCTTTCACAGACTGCTGGTATGACCCATTGCACAAAACATCCTTTTTGGTCACCCAGAAACATCTACGAACATATGGGTTTGTGTTGGAATGGCTGTGACCTACCCTTGAGCCAGGCACCATCACCAGCTTTTTTTTTTTTTTTTTTTTTTGAGACAGAGTCTCACTCTCTTGTCCAGGTGGAAGTGCAGTGGTGCAATCTTGGCTCACTGCAATCTCTGCCTCCCAGGCTCAAGTGATTCTCCTGCCTCAGCCTCCCGAGTAGCTGGGACTACAGGCGTGCACCACCATGCTTGGCTAACCAAAACAAGGTTTTTTTTTTTTGTAGAGACGAGGTCTCACTGTATCGCCCAGGCTGGTCTCGAACTCCTGGCTTCAAGTGATCCCCTCGCCTTGGCCTCGTAAAGTGCTAGGATTACAGGCGTAGACCACCGTGCCTGGCCCATGGCGAGCTTTTTAGGTGAACGTCCATGCAGTCATCTCAGAGACACGCCTCCCTTCGGGTGACTCCTACCCCCAGCCTGGTGGAGCTGGGAGCTTGCAGCCTGCTCCCTCCAAGCTCACACACACTCTCAACGCTGTCCTGCCACACAGAGCCACCTCTGAGCTCTTGGTCCCATGCACCTGGTTGTCCCATGAGATGTGACTCAGCAGCCCTTCCCTTTCTAGATGATCTGCAGATTTTCTGGTGTTGTCTTTTGTCCTGGGGCCAGTTTGGAGTGGCTGTCTCTACTCATCCTGGCCCCGTTGGCTGGAACGGCCTGCATGCACAGTGGAGGTGCCACACGCTCACTGTGGCATGCCTGCGTGTCTGTGTTCATGGGAGGTATGGCCATACCTGTGTGAGCCTCTTCAGGACGGGCACACCTGCCTGGTGTCCTCCCTGCCCAAAGGCAAAGAGCTGCAACATGCGGGAGGCTGGACGCTGAAGGCCACTTTTGGAGTCTACTAACCAGGTCCAGCTGGGCACCTGTATCCATTTCATGCTAGTCTGTCTCCCTCCTGGGCAGGCCCAGGGCAACTGGCAGCTCACCAACCTGAACTTCCTCCAGGTCTGCTCCTTGGAGATGTCTCTGCCATCTGTTCTGACGCCTAGATTCAGGGTTGCCTTGATTGCCCGGGAGACCTGGGCACTGCTTGAGGCTGGAAACACGTGCTTTTTGGACCCTGGCTGCAGCCAGAAGCACTGGTGGCCCCCGGGGTCCTATGTGGTGTCCTGTGATCCTGTGACAGGGGAACGTACAGGGATGGGGGTCAAATTGGAGAAGGTGGGGCAGTGCCTGCGAAGCAGTCACAGCCCCATTCTGTTGCCACGTCTCCTCCTGACTCCTCCCTGTCCTCCTACCCCCGCTTCAGGATGGCCCTGCCTTCCCTCCCCTCCTGCGCCTCTTCTGTTGTCTTGCAGCCTCTGTCGCCCTGCTCTTCCTGTTTCATTGGGTGGTGCTCTCTTCTCCCTGTTGTGACCTCCCTGGACTCTGTTTTATTTGCAGGTTTTTGCCACCAGGCAAGCTCTGTTCCCTGACTCATTCTTTTTTTGTTTTTTTTTTTTGAGACAGGGTCTCACTCTGTTGCCCAGGGTGACAGAGTGCAATGGCACCATCATAGCTCACTACAGCCTCAAACTCCTGCTGACCCATTCTTGTATCTGGAACAAGGGGCTGGAGGCGCAGAAGTTCTGTGCCCAGGCTGGTGGGGCTGGTGGCTTCTTGGGCATCTCCTGTTAGGGGCCCAGGAGCTTCTATGTCTAAGGGAGATGTGGGGCTTTCTTCTCCCCTCAAGGACCTGATCCAGGCACACCTGTGCTGCATCCTCGTCACCTCCTACCCAGTGCCTGCTGCCACGTGGATGGCCCCCAGGTTAGATATTTTGTGACTTCCAGGTCCCTTGTCGCGGCTAATAGGACATGTTCTTTTGTTTCAGGATAGATCACTGCGACCAGAGGAAATTGAAGGTAAAACTTGGCCCCTTGGGGGAAAGGACTGCCTAGCCCTCTAGGAAGGTGTGGGAAGGGAGGTTGATGGGAAGAGAGGCCCCTGGGAATGGGGCCTGGTGCAACGCGGGGTATCTTCTGTGAAACCAGCTGCTGAAGGTGTGCACAGGAGGCAAGAGAAATGCCCCAGCATCCTGGGAAGCTCCTGGGCCTCTCTTTCTGTGCCAGTGGGCCTTTGGGCTGCCTTTGCCCACAGAGGCTCTGCGGGTCCTACCTCTGACCACATCCACCTTTGCTCACTTCCCCAGAGCTTCGAGAGGCCTTCAGAGAATTCGACAAGGACAAGGATGGCTACATCAACTGCCGGGACCTGGGCAACTGCATGCGCACCATGGGCTACATGCCCACCGAGATGGAGCTCATCGAACTGTCCCAGCAGATCAACATGAACCGTGAGTCCCTCTACCAGGCATCTGCGTCCCTTCCGGTCCTCACCCTTGCCATCCTCTGCAGTCAGACAGGACTGGCTTCAAATTCCGCATCCACCTCTTTCCAGCTCTGTGATCTGGGGCCAACCACTTACCGTCTCTGAGCCTCAGTTTCCTCACCTGTAAAATGAGGGCCGAATTGGAGGAGTGGAGCCCAGAAAGTAGATTAGGGAATATCTGTAAAACAGCCCAATAGCTGGCTCACAGGAAGAACTGAACAGAGGGCTCTTGTTATTATTAAGTTTGTCTCTATCTGATGAGCAGGTCAAGGAGGGGTTGTCCATTCTGTCAGTTGTCTAGTTGGAGACAGGGAATGGGTATATCGGGGATGACCTAGCCCTTTCCTCTTTTTCCAGTGGGTGGCCATGTAGATTTTGATGACTTCGTGGAGCTAATGGGGCCTAAACTCCTGGCAGAGACAGCAGATATGATTGGTGTAAAGGAACTGCGAGATGCTTTCCGAGAGGTAACGGACAGAGGCAGGCAGGCATGGGGCGGCTATTGGAATCCTATCTGCAGTATAAATACTTCAAAAGAAGCCTGAGCCTCAAGTCCCAGATCAGGGGAGGGAGCTTGGACAGAGAAAGGTCTCTGGTAAAGGGGGGCAATGACACTGGAGAAGGAGCTCAACTTTGGGATCTGCTGCTGCCAATCGCCATGCTGGGGCGACCTCTCCTTCCTTCCTGCCTTCTCTAGTTTGACACCAATGGTGATGGGGAAATAAGCACCAGTGAGCTGCGAGAGGCTATGAGGAAGCTCCTGGGTCATCAGGTGGGACACCGAGACATAGAGGAAATTATCCGAGATGTGGACCTCAATGGGGATGGACGAGTGGACTTTGAAGGTAGGTGGGGCTTGAAAGTGGGAGAGAAGCAGCCAGCAGTGGCCATCCATGGAGCCCTCCAATTGCGTATCCATCATGCAACCATCAATCCGCCCTAATTTTCCAACCCCCAGCCCTTTCATCCTCCTATCCCTCCGTCCATGCCCCCATCTAATCCATCTCCCATCCCTTCCCCATGCATCTATTCATGCATCTGTCCATCCATCTATCCATCCTCTACCTTTCCATTCATCTGTCCATTTATCCATCCATTCATCTACCTATCTATCCATCTGTCCATCATCCATCCATCCATTTATCTACCCATCTATCCATCCATCCATCCTCTACCTATCCATCCATCTGTCCATTTATCCATTCATCCATTCATCTACCTATCTATCTATCTGTCCATCATCCATCCATCCATTTATCCATTCATCCATCCATCCATCCATTCGTCTACATATCTATCCATCCATCCATCCATCCATCCACCTATCCATCCATCTGTCCATCCGTTCATCTACCTATTCATCTATCTGTCCATCTTTCCATATCTATCTCTCCATTTTTTCATCTGTTTATCTCCTTATCTGTCCAGATGCCTATTTATCCATTCCTCCATCTCTAAGCAATCATTCCTATAGCAATTTATCCATGCATTTATCTGTCCATTAGTGCATCTATTCATTCTTCTCTACATTCACCCATGAATCTATCTATGTATTCATCTACTCATATAGATCTCTCTATGTGTTCACACTTCTATACTTCCATTCACACATTCATGTCTCTTTGTCTGCATATACTTCTACCCATACTTGCATTGACCTATCCATCTATCTGTTCAGTCATTTCCCCATCTATATCCATCTACTCATCCATTCACCCATCCCCGTGTCCATCTGCACCCATCCTTCTCTATCCATTTATCTGTCTACCCACGCATGCATCCATCCACAGTAGGTGCTTTCTGAACGTTACGTTCGTCAACTTGACACTCAGGCTCCCTAAGATCTGACCACAGCTCACCTCCTCAGCCACAACTCACAGTCCTTCATTCACACTCCACCAAAATACTTGTGATCAGTGAAGCTGCTAGGGTCCCTCTTGAATACACTGATCTTTTTGCCAGGAGGGCTTTTTTGTTGTTGTTTGTTTGTTTGTTTGTTTGTTTGAGACAAAGTCTCACTCTGTTGCCCAGGCTGGAGTGTGGTGGCAGGATCTTGGCTCACTGCAAACTGCGCCTCCCAGATTCAAGCGATTCTCCTGCCTCAGCTTCCCAAGTAGCTGGGATTACAGGCACCCACCACCATGCCCGGCTAATTTTTGTATTTTCAGTTGAGACAGGGTTTCACCATGTTGACCAGGCTAGTCTTGAACTCCTGACCTCAAGTGATCCACCCGCCTCGGCCTCCCAAAGTGCTGGGATTACAGGCGTGAGCCACTGCGCCTGGTCACCAGGAGGGCTTTTATCCTGTTCTTTTTTTTTTTTTTTTTTTTTTTTTTGAGACAAAGTCTCGCTCTTGTACCCCAGGCTGGAGTGCAATGGCACCATCTCAGCTCACTGCAACCTCTGCCTCCTGGATTCAAGCGATTCTCCTGCCTCAGCCTCCCGAATAGCTGGGATTACAGGCGCCTACCACCACGTCCAGCTAATTTTTGTATTTTCAGTAGAGATGGGATTTCACTATGTTGGCCAGGCTGGTCTGGAACTCCTGAACTCAGGTGATCCGCCCGCCTTGGCCTCCCAAAGTGCTGGGATTATAGGTGTGAGCCACTGCACCTGGCCTATCCTGTTTTTTACTTGGGCTAAGTTCTGTTAGCCCAAGGGACATTCTTCATGACTCGACAGTGGGACTCCTTCTTCTAGCACCCTTCCCTGGTTCCTCAAACTGAACTTCCTCTTTTCTGGGTTTTCACAGCACATCAGGCTCACCTGTTCTTCACACTGTCCCCTAACTGCTGGTTAGAGTTGTCTTCCCAGTTGACTCTGAACTTTGAAAGAAGAACTCTATTTTCTTAATCTCTGCATTTCTTGCATAACACAGCTAGTGCTCAGTGAAAGGTTATTTATTTATTTATTTATTTTAAGACAGGGTCTTGCTCTGTCGCCCAGGCTGGAGTGCAGTGGCGTAATCTCGGCTCGCTGCAACCTCCACCTCCCGGGTTCAAGTGATTCTTGTGGCTCAGCCTCCCGAGTAGCTGGGACTATAGGAGTGCGCCACCATGCCTGGCTAATTTTTTGTATTTTTAGTAGAGACAGGGTTTCACCATGTTGGCCAGGCTGATCTCGAACTCCTGGCCTCAAGTGATCCACCCGCCTTTGGCCTCCCAAAGTGCTGGGATTACAGTCGTGAGCCACCGCGCCCAGCCTCAAAGACTTTCTTTTTAAAGAATCAATAGTAATCATAATAGTTATAATTTACTGTACACTTATGTGCAGTCATTGTACTAAGTAGCTTTACACATATTCTTACATTTAATTCTCAGAATGACTCTACGGATTGCATTATTATAACCTCATGTTACAGATGAGGAAACTGAGGCTCAGAGAAGTAATATAACTAGCTCAAGATTGCCTGCCTACTAAGAGGCAGAGCTGGGGCACAGCCCCAGGCCTGAAATCACAGCAGAATGCAGTCTTGTGCATGACGCCATGTGAGGCACTACGGGATACAGGGAAAGGGTAAAATGTTGACTCTGCGCACCAGGAACTTGCATTCTGAGCAGAAAGACAAGATAAGCATGTGCCAGAGACCGTGAGTGTCCAGAACACAAAGGCTGGGAGGTTTTCTCTCAGGAGCAGTCGGCCTTCAAGGCCAGGGAGCGTGGATAGTTGGAGAGAAGGCTTTGTTATCACCAGATCTGGAAATCTCAGGTCTCCCTGTATCCAGGTAGCGCCCACCACAGATGACAGCCTTGCTCTTAAAAGCCTGGCATCCCCCATTCATCCTACGAGGATGCATTGCACATCTGCTGTGTGCTAAGATCTGGTCTCTGTCTCGAAGAGCTCAAGACCAGCAAGAAAACCAGAGAAAACGATAGCATAATCCATGTGTGCTGGGGGAAGCACAGGGGGCTGCTATAGAGGGGGCGCCTGTGCCAAGTTTCAGGGAGGGATTAGGGAAGACTTCCTGGAGGAGGTTATAAATAATTAGAGCCCCCCCAAAATGGGAAGAGCCACCAGGTGAGAGGGAAGGGCAGGTATTTACCCAAATGAGTTGAAAACCTATGTCCACACAAATCTGTACATAGATGCTTATAGCAGCTTTATTCATAATTGTCCAAACTTGAAAACAACCAAGGTGTCCTTTCAGTAAGTGATGGATAAATAAACGGTGGCACATCCAGACAATGGGATATTGCTCAGTGCTAAAAAGAGATGAGCTAGGCCGGGCGCTGTGGCTCATGCCTGTAATCCCAGCACTATGGGAGGCCGAGGTGGGCAGATCACTTGATGCCAGGAGTTTGAGACCAGCCTGATCAACATGGTGAAACCCTGTCTCTATTAAAAATACAAAAAAAATTAGCTGGGTGTGGTGGCGTGCACCTGTAATCCCAGCTACTTGGGAGGCCTGAGACACAGAATCACTTGAACCCGGGAGGCGGAGGTTGTAGTGAGCTGAGATGGTACTGCTGCACTCCAGCCTGGGCAACAGAGCAAGACTCTGCCTCAAAAAGAAAAAAAAAAAAAAAAGAGAGAGAGAGAGATGAGCTATCTAGTCATGAAAAGACATGGTGAAGAGGGGACACAAATGCATATTACTAAGTGAAAAGCCAATCTGAAAACACTGCATACCATATGATTTCATCTATATGACATTCTGGAAAAGGCAAAACTATGGAGACAGTAAAAAGATCAGTGGGTGCAAGGGGTTGGGGGGAGGGAGGGATGAATAGGCAGAGAAGAGAAGATTTTTAGGGCAGTGAAACTATTCTGTATGAGGCCAGGTACAGTGGCTCATGCCTGTAATCCTAGTATTTTGGGAGGCTGAGGCAGGAGGATCACTTGAGGTCAGGAGTTCGAGACCAGCCTGGGCAACATGGCGAAACCCCGTCTCTACTAAAAATACAAAAAAAATTAGCCAGGCTTGGTGGCGCATGCCTGTAGTCCCAGCTACCTGGAGAGCTGAGGTGGGAGGATCGCTTGAGCTCGGGAGGTCAAGGCTGCAGTGAGCCGAGATTGTGCCACTGTACTCCAGCCTGGGTGACAAAGTGAGACCTGTCTCAAAAATAAATAAGTAAAAATAAAAATAAAAATAAACGATTCTGTATGATACAACAGCAGAGGATGCATGTCATTATACATTTGTCCGAACCCATAGAATGTACATCGCCAAGGATGAACCCTGATGTAAACTGTGGTCTCCAGGTGATAACAGTGTGTCGGTGTAGGTTTCTCAGTTACAACAAATGCACCACTCTGTGTGGAATGTGGTTGGTGTGGGAGGCTATGCATATGCGGGGACAGGGGTTGCAGAAAAAAATCTCCATACTTTCTAATCCGTTTTGCCATAAACCTAAAATTGCCGTTAAAAAAAAAGAGAGAGAGGCCCGGCGCGGTGGCTCACGCCTGTAATCCCGGCACTTTGGGAAGCCGAGGTGGGCGGATCACAAGGTCAGGAGATCGAGACCATCCTGGCTAACACGGTGAAACCCCATCTCTATAAAAATATGAAAAATTAGTTGGACGTGGTGGCAGGCTCCTGGTCCCAGCTACTCGGGAGGCTGAGGCAGGAGAATGGCGTGAACCCGGGAGGCAGAGCTTGCAGTGAGCCAAGATCACGCCACTGCACTCCAGCCTAGGCGACAGAGCGAGACTCCGTCTCAAAAAAAAAAAGAAAAAAGAGAGAGAGAGAAGGGGCTGGGCACGGTGGCCACACCTGTAATCCCAGCACTTTGGGAGGCCAAGGCAGGAGGATTGCTAGAGCCCAGGAGTTTGACCTTACAGTGAGCTATAATCATGCCACTGCACTTCAGCCTGGGCAACAGAGGGAGACTCTGTCTCTACATTAAAAAAAAAAAAAAAAAAAAAAAAAAAAAAAAAGGAAGAAGAAGAAGGGAGGGGGGATACAGGTTGCTTTCAGAAAAGCTGAGAGGAGACCAGCCTGGCCAACATGGTGAAACCCCGTCTCTACTAAAAGTACAAAAATTAGCCAAGCGTGGTAGTGCACACCTGTAATCCCAGCTACTAGGGAGGCTGAGGCAGGAGAATCGCTTGAACCCAGGAGGTGGAGGCTTCAGTGAGCTGAGATCGCATCACCGCACTCCAGCCTGGGTGACAGAGCAAGACTCCATCTCAAAAAAAAAAAAAAAAAAAAAAAATGCTGAGAGGTGAGAGAGGGAGTGCGCCAGCTGCACTTGAGGGGCTGAAAAGATCTGTGTAGTTGGAGCACAGAGGTTGGGAGTTAGCCCGAGAGATATGGCTGGAGATGTCAGCTGGGGCCAGATCAGGGAGGGCCATGAGGCTGTGTCAGGATATTGGAGATTCTCCAGTGGAGAGCTGTGGGAGGTTTACGCAGCGGTCAGATCCGCAGATTAGAACACTCTCGCTGGCTGCTGTGTCCATGGATTGGAGAGGGCGGAATGGATGGGGGACCAGCACAGAGTTGGGGCAGTGGCAACGGGGTGGGGTCTGAAGGCAGCAACCTGGGGAGGCCTCTGGCTGCTGCTTGCTCCCCAGCTGCTCCTCTACCCTTCTAGAATTTGTCCGGATGATGTCCCGCTGAGGCCGCGAGGGCCCCTCCAGGACTGCCAAGCTCCCAAAGGCGGGGCTAAGAGGAGCTAGAGCTTGCCTCACCCGCTGTAGCCGCCGAGAGCCCAGGATGTACTGGCGGATGGGGCCTGCCTGCACCCCGGGGAGGCGCCCACCCCGGACCCCCACCCCTCCGCACTGTGAAAGACTAACTCCTGCAACTGGAAAGCGGGGGCGCCCGCCGACGAGGAGGCCACCGTGCCAAGCCGGCAGAGGTCATGCCAGGCGCCAAGGGCCATGTGCCCAGCTGCTGCTGGCTGGGTGGGCCAGGGAGCCCGCCAGCAGACCCCACACAGCATGTCCGCCCCAGGGCAAAGCCTCCCACCTTCACTCTGCGCCCGTCCCAGCTCGCCTCAGCCCTGTTATCTCAGAACCAATAAAAATATTTCCAAGAGCAACACAGCCGTGATGGTCTTTCCTCCTTGGGCCTGGTTAGATGACCCTCACGTTTCCTGAGTACCAACTGCATGCCCAGAACCTGCTGATCATTTTTGCATTCAGCATTTTTTATTTGTTTATTTATTTCGAGACGAAGTCAAATGAGGGTTCTTTTGACCTTCCTATGTTTTCTGTTTTGAGACAGGGTCTAGCTCCATCACCCAGGCTGGAGTGCAGTGGCATGATCTCAGCTCACTGTAACCTCTGCTTCCCAGGTTCAAGCGATTCTCCTGCCTCAGCCTCCCGAGTAGCTGGGATTACAGGCACCCGCCACCACGCCTGGCTAATTTTTGTATTTTTAGTAGAGATGGGGTTTCACCATGTTGGGCAGGCTGGTCTCAAACTCCTGACCTCAAGTGATCTGCCTGCCTTGGCCTCCCAAAGTGCTGGGATTCCAGGCATGAGTCTCCATGCCTGGCCAACATGCATTTATTGAGTACCTATTATGTACTCAGTGACTTCCATTCTCATCCGTGGGCCAGAACCTGGGACTGCTAAGGGAGACTGAAGAATGTAGTTAGTTATTTAGCTGGGTACTCAGCTTCCCCAAACAAAATCAGGTTCTATAAGAAGAGAAGCATCCAGCAGGGTCTGTATCACTTCTGACTTTCTGGAACTTTCATACTGGTTGGAGAGACAGGCAGGAGAGAAACACATCATATAGGATTACAAATTGTGATACTGCTATTGAGGAAAAATATAGGGACCTTTGGCAGGATATACTAAGGAGGCCTGGCCTCCTGTAGGGAGGTCAGAAAAGGCTTGCCCAGTGAAGTGATGTCAAGGGTTCTGCTCTGGAGGAAGTCCCAGTGTGTGCGGACAGACAGATATAGACACAGCTGCCACTGGCTGCGCGCCGTGGCTCACGCCTGTAATCCCAGCACTTTGGGAGGCCGAGGCGGGAGGATCACCTGAGTTCAGGAGTTCAAGACTAACCTGACCAACGTGGCCTGTCTCTACAAAAATAGAAAAATTAGCCGGGCGTGGTGGCATGCACTAGAGTCCCAGCTTCAGGAGAATCGCTTGAACCCAGGAGGTGGAGGCTGCAGTGAGCCGAGATCACGCCACTGGGTGACGGAGCGAGACTCTGTCTAAAAAAAGAAAGAAATAGCTGCCATCCTCTCTGCTGAGTGGGAAGAAGATGTGTAGCCAATAGGCCCAGGGTTTGCTTGCTGTGTGACTTAGGGCCAGTCGCATCCCCTTTCTGAAGCTCAGTTTCCTCCTGTGTAATGTGGGGATGATAAACGATGGGGTCAGTGCATAGCAAGTGCCCTCAGGGCATTGCACCGCACTGCACGGCACACCCCAGGGACTGCTATTCAGACTGCAGTGGAATCATGCAATTGAAAAGACCCATTGTAATTCATTTCTATAAGTGAAGTCTTAAAGGAGCCCAAAGGAGAAATTTGTGGGTAGAAGTTGTCGAGTCTTAGACAGGCTTGGAGCGTACTTGGGCAGGTGTGTGGGGTGGCCGGTGTACCTCAAGCCATTGGTTCCCAAATCTTAGCATACAGCAGAATTGCCTGGAGCATTTGTGAAGCCCAGACCTGGGCCACCCCCGCAGTGATTCTGATCCCATGTCTGGGGTGCAGTCCATGAATTTGCATCTCTTACAAGTTCCCAGAGGATGCTGATGCTGCCAGTCCATGGACAACAACCTGAATAGCACTGCTGTAAACCCCAGACACAAGGGAGGCTGGTGTGCCTCCAGGCAGCCAGGGGAGGCTGCGGGGTTGATGGCTGGGGGTGGGAGGTGGGCAGAGCATCCGCTGCCCGCTGTGCTGCCGCAGAGGGAGGATCGTTATTCTCAGACCTGGCAGGGAATGTGCAGGATCGTGGGCCCCAGCCAGAGGCCCGGGTAATCCTCACGTTCCCGAGGTCAGTGGGGCTGGGAGCTCCAAATTCACTCTAATAATCCAATTCTGAGACTAAGCCCTTGGCTCTGTGCCCTGCTAGGCAAGCCTGCAGCCCTGCCTGCCTCTGTACTAGCTTGGCTCCGCCCAGAGACTCCAGAGTTTCACTGTTTCAGAAACACAGTGGCCTGGGAGGGCAACCTGCGGGAAGAGGGCTTCTGTAGACATCTCTATCAGCTGGCAGGGTGAGCCCCCAGGAACACCACTCAGGATAGACTTAAGGATAAACTAGGACTTCTTTGTTCCCAGCGTGTGGCTGCCTAAAATCAAAGAAGTGGCAAGCCTGGCCAACAAGGTGAAACCCCGTCTGTACTAAAAATACAAAAATTAGCCAGGCGTAGTGGGGCATGACTGTAATCTCAGCTATTAGGGAGTCTGAGGCAAGAGAATTGCTTGAACACGGGAGGCGGAGGTTGCAGTGAGCCGAGATCACGCCACTTCACCCCAGCCTGGGTGACACAGTGAGACTCCAGTTGTGATAAAGGAAATGGAGAATGTAGCCAGGCTACTGTTCAGAGGCCCCTTAATGCTCAGGGTAAGGGGAGGCCCAGGGCAGGCCTCCTGCCTCCTCCCCTGCTGAAGCTAGGACTCCTCCCCAGTAATTTGTCTTTTTGTTGGTTTGTTCATTTTAAAATTATTTTTATTTGCTTTTGTTTTTTGTTTTGGCTCCCGCCAGGAAACGATTTTTTTTTCTTTCTCTCTTTGTTTTAGAGACAGGGTCTCACTCTGGCACCCAGGCTGGAGTGCAGTGGTGGGATCATAGCTCACTGCAGTTTTGAACTCCTGGGCTCAAGCGATCCTCCTGCCTCATCCTCCTGCATAACTAGGACTACAGATGCACACCAGCTGATTTTTAAATTTTTTTGTAGAGACAGGGTCTCAATCTGTTGTCCAGGCTGTCTTGAACTCCTGGCCTCAAGGGATCCTTCCACCTCAGCTTCCCTAAGTGCTTGGATTACAGGCGTGAGCCACAGTGCCCAGCAACTTGTCTTATATTTTGGGGTTCCTAGTATGACTGTTTGAAGAAAGGGCTCTGAGACTTTTCAAGGACTGAGATGCACTTTTCTAGCCAAGAGTTCTTTCTGCAACCCGCACCACTACCTTCCCTGCTGGGGAGCTCTGGGTGTGTCATCTTAGAAAAGCTCTTTGTCTAAGGCCGAGCGAGGTGGCTCATACCTGTAATCCTAGCACTTTGGGAGGCCGAGATGGGTGGATCACTTGAGGTCAGGAGTCTGAGACCAGCCTGGCCAACATGGTGAAACTCCGTCTCTACTAAAAATACAAAAATTAGCCAGATGTGGCGGTTCATGCCTGTAATCCCAGCTACACGGGAGGCTGAAGGACGAGAATCACTTGAACCCGGGAGGCAGAGGTTGCAGTGAGCGGAGATTGCACCACTGCACTCAGCCTGGGTGACAGAGTGAGACTTTTGTCTCAAAAACCAAAAAGAAAAGCTCTTTGTCTGAAAGCTCTTCTATTGCACCTGGATTTGCCTCCTGCTGACTCATAAAGGCCAATTTGTCTGCTCATTCATGCACACATGCACTTGATGTTTATTGAGCTCCTACTATGTGCCAGGCCCCATGCAAGACTTCCTGTCCTCAAGGAGTTCAGACTCTAGCAGGGCAAACAGATCAGAAACCAGACAAATGTAATCTAGTGGCCTAAGTGCTACATATTAGTAGTACCCACTAGGTTAGCCTAGAGCCCTGGAGGTACGTAAAAGGCACCCGATTCAATCTGGTGGGTGGGTGTGGGGAGGAATGGACAGATCTACTAGGACCTCAAGGATCAACAGTGCTTAGTTAGGAGAGGTGGGCAGGTGGGGTGGGCATGGTGGCTCATGCCTGCAATCCCAGCACTTCGGGAGGCGAAGGCGGGCGGATCACTTGAGGTCAGGAGTTCGAGACCAGCCTGGCCAAATGGTGAAACACCGTCTCTACTAAAAATACAAAAATTAGCCAGGCATGGTGGTGCACGCCTGCAATCCCAGCTACTCGGGAGGCTGAGGCAGGAGAATCACTTGGGAGGAAGAGGCTGCAGTGAGCCGAGATTGCGCCACTGCACTCCAGCCTGGGCACCAGAGCAAGAAATAGCAACCACTATTTCTGGTCTGGGAACAGCATATGCAAAGGCCCCGAGGTAAGGGAGAGTGTGGCCCTTTTGGGAAACTAAGTGGAATTTTGTCTAACTGATGTACTGGGCTGGAGAGAGGAGCAGAGAGAGGTGACGCTCAACAGGGAGGCAGGACCCCATCCCTCCGCAGACCTTGGAGTGTGGAGAGGCTCAGATGGGAACTCTGAGGGGCTGCCTTCTGGCATTAGCCAGGCCCATGGTCACAGAAACGCTGGTGCTATGAAGGGCTCACCTTTGGGGACAAATCTGTCCAGAAGATAGAAGAAAACCCAGGCAGCTGAGGGTAGCCAGGAGGCATCCCCATAGCAGTGTGGTTAAAAGCATGAGCTCTGATCAAAAAGCAGAGAGCTAGGCTGGGTGCAGTGGATTGCACCTGTAATCCCAGTGCTTTGGGAGGCTGAGGTGGGAGGATCACTTGAAGCCAGGGGTTCAAGACCAGGTTGGGCAACATAGTGAGACCTCGTCTCCACAAAAAATTTTAAAAATTAGCCAGATGTGGTCGCATGTACCTGTAGTCTCAGCTACTTGGGAGGCTGAGGTGGGAGAATTGCTTGAGCCCAGGAGTTCGAGTCTGCAGTGAGCTATGATCACGCCACTGTATTCCAGCCTGGACAACCGAGCGAGATCCCATCTCAAAGACAGACAAACAAAAATACCAGAAAGCCAGACATTAGATACCACTGATGAGAGAACACAACACCAGCCCCCGGGGGTTGCTGAAGGGATCAAATCTGAATCTGATCATGCCTTGAGATCCAGCCAGCAATTTGCAAAAAATCCAGGGGCAGAGAAACATGTTGAGCTGTACCATGAGGAGGACATCAGTTTTTGACATCCACAAACTCCAAACTGGGAAAAACAATACAGGTCAAATGGCTCATATTCTTCAAAGCAAATTACAAGAAAAAGAAAGAGATGGGCCGGGCATGGTGGCTCACGCCTGTAATCCTAGCACTTTGGGAGGCCGAAGTGGGCGGATCACCTGAGGTCGGGAGTTCGAGACCAGCCTGACCAACATGGAGAAACCCTGTCTCTACTAAAAATACAAAATTAGCCAGACGTGGTGGCACAGGCCTATAATCCCAGCTACTTGGAAGGCTGAGGCAGGAGAATTGCTTGAACCCAGGAGGCGGAGGCAGCAGTGAGTCAAGATAGCGCCATTGCACTCCAAAAAAAAAAAAAAAAAAAGTGAACTTATAGATCAAAAGAGACTAAAAAGTATCGTGTTTTAAAAAGTGGGCCTGACTAAATGATAGTATCTACGGATGTGCACTTGGGTGAAAAAAAAAAACAAAAAAAAAACACAAAGAAACCCAAGGGAGGCCGGGCGCAGTGGCTCACATCTGTAAACCCAGTACTTTGGGAGGCTGAGGTGGGTGGATCACTTGAGGTCATGAGTTCAAGACCAGCCTGGCCAACATGGCGAAAACCCGTCTCTACTAAAAACACAAAAACTAGCCAGGCATGGTGGTGTGCGCCTGCAATCTCAGCTACTCAGGAGGCTGAGGAACGAGAATAGCTTGAACCTCGGAGGCAGAAGTTACAGTGATCCGAGATCGTGCCACTGCACTCCAGCCTGCATGATGGGAGGGAGACTCCATCTCAAAAAATAAAAAACAGCCTTGATTCCTAGTCTCATGGAGATAATAGTCTAGACTCTGCTGTCCAATATGGTAGCCACTAGCCATATGGGACTATTTAAATGAATTAAAATTAAACAAAGAATTAGTTCCCCAGACATACCAGTCACATATCACCTGTTCAATAGGCACATGTGGTGTGGATAGACTACCTTCCCATCATGGCAGAATGCTCTTGTCTGGAGGGGCAGCTGACAAGTAACCTGGCCATTTATAATCCAGGTGCAGGTGTGGCTATAGGACTCCTTGTTACCTCCCTAATGTGTCTGGATCTAGGAAAGAAACTGAAAAGAATAAAACAGCTGCTTTCTTTCTTTCTTCTTCTTTTTTTTTTTTTTTTTTTTTTTTTTTTTTGAGACAGAGTTTTGCTCTTGTTGCCCAGGCTGGAGCATGATGATGTGATCTCGGCTCATCACAACCTCCGCCTCCCGGGTTGAAGCGATTCTCTTGCCTCAGCCTCCTGAGTAGCTAGGATTACAGGCATGCGCCACCACACCTGGCTAATTTTGTATTTTTAGTAAAGATGGGGTATCTCCATGTTGGTCAGGCTGGCCTTGAACTCCCGACTTCAGGTGATCCGCTTGCCTCAGCCTCCCAAAGTGTTGGGATTACAGGCATGAGCCACCGCGCCCAGTCAGCTTTATTTATTTCTGAGTATGTGTACTTTAGTCCTTTTTATTCACCATCTCACTCTGTCTTTACACCTCATTTCCAGGTGAGGAAACTTAGGTTCAGAGAAGGAATGTGACTTGCCAAGCTTACACTGACAGTGGATAGTAAAGACCCTCCTGGCATTCCTGACTCAACAATTGTGTCCTTAACACAATGTAAAAAGTCTGGGAGATGATGATATAGACAGCTAACAAGCCGAGTGCAGTGGTACACGTCTGTAATCCTAGCTACTTGGGATCAGTTAAGGCCAGGAGTTTGAGTGCAGCCTGGGCAACATAGTGAGACTCTAAGTCTGTAAGGCATTCTCTTGAAGTTTGTGGGGTTTTTTTTTTTTTTTTCCTGAGATAGAGTCTCACTCTGTTGCCCAGGCTGGAGTGCAGTGGCATGATCTCAGCTCACTGCAACCTCCGCCTCCTGGGCTCAAGCGATTCTCCTGCCTCAGCCTCCCAAGTAGCTGGTACCACAGGCGCCTGCCACCATGCCTGGCTAATTTTCGTATTTTTGGTAGAGACAAAGTTTCACCATGTTGACCAGGCTGGTCTTGAACTCCTGACCTCAAGTGATCTGCCTGCCTTGGCCTCCTAAAGTGCTGAGATTACAGGCATGAGCCACTATACCCAGCCTTCTTTTTTTTTTTTTTTTTGAGACAGAGTCTCACTCTGCTGCCCAGGCTGGAGTACAGTGGCACGATCTTGGCTCACTGAAGCCTCTGCCTCCTGGGCTCAAGTGATCCTCCCACCTCAGCCTCCCAAGTAGTTGGGACTACTGGCATGTGCCACAATGCTCAGCTATTGTTTTTATTTTTTGTAGAGATGGGAGTGGGGGGTGTCTCACGATGTTGCCCAGGCTAGTATTGAACTCCTGGGCTCAAGCTATCCACCTGCCTCAGCCTCCTGAAGTGTTGGAATTATAGGCGTGAGCCACAGCGCCCAGCTGAAGTTGCTTTCTATCGTACTCATTGCAACTCTAGGAGGCTGAAAGTTATCACCATCTCATTCACAGATGAGGAAACCAAGGTGCAGAAGGGAAATGACTTGTCCAAGGCCACCCAGAAGGGAAGGCACTTGTTTTTTCTGTTTTCTGCCTAGACAATGAGCACACTGGGCCTGGCTGGCTTCTTCGCTGTGACTCATATCCTCTTGGGGGACGTGAAGACACACCAAGTCCATTCTCCCTCCTGCGAAGTTGGGGACCCGGCCAGGTTTCTCAGTTCGAGTTGCACCCTGGGGGCCAGGACCAGCAGACACGGTGGGCTGGCTCCCCACCTCTCTGGATGGCTCTGGTCCCTCTGTGGTCTAACTCCCAGAGGCCCAAGGTGAGCAAACTTGGTCTTGGGACCAGACCACCCACCTCAGCGTTTCAGGGCTGGCAGGACTGGCTCCCACCCCTGCCTTGTGTTTGCCTTTTGAACTTTTGTTGTGAGTTTATCTTTAAGGGGGAAAAATATCCCATAAACTTAAAAATAGGCAGGACTTAATTAATAGTACGCTTTGTTCTTCTGATCCTTATCTGGACAGGAAGACACAACCCTTTTCAGTTTTATGGGTCAAGGTGAAATTGCCTCTCGGGGCTCAAACACAGCTGCTTCATCTTCCCCTTTTGAACTCTGGTTCCCTTTGGTTTTTTCTCCCTTGGGGAGAAGGGTATTTCCCACTCCTTAGCCTCAGCACTTCATCAAGGTCTTTTCTATTTATCAGATTGCCAGCGGTACCTGTTATAATTATTTCTTCATACGTAATTAATAGCTTCTGTGCACTGAGGACTTCTATGGGCCAGGCACGCTGTGAATGGCTCCTAACAGCCCCACATGGAGGTCTTCTAATTATATCCATTGTACAAGTGAGACAACTGAGGCCCAGAGAGGAGAAACGACTTTCCAAGGGCCACACAGCTCTAAGAAGTGGAGCTAGGCTTTAAATCCAGGTCTCTATGCCCCAAACACCCACGACTATGATTTACTGATCACTTAGCTACGTGCTCAATGGTCCCACAATGCTAATTTTAAAAACCACATCCTGGACAGGCGTGGTGACACATGCCTGTAATCCCAGTACTTTGGGATGCTGAGGCGGGGGGGTGGGCAGATCACTTGAGGTCAGGGGTTCGAGACCAGCCTGGCCAACATGGTGAAACCTTGTCTCTACTAAAATACAAAAAGTAGCCAGGCGTGGTGGTGTATGCCTGTAGTCGCAGCTACTTGGGAGGCTGAGGCAGGAGAATCACTTGAACTGAGGAGGCCAAGGTTGCAGTGAGATGAGATCACGCCACTGCACTCCAGCCTGGGTGACAGAGTGAGACACTATCTCCAAAAAAAAAAACAAACAAACAAAAAAAAAACTTTAATTTTTTGTTCATTTAAAATATGTTTTCCTATTTTTAACAGTCCTACAAGGTGGGCACAATTATTCTCTCCATCCCACAAATGAAGAAACTAAGGATCAAAGAGGTGAATTCATTTACCCAAAGTCACACAGTGACTAATGGCAGAGCTGTGATTTGCACCAAACTATGTTTGCTACATAGCCAGGCTCAAAGGAAAAGAAGTATATTAGATGCCAAAACATTGGATTCTGGCTGTTCATTGTGTGACTTTGGACAAATCCCTCAACTCTCTGAGCTTTAGCTTCTCATCTGCAAAAAAGGGAACATGACCTAGTTTTCCAATGTTTTGAGGTCATTAAGAGCATTGGATAAGTAGGAACCAATGATTATTGAGAAGCTGCTCTGTCAGGACCTGGGTTTGTATGCCTTATATCAGTTTTGGATGAAATTTTGGTGAATTTTGGGCTGGGCGCAGTGGCTCATGCCTGTAATCTCAGCACTTTGAGAAGCCGAGGTGGGCGGATCACCTGAGGTCGGGAGTTCAAGACCAGTATGACCAACATGGAGAAACCCCGTCTCTACTAAAAATACAAAATTACCTGGGCATGGTGGCGCATGCCTGTAATCTCAGCTACTAGGGACGCTGAGGCAGGAGAATCACTCGAACCCTGGAGGTGGAGGTTGCGGTGAGTTGAGATCGCGCCATTGCACTCCAGCCTGGGCAACAAGAGTGAAACTCTGTCTCAAAGCAAGAAAAAAAAAAAAAGAAAAAAGAAATTATGGCGAATTTTATCTTTAAAAAAATCTCTTCTGGCCAGCATGGTAGCTCATGCCTGAAATCCCAATACTTGGGGAGACTGAGGTGGGCGGATCACTGGAGGTCTGGAGTTTGAGACCAGCCTGGCCAACATGGTGAAACCCCATCTCTACTAGAAGTACATAAATTACCCAGATGTGGTGGCACATACCTGTAATCCCAGCTACTCAAGGAGGCTGGGGCAGGAGAATTGCTTGAATCCGGGAGGCAGAGGCTGCAGTGAGCAGAAATCACATCACTGCACTCCAACCTGGGCAACAGAGTAAGACTCTGTATGGGAAAAAGAAAAATTCTCTTCCACGTCGTCTGCATTTTCTACAAAAAGTGTATCTTTCTTCCACAGAGAAAAATAACTGCTGCCCATTTAAGAACTACCTATTTAGTCCTTACATCAATGTGGTGTGCGTTTCAGGAGAAAGGAGTCTCAGCAAGAAAGGAAGTGATGTGACCAGGAAGCCGCTGAGGAAGGAACTGAACCCAGCTCTGTCTGTCCCCCAAATCTTGGTTCCTGTTACTCTAACGAGGGCAAGTCCTCCATCCTGAGAGAGTGCTGGAGGATTTGCAGAAATGTTTGCAGCAAACCAGCCCCAACTGAAAGAGGTGGGAATGCAGCCGCCCCAAGTGTTTCTGGGCTCTCAGATGGGGATGACCTTCCACAGCAGGCAGGGGAAATGGGAGACTGGAGCCCAAATTCCTCATTGTCTACAGAGAAATGCCCTGGGCCCAGGGCCACCTGGGGACTGACACTCTTCTCAGCTTTCCCAGGGCTCAGACTCCATGCCTTCTGCATGGTCCATCCTGAGAGCAAACCTGGGGTTATCTGGGGACCCCTCTGGGTCAGTGCTTTTGGATATAATCCTGCCCTGGGTTCAGGCCCTCTAGCCTGACTCTGACGTTTTTGTCTTCTGCCCCCAACCCTATCAAGGCTCATGCCTGTAATCCCAGCACTTTGGGAGGCCGAGGCAGGAGGAGAGCCCAGGAGTTTGAGACCAGCCTGGGCAATATAGCAAAAGACCTCATCTCTACAAAAAAAAGAAAAAAAAATTCAGTGGGGCATGGTGGCACATGCATCTAGTCCCAGTTACTAGGGAGACTAAGATGGGAGGATCCCTTGAGCCCGGGAGGTAGAGGCTGCAGTAACCCAGGATTATGTCACTGTACTCCAGCCTGGGCAACAGAGGGAAACCCTGTCTCAAAAAAAAAAAAAAAGGACCGGGCGCAGTGGCTCACGCCTGTAATCCCAGCACTTTGGGAGGCCAAGGTGGGTGGATCACCTGAGGGCAAGAGTTTGAGACCAGCCTGGCCAACATGGTGAAACCTTGTCTCTACTAAAAATTCCAAAATTAGCTGGATGTGGTAGCACGCCTGTAGTCCCAGCTACTCGGGATGCTGAGGCTGGAGAACTGCTTGAACCCAGGATGGAGAGGTTGCAGTGAGCCGAGTTTGCGCCTGGGCAACAGAGACAGACTTTGCCTCAAAAAAAAAAAAAAAAGGCATAGATCTAGTAGCCTTCTACAGTACAAGATAGGGGTCCTACTCCTGATACCACCTCAGGTGCGCAATTTTTTTTTTTTTTTTTTGAGAGGGGTTCTTGCTCTGTCACCCAGGCTGGAGTACAGTGGTGCAATCTCAGCTCACTGCAACCTCTGCCTCCCGAGTTCAAGCGATTCTCCTGCCTCAGCCTCCCTAGTAGCTGAGACTACAGGCGCACGCCACCACGCCTGGCTAATTTTTGTATTTTTAGTAGAGACGGGGTTTCTCCATGTTGGCCAGGCTGGTCTCAAACTCCTGACCTCAGGGTAATCCGCCCGCTTTGGCCTCCCAAAGTGCTGGGATTACAAGCACGAGCCACTGTGCCTGGCCTTTTACTTCCTTTTATTCCTGCTCTAAAACTTGTCTCTGTCTTTCTCTCTCTGCCTTTTGCCCCTTAGTTGAATTCTTCTGAGGAGTCTATATATATATATATATATATTTGAGACAGAGTCTCACTCTGTCGCCCAGGCTGGAGTGCAGTGGCATGATCTTGGCTCACTGCAACCTCCGCTTCCTGGGTTCAAGCGATTCTCCTGCCTCAGCCTCCCAAGTAGCTGGGACTACAAACGCATGCTACCACGCCTGGCTAATTTTTATATTTTTGTAGAGGTGGGGTCTCGACATGTTGGCCAGGCTAGTCTTGAACTCCTGACCTCAGGTGATTCACCTGCCTTGGCCCCCCAAAGTGCTGGGATTACAGGCGTGAGCCACCACGCCCAGCCAAGAATTGAGGTGCTGTAGACTTGTACAGATTTGCGGCTACAAACAATTTTATCAAGAGTTCCTAAAAGCATATATCTGGGACCAGGTGCAGTGGCTTATGCCTGTAATACCAGCACTCTGGGAGGCCGAGGTGTGAGGACTGCTTGAGCCCAGGAGTTCGAACCAGCTTGGGCAACATCGCAAAAGACCCCATCTCTACAAAAAAATAAAAAAATTAGTGGGGCATGGTGGCACATGCCTCTAGTTCCAGTTACTTGGGTGGCTGAGGTAGGAGTATCCCTTGAGCCTGGGAGGTCGAGGCTGCAGTGACCCATGATTGTGCCACTGTACTCCAGCCTGGGCAATGGAACGAGACCCTGTCTCATAAAAAAAAAAAACAAAAAAAAAACCATAGATCTAGCAGCTTCTTACAGTACAAGGTGGGGGTACAAGTTCAGAAGGCAAGAACTCAAGAGACTTTCTTTCTTCCTTTTTTTTTTTTTTTTTTTTGAGACGGAGTTTCACTTTTGTTGCCCAGGCTGGAGTGCAATGGCACAATATCGGCTCACCACAACTTCCGTCTCCTGGGTTCAAGCGATTCTCCTGCCTCAGCTTCCTGAGTAGCTGGGATTACAGGCATGCACCACCATGCCCGGCTACTTTT
Source organism: Gorilla gorilla gorilla (assembly GCF_029281585.2). NCBI lineage: Eukaryota > Metazoa > Chordata > Mammalia > Primates > Hominidae > Gorilla > Gorilla gorilla. The sequence continues at coordinate 136,104,538 of NC_073234.2, forward strand.
GTATTTTTAGTAGAGATGTGGTTTCTACATGTTGGTCAGGCTGGTGTTGAACTCCCAACCTCAGGTGATCCACTCACCTCGGCCTTCCAAAGTGCTAGGATTACAGGCGTGAGCCACCACGCCCGGCCGAGACTTTCATTTCAGAATAGCAATCGGTTGAGTGCCTTGGCTTGTGCCAGGCATGAATCTGTCAAAAATAAAATCAGATCAAGTTAAAATTTCAGGAGTTGATTGTGCATACAAAGGAAGAGTCTGTGAATCGGGAGATTACAAGATTGGCAAGAAGTCTGAATTGACAGCAGTTGTAGCACAAGAGGAAGTATTTTGACCCTTTACATGATTGGCTGACAGGTATTTT